>NW_026892594.1:0-312500 GCF_033815535.1 Pezoporus flaviventris | reverse complement strand
CCTGGACAGATGGATGGGTGGGTGAATGGCTGTACATACAGGCAGATGGGTAGACGGTTCAACAGCTAGGCAGACAGACAGAGGGACGTATGGACAGAGGGATGGATGGGTGCCTGGCTGACCACACAAAAGGATCAATGACCACACAGGCAGCCTGTGCCGCCCCACAATCCCTCCCACCTTCCCCAGGAGGGCGATGGAGACCCCCGTCCCTCCATCCCTCCCACCCCCCGGTGCAGGAGGATGATTGGAGCCTAATCCAGCGTGATCCAATCTCTGCGGGCTTATGCCGAAAGCCCCGTAATCACCCAGCACTGCCCTACATATCCCGACAGCCGCATCCCGATGGGGGGGTGCAGAGCCCCCCACCCCCCAACGTGTCAGCCCCTTCCCACACTATTCCTGTTTCCCCCAAAACCTGTCCCTGTCCCTCCTGCACCAGGGATATGTGGCAGCTGCTTCAATGGTGCCTTGGTTTCCCCATTTCCCCAGCAACAGGGGTCTGGGTCAGGGATGGATCCAGGACCAGGGGCTGGATCCAGGGCTGGGGATAGGAGCTGGACACCCCTAATCCTCCCCCCAAGCTGCCCTGCCCACATCATGGAGCCGGATCAGCCCTTAATGCCTGGAGTCACACAGGGACACGTGGCTGCGCTGCTCCAATGATCGGTGCCCGGCAGATCCCTGTCTCCATCCATGGAGACGCTCTGGGATGCCGGATCCCCTCTATGGGGGATGCTCACCACCACCTATGCCCAAACACCCACTGCATCCCCTCACATCCATATGGATCAGGACCCATCCATCCCAGCCCGGCAGCACCCATGGGTAGGTGGGTTTGGGATGCACAGGGTGCCCAGCTGCACCCATGGGTGCCGGGGGGGGAGGGGGGGCGCATGTCCGCGGCAGTTCCCCAGGGCTGTAGTTGGCAAGTCTAGAACCACCGGATCCTGCTACCGCACCAGTGTGAGTTCTACCATTGCCAAAGGCAGCCCCAGGGCCGGGCACCACCGGCCCCGTCTCTGCAGCCAGGTCTCAGTGTGGGGATGGGGAAGGGGGCGGACACGGACATGGTGCCAGGCCTGGAAAGCTGCAAGAAATAGGGAAAAACACATAATTCCACCCCCATAGCCAGAAACACCCGTTCATGGCCCCAGCAGATCTCCCAGGGGGATGCTTGGCTCAACCCCAGGGAGATGCCATCAGTGTGGTCCAGGAGCGGAGAAGGAGCAAGGATCCCATCCTGCTTGTGACAACCACCATGGGGACATGGCCTAGATGCCTCCACAAGCTGGGACACCACACTGGGACGGACACCCCGTAATAGCACCCATGAACGGGGTCTGACGTCCATCCCTGCACCAATACCGGGCTGGTTCCCACCATCCCTCAGCATCCTCGCACCGCTCCCACCGCCCAGCACCGATGCTCATCCGCGTGTGTCCCCCCCTTCCCGGTGCTGCTCTCTCCACCCTCTCCCATATTGGCACTACACATAATTGCTCAAAGGCTACAAACAGAAGCAAAAATGTGCTAGTGCCAAAGCGGGCGAGGGGACGGCGGCGGCGGCGGCCCCGTGGCGCTCGCGGGTCTGTCTCTGCTCTGTTTATGGCCCTATGGTAATTCACTGACCGCGGGGTTGCACAGTGAATTCTACCAGTGCCATACACAGAACAGGAGTAGCGAGCTCGCACCTTCTCCCGTTATCCCTTCCCCCCCGGCCCGGATACAGGGAATGTCCCCAGCCTGAAACGTCAGTGGAAATAAAATGGGGATAAAGTAGCTTTGGAAGCTGCCAGTGAAGGGAGATGCTGGTCCCGATGCTGCACCTCTGGGAGGATGGGGAAAAGCCGGTCCCCAGCGTGGCTGGTTTGGTGCTGGGTTTTGGGGAATGCTCCACAATGGGATGGGGATGAGGGAATGCCAGGATCTGCCTTTGGAAGCCATTTCCCAGCCATCACCATTGCAGAGGGCTCAGCCCCAGGTGCTGCTGGACGGCTTCAAGCCCCGCTCCATGACTTGAGGCCCCCAAAACAGCCCCAACCCCCCCGATGGTTGCAAAGCCCTCGGATGGATGCACGCCCCCAAAAGCTCTCACCCCCCTCATGTTCCCAACCATCCGCACGGATGTAACCCCCCTGAAACGCTCCAAACCCCCCAAAGGTTGCACATAACCGGGGTGGCTGCGACCCCAAAAGCTGCAACCCCTCTGCACGGGACAAACCCTCCTGATGGCCCCCACATCACTGCCAACCCCCTGAATGGTGGCAAACCCCAACCAAGCTTCTTGATGGCTGCAGAGCCCCCAAGAGCTTGTTCCAACCCCCCGGATGGTTCCAAACCCCTTGAATGGCCAACCCCCACCCCAAAAAAACACATTGGAAACAGCCCCATGGAAGGTGGAACACACACCCCCCCCCCCCCCCAAAGGGCACCCACAGCGCTGCAGACCCCACTGATGGCTCCAAACCCTCCCAGAGGCTCGTAGCCCTTCAGATGCTTGCCAAGCCCCCCCCCCCGGGTGGCCGTGACCCCCCCCCAGGCCGCGCCGCTGTGGCCATGGCAGCAGTGCAGGAGGAAGCACAAAGTCTCCTTTGTGTCCGTGAAGCCGAGGCCCTATCGAGCCCGAGCGGATTCGGGATGAGCTCCGGGAGCCCCTGATCAGGTCAACGGGACCTAAACCCCATTGGGGATGCAGCCACCGGCCCCTCCATCACATCCAGCCTCGGATCTGGGGGCGAAGATGAGCGGCGCTGGCACGGCTCGGCCATGCCATGGCTTGGGCAGGGTTCCGCATGGAGCGGTTACTGCTGGTGGGGATGGACGTGTGCCCCCCATCCACACCCGCCCATGGGCTCCATCAACCCAAAACCCTGCTGGACAGCCCCCCCCCCCCCCCCCCCCCCCCCCCCAGGTCATCCAAGCAGCCCAAAAGCAAGAGAAGCCCCCCAAGGCCATGGTGATGTCCTCACCGTGGGGTCCCCAGGAGGCCATAGGTGTCATGGAGCCCAACCACCATCCTTGGGGTGACATTGACAGCAATGGCTTCGCCCAATCCCCGCGTGGCCCCGGAGCAGCGCCGGCCAGGATCCGGCCCTTCCCCATTGACCCCAATGCATGGAGCTGGGACAGCAGCTTTGGGGGTGCCCCCATTGTCCCCGTCCCCCCCCATTGCCTCCGCCCAAGGCCGCTGCAGCAGCCCAGGGACCCCGGCAGGGCTGAGCCTGCCCCTCTGCAGAGGAGCCCGCTCGTGACGTTGGGAGCTGCCGCATTGCGGATGCGGCTCCCCCCGGGCCCCCCCCGGCTCCTGCAGCCCCTCCAAAGGCTCTGCCGCAAGGCCCAGGAGCTCCAGAACGGGGATGGGGGGGGGGTCATGGTCCTCAGGACATGTTTTGGGGCCCAACGGGGCAAAACCCCATCCCCAGCAGGCCACTGGGGATCCTGGTGGCATCGGCGGCTCCAGGATAGGGCTGGGGCGCTGGCTCTGCCATGGGCAGGGATGGGGGACGGGCTCTGTGGTGGCCTGGGGACATGGGCACTGCCGATGGATTCCCCACCATTCCTTAGGGAGAGGGCACCTGCCCGTGCTCGACACCCCGATTCCAGGGGTGCGGGTCCCACCTCTGTGGGCATCGCCAAGGGCAGCTGGGGAGAGCACAGGTGGGAATGGGGATGGGGATGGGAATGGGAAGGGATGGGGAAGGGGATGGGCACTGGGGTGTGGACAGGGATGGGGACAAGGACAAGGAGGTGAAGGAGGGATGGGAACAGAGACAGGGATGGGGATGAAGGTGGGGATGAAGAAGGGGATAGGGATGGAGACAGGGATAAGAAAGGGGATGGAGACGGGGATGGTAATGTGGACAGAGATGGGGATAGGAATACAGATACATCAGGATACAGATGAGCATGGAGACAAGAATGGGGCTGAGGATGGAGACAGAGAAGGAAAGGGAATGGTGGCGAAGATAGGGATGGGGAAAAGGATAAAGATGGGGATGGAGATGGGATGGGAATGAAGACGGAGATAGGAATAGAAATGGGAACAGGGATAAAGATGGGGATGGAGATGGAGACAGAGACGGAGATGGAAGTGGGGACGGAGATGGGTGGGGATGGGAATAAAGGTGGGGATGGGGTTGAAGACAGGAATGGGGTCAAGGATGGAGACAGAGACAGAGACAGGGACAGGAATAGAGACAGGGATGGGGATCGGGACAGAGATGGGCACGGAGACAGGAATGCAGTCAGGGATAGAGATGACGACGACGAGCGTGGGGCTTGGGATGGGGACAGGGATGGAGACTGAACCGAGGATGGGGTCGGGGGCAGTGGCAGCGCTGCCGCGTGCACCCTGGAGCCCCATCTGGGGCTGATCGGGGACCCCCATGGCCCCACAGGTGCCCCGGAGCACGGGGGGACCCCCCTCTACCCCCCAGCACCTCCCAGCCCGGTCAGGACCCCACCCTGCCCCCCGACTGAGGGCTCAGTGTCCCCCCCGCCGGGCTTTCGTTACGGGCTCTATTGAGTGACACCGGAGCTGCCATCGGGGCTGCAAAGCGGCCACACTGCAATGGCGGGGGTGAGGGGAGGGGACCCTGAACCCCCAAATACCCCACCCCCCCAGGCCGAGGGGCAACGATGGCGCTGGACCCACATTTCGTTGTCACCCGCTTCACCCCGGTGCGATGCGATTGCTGCGACCCCCCCCCCCCCCGACGGCAAAGGTCTGGGGTGGCCGAGGAGGATGGGGGGTGTGAAGTGGGGGGGGGGGGCTCGGCCCCAATGGGGGGACCCCTCGTAGAGGAAAAGAGGGGAGAAAGGAGAGGGAAACGCCGCAAAGGGGCGACAGGGGGGGAAACAGGACCTGTGGGGAAGGACACGGCTAAAGGGGGGTCCCTGAGCCCCGGGGGGGCCCCAACCGGACCCGACCCCCTCCCGGGGGCGCCGCACTTACCTCAGCTCCGGGCGCTGCTCGGCTCCGAGCGGCCACAGCGGGACCCGACGGGGGGGGCACCCCGGGGCTGGGAAGGGCACGGACGGACACGGGACCCCCCCACTCGCCCTCCATACCCCGGGGGGGGGGGGGGGGGGGGGGGGTCCCGCCGCCTCCCGCAGCCCCGGCGCTCGCCCAAGTGGCGGGGAGTGGCGGCGGCGGCGGCCTTAGCCCGGCCGGGGGGACCCCCCCTGCGGCTCCCAATTGGCCCAGGTGCCCCGGAAGGTGGAGCCGGGACCGGGGCGGGGGGGGGGGGGTTGGACGGACGGGACGGGGACGGGCTCACCTTGGGCCACCCACCCCCCGTACCCACCCCCGGGGCCGCCCCGCTGAGGCTGCTCCCCGATACCCCGAGGGGTGCTGGTGGTGGGACCCCTCCTAAAGCTCCCATAGCTCGGGGGGGGGGGAGGGGAGGGGGCTTAAACCGGAGCGACACCCCCCCCCCCCCCCACCTCCTGCTCCAATCCCTTCCGTTAATGGGCTGGGAGGCGGTGCCCGCCCATCACCGCGGCCTCGGGCGCGGGCGGCTCCGTCCCGGCGGCGGCAGCGGGCAGGGATCTGGCGGGGAGGGGGTGAAGGCTGAGCCCGAACCGGCAGCTCCTTCCCCCTGGGGGGTACTTTTATAGCCGGTGCCGTCCCGTCCCGCCCCGGGGCCGCCGTCGGGGCCGCTCGCCGGCTGTCGGGACACCGGACACCGGCGGGAGGCGGCAGCGCGGCCGCGCACCTGAGCCGCCCCTGCGCCGCCGACCGCGATCCGGTTTCCCGAGCCCTGAACAGCCCCCCCCGCCCCGGGAGGGAGATTGGGGGGGGGGCACTGAAAATGATCCCGACCCGCAACCCCCCCCCCCCCCAACACCGCAACTCGAGAGGCGCCGCCGCGCCCGCAGCTGCCGCCGCCCGCCCCGAGGGGACGGGGATGGGCGCCGGGGATGGGGAAAAGAGGGGGTACGACCCCACTGTGTGTAATGGACGGGGGGGGCTCCCTGTTTGTCCCTGGGGTGTTGGGGGGAGGGGGCGGGGGGTGTCCACCCTTGTATTTAGCCCTGAAGCTACGAGGATGGCCCGCACCGGCGCACACCCCTCCCTTTAAGATACACTCCCCCCCCTCCCAATTGTATACCCCCCCATTAAATCCGCTCCCACATCACACACGAACACCCCCCAATGCACCCCCATCGACGCAAACCATATATAACAATATATAGAGAGATAAAGGGGGGTCATTGCAGATTCAGCCCCCCCACCCCACCCCAAAGTGCTTGTGCAGCGCTGGGCTCCAGTGCAGGAAACCAGCCCGACCAGTTTGGGGCCGGGCTGCCCGCTGGGACCGGGATCGGGTTGCCGGAGGCCTCGGGATGGAGGTGGGAGAAGCCGGTTGGTGCCTCCCTGACGGTTTTGGGGGGTCAAATCCACTGGGAAGAGGAGTTTGGGGATGGGGAACACAGGGGGAATGTGGGGACCGCACCCCCCCCCCACCCCCCCATGCCCCCCAAGGAGATAGGGGGAATAGAACACGGGAGAGGGGCAGGTTGGGGGTGAAGGTGTCAGGTCTTGGGGTGGCTATTGGTCTGGGGTTGAGTTCAGCCCTGCAATGGGGATGGGGGATAGGGATGTGCTTGGGATGGTGACGTCTGTGGCACCCTGGGGTGCTGCTGGAGAAAGGAGGGACCCTGGGATGGTTCCCAAGCCCTGCAATGGCCCCCAAGCAGGGAGGTACCCCAGATGGTTCTGAAGACCAGGGATGGTCCCCAAGACCTTGGGATGGTTTCCCAAGATCCTGGGATGTTCCTCAAGCAGGGAGGCACCCTGGATGTTCCCCACCCCTTGGTATGGTCTCTGAGACCCCAGGATGGTCCCCAAGCAACAAAGCACCCTGGGTGAGTGGTCCCCGGGAGCCCTGATGGTCCCTGAGAGTCAGGGATGGTCCTGAAACAGAGAGCCTCCTTGGATGTTCCCATGGGCACCAAGACCTTGGGATGATCCCTAAGCAGGGAGGTGCCTCAGGTGGTCCCCAAGAGCCCAGGATGATCCTGGAGACTCCAGGATGGTTCCTGTAACTCTGAGATAGTCCCCAAGAAGGGAACAGCCCCAGATGGTCCCCAGGAGCCAGGATCATCTACAAGACCCCAGGATGGTCCCCAAACAGCAAAGCACCCTGCATGGTCCCCATCCTCAGGGATTATAGAGCGTTTTGGGTTGGAAGGGACCTTCAAAGCTCATCCATCCAGTCCAACCCCCTGCAGTGAGCAGGGACATCTTGAGCTAGGATGGTCCCCAAGCAAGGAGGCACCTGGGATGGTCCCCATGACCAGGGGTCCAAGGTCCAAGCACGATGTGGCCCCCCCTCCCAGCACTGAGCTCATCCTTCTCTCCAGCACCATCGATATTTGGGCTCCTCATGGAGCCAAACCAGGTGGAGGCCTCATCCTGCGTAAACCGAGTGGCGCAAATGGCCCTGTTTAAACATTTACATCGACTTCTTCTGTTCCTCACCCGAATATTGGATGTGGATGGACCTGGAAGAGCCTCTGGAAAGGTCGGGGGGCTGGGCAGAGCCGTCCCGCTGGCATGAGGACCTGGACCAGCTCCTTTCCATGGCGCCGGGCCGGGCTCAGAGGGGGATGGAAACACTAATGCAATATTGATGTGTCGGGATGCGGGAGCGCAGCCGGAGCACATTAGTCAAGGAGACCTCCTTGGAATGGTTTATGGCACTGGGGAGGCTGGAGCTGGCTAAATCCCCCCCTCCATGAGACCCCATGAGGTGAAGCTCAGGGGTGGGGAGGTTGTCGCCGTTGTTCATCCTGGTGGCTGTCATCCCGAGGTGGGATGTGCAGGGATGAGCATCCCACCCCGGTCGGCTGGATAACCCTGGCTTTGTGGGGAATCTTGGTCTGGGATGGAGCTGCTGGGTCGGCATCATCGCGCTCAGATGGGGAGAGGAAAACTGGGAGTTTGGGAAAAAGAGCTAAAAACTGGGAAGGAGCAAAGTGAGAAGAATGGGTCAAAATCACGGGTTATGGGGAAAACCAGAGGGGTTTGCCAGCAAACATGCACCAAGTTGTGACTGTTCTCTGCAGGACCGCTCCTGGTCCCCTGGGATGCAGCAGGGGTACCAGGACCCTTCCATTTGGCATCACGACACCGTGTTCACGCTCCCGTGTTGCCCAGGCACATCCAGCACCAGCATAAGGTGATGCTCAGGGCCTGCAGGAAGCAAAGAGGGAGCCAGACCCTTCCCCAGCCCTGGCTCCATCCCTCCTGCCCTCCCCGAGGGGTGCAGAGAGCCCGGGGGGGGGGGGGGGGGGGGGAGCCGCTGCAGGGGTCGGATGCAGCCGTGTCCCATGGGAGCATCATGCATTAGTAATGGCCACCGATCCGCCGGCGCTGACGCCATTTCTTCCAGCCGGGAGGAACAATCCGGCACGTAACCAGAGCCGGAGCGGGCTCAGGTGTCCCCCGGGGCCTTGGGGTCACCAGCATGGCCCCACCTCGGTGCTCAGAGGTGCACGTTCCATCCCTCCCCCAGGGTTGTAACCCGCGGTGGTGGTGTCCCAAGGGATGTGCTGCACCCCACAAGGTCCCTTTGGGTCCCCTGCAGTGGTTCCTGCAGTGGATAACGCCGGGATGGGAGGGAAGACCCCGCTCACCCCCATGGACCAGAGCCCTGAGCGCCTGTCCCCATCCGTCACAGGGGCTGCGTGGCCATGGGGATGGCACCCAAAGCACTTTGGTGAGGGCAATCAGAGCATGATGGGGGCAGTACCCAAAGCCCCACAGGGATGCCACCCAATGCCTTGTGATGAGGGCACCCATAGTCCCTTGGGAATGGCACCCAGAGCCCCTTGGGGATGGCACCCACACCCCCCTGGAGATGACACCCAAGGCCTTGTGATGAGGGCAACCAGAGCGTGATGGGGTTTAGCACCCAGAGCCCCTTGGGGAGTGCACCCAGACCTCTGTGGGGATGAAACGCAGAGCCCCACAAGAATGGTACCCAAAGCCTTTTGGGAAGAGCAACCGGAGTCGGATGGGAATTGCACCCAAAGGCCCTTGGGAACGGCATCCAGACCTCCATAGGGATGCCACCCTATGCTCTGCAATGAAGGCACCCAAAGCCTCTGGAGCACGGCACCCAGAGGCCCATTGGCATAGCACCCAGACCTCTATGGGGGGGTAGCACCCAGAGCCCCTTTGAGATGGCACCCAAAGCCCCTTGGGCATGGCGCCCAGAGCTTCACAGGGAAGGTACGTGGAGCTCCGCAGGGATGTCACCCAGGACCCTTGGGGATGGCACCCAGAGCCCTACGGTGGTAGCAGCCAGAGTCTCTTGGGGATGGCACCCAAAGCCCCTTCCATGGGGAAGGTAACCAGAGCCCCACAGTGACGGCACCCAAACCCCCATGGGGAAGGGTGCTCAGAACCCTGTGAGATGGCACCCAGCGCCTGGTGGTGCCTTGGGCCCCTGGTGGGTCCCTTGGCTCAGGGCTTTGCCCTTTGGTGCCCTTCAGCATCAACACAAACAGGGCAGGGTGAGGCCCCTGGATGCTCCAGGGAGCAGCACCCTGGTCACAGTCTCCCCCATCACCCCAGCACTGCCCGCCCCACACACACACAAGCAGCCCCCACCTCCTGTACCCTGTGTGAGCCTGGCCAGGCCCACGGGAGGATGTCTGGGGCAGCGGCTGGCGGCGAGCACACAGGGGACAAGGGGCAGAGCAGCGATGGGGCCGCTGCAGAGGGCACCCAGAGCCGGGTCCTGCTCCACCCCGCACTGGGCAGCGGGAGGCTGCGGTGGGGCACGGGGGCCACCTGCTGGGCAGAGGGGGCAGCGCCACCCCCCGCTGGCTCTGAGAGCCCCCTGCAAGAGGTGGATGCAGGGATGGAGGGTAAAGGGGTGTCCGTCCCCCCCCCCCGCCTGCTCCCTCCCCATAGCGATGGCGGCCCCAGGACGTCCCCATCCCCTGTCCCCGGCATCCCCGGGGGTGCTGGGTGCCAGGCTGGGTGCTGGCAGCAGATGGCACTGGCACCGCGCCGAGCCGCCGCCCTGTCCCCAGGCTGGGTGCTGTGGGGACAAACGGCCCTAGGCGGGGAGGAGGATGGGAACGAGGGACATGGCAGGGCGCTGGCCCCTTCCCTGGCTCAGCCATAGCCCCAGAACTGCAGCTCGGGGGTCCTTGGGGCTGTTCCCACTGCCCGTGTATCCGCGATCCCAATCCCCAACAACAGCGAGCCGAAAGGATGTGCGATCGCACAGGAAGCAGCCACCTCTGCCACAGTCCCCAGACACGGCTCCCATGACGGCAGCATCTCAGGCAGCGTTCCCTGCAATGACTTGTCCCGCTGCATGGAGAGGAACCCAGCCTGGGAGGCCGTGGGTGGAGGATGGATGCTCACGGATGAGCTGATCCCTCATCTCCAGCCCAACACCCTAACACTCAGCTCTGGTGCCAGGGCCGTGGTGATGGCGCATGGAAGGACAGCACCCAATTGCTTGCAGGTGGCTGGAGAAGGAGCTGGTCACCGCAAGCCCCACACTGGGTGTGCACAACCACCTCTACTTCCATCTCCAGGCAGAAGGCAGGCTTCGAGCGGGAATTCACGGGCCATGGGATGCGGAGTCAACGCCACGGGGTTCAGGGTCTCCCCTGCAAGCCCCAGTGGCCAAACACCAGGCAGGTGTCAGGGTATAGACGTTTTACACAGCAAAGGGTTACAGGTCTTTCACTGTACACTGCTGCTGGGGGTTATCCTCTGATGGGGTCAGGGCGGCTGCGGGGCCCACGCTGCAGCAGTGATGCAAGAGAAAGAGGATGAAAGAGGTGCCAAAGGGCAAAACACCCCGAATCTCTTCGAGTATCACCGGACAGGTCCCAAGCCAGGCAGGGAACCCATGGCCATTGCTCTGCTGCTGGCAGCCTGCGGAAGCACCAGCAGGACTTGGGTGAGAAGGGTGAAAGGAGGATGAAATAGAAGCAGAAGTCATCAAATGCCTCCCTGATGGTCACTGAGGAGGGTCCCCGCTGATGGGGGACACGCAGCAAACGGGATGGAAGGGGAGCACTGTCTCAATGGTGTGTGTTAAAGGATGGGTTGAGTTCAACCATGGACACGGACACTGGGCTAATGGCAAAGCTCTGCTCCAGCCCTGCACACCGGCATCCTTCAGTGCCCACCGGTGAGGAAGACCTCTGCACAGCCCCAAAGCACCAGTTCCCACCATTGAGGGACACGGGTGCTCAGCTCTTCATGGCACCCACAAACCTCAATGCCAAAGGAGAGACGACAGGAACAGAAGCCAAAGGCTGTTTCCAACCAGAACCGAGGGGCTGGGACAAGTTGTGGTAATGGGCAACTCAACCTGGGATCCATCATGGGTGCCCCATCACCAGACAGGGCACAGGGTGACACCAACACTGTTGTCTGAAGGAGAAAACCCCCAAATGACCCAAAAGAGCAGCTACCTTGCTGCAGGAGGGCTCCACCTTCCATTCCAGGTTATGTGAGTGCAGCTGGGAGTTACAAACAGGGAAGTTTCTTTTGGGAGAAAGACAATTCGGGGATAAAAGAGGTGGGAAATGATGGAGAAGCAGCAGAAGGCACAATGGGGCTGGAAGCAGCGCTCCCAGCTTGCAACATGAAGCCCACTCCACACCATTCCCTAAAAACACCTTACATCCAGGACTGACATCCTTCACAAGCAGCATTTGGGTAGCTGAGATTACCCCACACTACCCGCTGCCGTGTTTCCAGCACTTGGGAATGTTGGGAGGAGCCGGGATGTTTGTGACTCTGGACCTATTGAGCCCCCAGTCCACAGTGCCTGGACAAGCTCAATGATCCCTGCTGCATCTGTGCACCCGGAGCAGGAATCCTGGCAAAGCTGCAGCGTTCCTGGTGGGTTTATTTTGGAGGAATCCCTGTTCAGCAGAGCATGGATACCCCAGCAGGAAGTGGATAACTCCACATTAGGGGACGGAACGCTGCTGTAGGGTGGCTGATGTGCCCACGCTACAGCACCAACACAAGAAGAAGAGGATAAAAGGAAGCTCAAAGAGGTGCCTAAAGGGCAAAACACCCCGGGGATCTCTTCAAGCATCACCCGATAGGTCCCAAACACAGGCAGGAAACCCGTGGCCATTGCCATGGGGAAGCACAACCTGGAAGGGGGGGGGGGGGGAAGGAGGGGGTAATTAGAACACTGTTTTTATACAATATTGAAAAAATACAAATTTTTATTGTGGTTTTTTGTCCTTTTTAATCTTTGAAACTGCAATCACCACCCAGCACTGAACTCTACTCCTAAGTAGCACCTACAAGTAAAGGTTATAGCACAAGCAAACTGCTAGGGCAGCAGGTAAGCAAGTTAAACAGTGCCAGCAAACCCTGGCCCCTCCCTCCCCAAAGTAATGAGAACAACAGCGTGCTAGATAAGAGTTAAGGACACCATAACATGTTAAATAGTTAATATTACCCTTCCCACAAGCCACAAATGCTAGATAGAAAACTTCAGCACAGTCACTAGCCACAGCCCTAACATTACTGCTTTAAAATCAAAAGGGGAGGGGGGGGCGAAAGGGAGAAATAAAAACCTTTGCTTCATGCCCATCATTAACAGAAAGGATTTGGTTGTAGGGTTTTATTAAGGAAAACCATGCTAAAGCAAAAGTGGTACTTTATGAGTTGTTTCTTTTCTTCCCTCCCAACTCAACCCCCCCCCCCCCCAAAGAAAAAGGAATTGATTGTGCTTTATGAAGCAGGAATAGGATTGTGACCTTCCAACCCCGACTTGGTGGCATTCCTAAAGAAAAATCCCAAATAAACCCCCAATCATTCTGGGAGAACAACAAAGGAACAAATGTGACGTTCCAGACTCTGCTCCAGAGCTGCTCAGGGTGGGTGGGTTCATTTCTCCATGCTGGTTGCGCCACGAATCAAAACACCTTGTCCAAAACAACACCCCCCAAAAGAATACAGCAGGTAACATTCGGCTTTAAAGGAATCCAGCTTCAGTTCCAACCTCCAGTGTACAATGATCCAAAATCAAGTTACACTGGCATGCCAGGTAGACATTTACTAGATTAGATTTCAGAGCATTAAACCAAACACAAATCTCAGCTTGCTGCAAGACACCAGGAGAAACTCAAAACATTCCAAGTCGGAAGCATCCTGGAATAAAGAAGAAAACAACAAACCAAACCCCAAAACAAACCAGAGCAGATTCACTTTGCTTCCTCAGCGGGTGCTTTTAGGCTCTTTTATTCATCTCAATTATCTTTCTAGATCATATTCTTTTGTTAACTCTTAAAGGAACTTTAATCCTGTTGTACACACACAAGCAGATGGCTACCAAGCTGGTGCAGAAGGGGGAGGCAAAAAGGAAAACAGAAACCAGTGCCGATGGATTCATGGACTACAGCCAATGGGGCCAATCGCCGTGGATCCGAAGCTCTCAGCCAGGCTAATCCATCTGGTCAGAGGACCCTCTCTTAGGAGATGGAGAGTGCTTGCGAGGTGTTTAACCATACTTCAAGCAAGAGAAAGAAAATAAACCACCACCACCCCCCCCCCCCCCCAAAAAAAAGCAATCTCGAAGCCATTAAAGGGCAGCAGTTCCAAAACTATGACAAAGGAAGAGTTTTGACTTCAGATGTGCTCCAGCTAAATCAAAGCACTGTTCAGAGAGCATCACTTGTGGTTTGTGTTGTTCTTTCTTGCTTTTCTTCCTCCCACAAAGGGAACAGCTGGTAATCCACACCAAGGAAGTGAGGAACATCCAGACGAAAGGCTTTCTAAAGTCCCCAAAAAGCAAACAGACCAGTGGTTGTCAGTCCCTACAGTTCCGAAGGGCAGGCAGGAGTCCACAGAGGAAAAAACAGCCTTCAAATCCAAGTCAACTTAATTTAAGCTTCAATGCTCTCAATAGCTCCACGCATTTGTATTCTCTCTGATGGGGTTTTTAATGCGAGGATCAGCAAGGTTGACCTGAAGGAGCACCTTTTGATTCCACTGTCTGATCTACACGCTTAAGTGTATCATCCCCCAAACTTTAGGCTTTGAGAAAATGCTGCTCCACGTTAGCATCCAAGGTGGTGTCTTTGGAAACCTCTGATAAAGAAAGCAAACATCTCTTTTGACTAACTCCCTACCTACCAGGGCAGCTGTTTTAGCTGACAGTTTAGTAGCACACAAGTCGACTTGGCCAAACGGAATCTGAATGCATGCATTCGGGCTGCATATTGCTACCAAAATGGAATGTGGGAATATGCTATGCACCTCGGGTTCGAGAAATGACCAAGAAAATCAAGATCTAAAGGGTGATATATATATCTCAATGCTATTATTCATAAAAACCTTGTTTAGTAATAAAAAAAATTGCTTTGTTTAAATATGAATATTATAGTCTGCTTCTTATGGTTAGGAAATTAAGAGTCTCTCCAAAAATCAGGTTGCCTCTTTTACTACAACTCCATATCCTGAGCCTCATCTTCCGAGAAGTCGGACATGGAGCTCTCAGATGAGCTGTCCCCGGTGCCTTCTTCCTGTTCTTTTAGTGCTTCTTCTGTTGCATATTTCTGAATGTATTCTGTGTATGACAGAAGACAAAAAACACACGTAAGCAGCATATATTCAACAGTCAGAGGATGAGTGAACTATGACTAACAGCTGGGCTGGGGCACATCGTGTTTGATAGGTCACAGATGCCCATATTTCTTAGACCAAAGGCAGCACAGCAACATGTGAAAACAGCTGATGGAGACCTTAAAGACATGCAAGACCCTTGAGAACAAATATGATCCCAAAGCCCCTACATCAGCATCATGTATAATTGTAGCTAGACACAACCTAAGTCCTCCCTGGGATGGTGTTATCTCACTTAACAGGACAGCATCTGATTTACTGCCAAAATAGGAGCTACAATGGGAACCTACAGAACAAGCCTAAAAGCCAGCAAGGTGTCACTATAGAGCCTGACTTTCAGATATGAGTATCTGAGGGTTTAAACTGATAGGGCAGAGCAACCATCATTGAAACCAAGTTGAGAGTCAGACTAAGCTTCCAGACTAAAGTCTGCATAAGCAGAGTGTAAAGAAGGATGGACACAGAAAGCAGAGATGATGTCTACTGCAGGAATAGCTGCATTTATTTATTTAGCCCCCAAATAAACATGGCTCTGCCCCAGGCTCTGTTTTCAAAGCACAACTCTTGCAACCTGCTTCACATCAGAGAGCAGCAATAGGATTAGCTGAGAAGAACCTGCAGGGAACCAGGGCCACCTCACTGCAGGTGACCCATGGAAACCATGTCTCACAGCAGGGTCTAAACCACACTGGCTCTGGGCACCCACTTCAACACCTTGAACTCCAGCCAGGCACAAGCAGGAAGCTGTACAGCAAGCAGGAAAACTGGTTTACTGGGATTCCTGAAGCAGGTAAAGTAACTGCTGCCAAGTGTGGCTTGTGTGGTCACTTCTGTGCAGAGGAACAGAACAAAGAGGCACCACAAAGTGGGTCAGGTCAGAGTGAGTCTGGCAATCCCTTTCCTCCCTTTGTGGCTGCAGGAAGCTCCCAGTGTCCCCTCTGAGATCCAAGCAGGGGCTGGTGATCCCACCTTGAGCAAAGAAAGCCTGTTTCTTACATGCATGCAGGCCTGCAGAACAAAGTGAGAGGGAAAACCTGGCACAAAACTGGGCTCACTGGGGAAAAAGGGAATAGCACCAGCCCTTGAAAATGAGCCCCTGCATGGAAATGTCAGTGTCACATCCCACCACCAGCCCAGCAGCCATCTCAACTGTATGCTCTTTAATTCCTCCCAGGGAATGAGGTCCACAAGGAGCAAGCACCTCTCCTCCAGGAGCACAGATCACTGCATTTTTCATTCCATACTCTATCAGCATGTGGATGCACTGGCAAAGCTGCAGGAGGGCATATCTAATGCCAGATAACCAAGTGCTACAACACAGGCTTTAAAGAGTGCACGCTGCACAGCCTAAAGCTGTCCCTCCTTCCCTCTGCCCTTCCATCCTTCAGCCTACGGGATACTCTCCAATAGGTCTGCATCACCATGGAGTCTTCCCACATTTCTGGAGCTGATGTACGGACTCGGAGCCCAGATGTGTTAATCCAGCTTCAGGAGCATAGCGTGGCCAAAGCAACCCAAAGGCAGCACTTCATGGAGGAGCTCCCAGGATGCAGCAGCTGGTGGCCTTGGCAGAGCCGCTCCACCCTGGAAAAGCTGGAAGGTGTTTCTGAGCTTCAGCTTCTCCATCTGCTGACACACTTGGCCTTGGTCGGAGTGGTTGATCTACACGACTGACCTGCTCACTCCGACCACAGAAACAGCTGCTCAAATTCGGTTTCCAAGAACTTGTTAAGTACTGATAAAGCACTGAAGGCAGCTATGTAAACACTGGGAAGCATGGAATGCTCAAGGTCTTGGATTGCTCTCAGGCTGCAGTGCAGTATCAAACAGAAAAGCACCTCTGTGCTCCATCCTCAGGTTCTGGCCACTGAGAGCCCCTTTGGAAGGTGCTGCCCATGTCACCATTGAGCCCGATCCCACCTCCTGCCTGTACTGGAGAACAGAAGTTGCAGAGTGTGGGGCAGGAAACATCTGCCTAGCACTGGATACTGCAAAGTGAGAGGAACTGGAGTGACAGACCCAATGGTTTAAAGATGAGAGGAACCAACTGAAGGAGGCATCCCAAAAAGCAGCATGTCTTCAGAGAATTTACATGGGAAGCTGGGTTGGCAGTAGGCAACAAGCAGAGCTAAGGAGATGGGATGCTGAGATGACGTATCCTTGTAGAGGCTACTCCCTTCCCACAGTTTTCTGATCTTCCCTCTGGAAAAGGGCTGGTTACCCAGAGAAGTTTATTCCTTGCACAGTAAAGCAAAGGGAACCCAAGTGCCTTTGCTGCAACACTCTAGATGTCCTCAGATGACAAAGACAACCCCTTAGTGGGAACCTTCCCTGTATGTTTACCCCAAAGGCACCAAAACAAATGCTGTAGCTGCCTTGTCACCCCCCCCAACACATTAGACACAGCCATGACCTTGGCACAAGAGACTTCTTCACTGACTGCTTCAAGTGCTCTCTGGGCCACTGGAGATTTGGAAGCCATTGTCTCTGTTGGAAAAGGCCTGCTTGAACCTAAGCTAAACCACAACCTGAAGCACTTTAGAAGTGCTATCTTCTACCCAGGAAAGCAACAAGCTCCTGGGCTGGGTTTTTAAGAAGGTTTAGAGTGGGAAACATCAAACTTCCAGGGAGCTTCTGTGCTGAATGCTGTACTGAACCTGGATCTTCTGCTTATCCAGGGAAGGTTATTGTGTGTGTGGTTGGAACTGGATGATCTTAAGGTCCTTTCCAACCCAAACCATTCTAGGATTCTAAGAAAACCAAAACATCTAAATACTGATAAACTGTCTTCTACAGAAGCAGGCTCAGTAAGGGAAAGCCTTGATAAAACCATTCCTCCCAGGGAAACACCACTTGGATTCAGCTGGTTTAGAACCCTGGAGCAATAAGCACAAGCTGTGGTTATGCCCCATGGCTGGTACGTGCCAGTGAGCCATACTAGTGTCTCAAAGGACTCCACTGGAACTCCACAGCTGGCACATGGGACAGGAGGACTGCTCCCAGAGGTGCCCTCTGCTCCCTGCAAACACCCAGCCTGCCCCTCAGCACCCTTCAGCTGCCACCACCACCCTCCCAAGGGAAGTTTCCATGTTGGATCTATCAAAGAGGAGGCAAAGCAGCAGACATGGGAGTTAAGCACCAATTCCCAACAGCTCAACATGAATATTGAGCTGGTTTTATGTAGTCGAAGCCAAATCACAGTTTGTATTGGTAATATTAATGGACATTTACAAGTTGCATGGCAAATCCTCACTTGTTTGGGTCTCACATCAACAACAATCACAGCAACTACAAATCCTGTGCCACATCTCTAAGCTTCTACCCATCAAACAACCATGTCAAACAACTGCTCTATGTGCTCATCACTAAAAAATGAGGAAAAGCAGCAATAAATTATGTATTTGCACTACTGAGTTTCCCTGAGCAGAGAAGCTGCTACAACCCAGTGCATCAATTTTAGCATGTCCAAGGCTATTTTTATACATGCTACAAGATGAGGGATGACGGTGTTGAGCTCTATCTTCTTCCTGGCACGCAAGCTTGGGAATAGACAGAAGAGGCAGGACTCTGGGGTATATGGAACACAAGACATGTTGCAAGCACTTAAAAGCTCCTTCCAGATTATCTTCAGAGCCTATACCTGGCTGTCAGGAGGGAAATGATGGAGCAGACTACCCCATTTAGCCTCCCTGAGGGATGTCCTCAGATCTGCCCCGAGCTTCTGCTCTTGCTAGCATCAGTTGATTTGCTTATTTAGGGGTATATCTTCTTTTATCCCTGTTTCATTAAAGCAGAGAGGACACCCAAAGTGTCCCTTGTGTTTGCCCCAGGGATTTTATCTGACAAACCCTTCTGCCTGGAAGCGTCTTCATATGGAACAAGCAGCAGTGGACTTCAGGACACTGAGCAGGCCAGATCTGCAGGGTGGTTTTCATGCTCCTGTCATGCAGCTGTCAGAGGAGTCAAGCAAAGTGGGCTGAATAACTCAGCCTTTAAATCACAGCTTTGCTTGGCCTCATTTGGAGTTCCACCCACAAACAAATTGCTGCTGCTGAAGAGCCATTTTGCATCAGAACAGAGTGACCCGAGGTTTAATCACTCCAGAGTGACGTGGCAGAGCTGATGGAAGGCCTCCATCACCAAATCCCATTTCTTCCTGGGATACCCGAGTTCTCCAAACACAATGCTGGTAGGAAAGCTGCTATCCCACCTCACACTGGGAAGACTATGGGATTGTGTGGCTCATGGAGGCTGTACTTGTTGATCTACAAACCCTCCTGGCAGGGCTCCCGTGGGCAAACAACCCTTACGGTTATTGAGTAACAGAAACAAGAATCAGGCAGTCATGGCCCCTTAAAAACTTAGTGGAAGCCTAAATGTGGGCCAAAGGGTGTAAATTTCCCACCACTACATGAAATGCTGATTGTGTTCACTGGATCAGGGAGCAACTAAAGTCCATGGCTTTGCCACAAGCTGCCACATAAAGGAATCATAGACTGGTTTGGGTTGGAAGGGACCTTAAAGCTCATCCAGTTTCAACCCCCTGCCATGGGCAGGGACACCTTCCACTAGAGCAGCTTGCTCCAAGCCCCTGTGTCCAACCTGGCCTTGAACACTGCCAGGGATGGGGCAGCCACAGCTTCTCTGGGCACCCTGTGCCAGCGCCTCAGCACCCTCACAGGGAAGAGCTTCTGCCTAAGAGCTCATCTCAGTCTCCCCTCTGGCAGGTTAAAGCCATTCCCCTTGTCCTTTCCCTACAGGCCCTTGTCCAAAGCTCCTCTCCAGGTTTCCTGTAGTCCCTTTAGGCACTGAAGCTGCTCTAAGGTCTCCCCTTCAGGGCCCTAGGACCCTTCTCTTCTCCAGGCTGAACCAGCCCAGCTCTCTCAGGCTGTGAGAATTGGTGCCCTGCTCCTCTCTGCAGGCAGCTGATTCTAGGGAAGGCACAAATTTAAAACACAATTCTCATTTTTTACCTTATTTCTTACATTTGCAAGACTAATTTGTTTCTCATTTACCAGCTCACTAGGACTGTCCTATCACCAGGCTTATCCAAAGTACCTGAGAGTCCTTACTGAGAGCACTGCCTGACCCCAAGGAGGTAGTGACTTGTCTAACATGCCCTTCCAATTCTTGTAGTAGCAGACATGGAGTACCCTCACTGGCTCTGCCAGCACTCACCTGCCCTCACCAGTCACTGTTAATGTTTAGCCTGGGTTCCCCCAGCTGAGTTAAATTAAATACCTGTGACCACATCCTGCTCACACTGATCACAGGATAAATCATTCCCTTCCTCTTTGAAGGCACATTTGACACACCAAAGCTCATAACCCTATTCGATCCCCTGGATTAAACCCCTCCAATTCTTTCCCTCTGTCTTCTTAAGACACATCTTCAAGACATTCTGCCTTTCTTATATGTTTGGGTTGGAAAGGACCTTAAAGCTCACCCAGTTCCAACCCCCTGCCACAGGCAGTGACACCTTCCACTAGAGCAGGTTGCTCCAAGCTCTGTTCTTCTTTATATCTAAACCAAATCTCCCTGTTTCAGTTTGAACCCATCACCCCTTGTCCTATCACTACAGTCCCTGATGAAGAGCCCCTCTCCAGCATCCCTGTAGGTCCCGTTCAGACACTGGAAGCTTCTCTGAGGTTTCCATGAACCCTTCTCTAATTGTTACACTCTACCAGACTTCACTGCTCTGCAGCTTTCTTAAATGGCAGCCCCTGAAGTGGGCACAGCCCTGGTGAGCCCTTGCTGGACTAGAAGTACTAAGGAATGATTACTTGCTTTTTACCTAAAACACCTGCTCTGTCACAGTACAAAAGTGCTCTCTGCAACAGCACCACCAGTTCCTTTATTGCTGCTCTCAGATCACTTTCCATGCCACTTTCTATCCATTAATTGTGCAGGTGGATGATCCCATTTAAGTTCAGCCCTTTCCCCTGTCCCTTCTTCAGTCACATACTTCTTATTCCTAATTGTTTCTTCCATCTTTCAAAATCATGTTGAATTCTAACCCAGTTTGCTCACAGCCTTTCCTGCTTAGGGTCTGGTATGATTTAAACCCCTGCCCCACATACTGCAGTGATTCATCTACCCCTTACTTCAGACTACCCCATATAAAATGGATGAGACCTTTGCAATGGGAAGGAATGGGCACTGACACACAAACAGGCAGCAAAGACAGCTCTCACTCCCTCAGGGTGGAATCACAGCAATACCATTCACACCACAATGTGCCATTTATGCACCTACCTTTAATTTTCTGTTTGTACTCTTCTGGTCGGTGGAGGTACATGGCTGCAGCATCACCATTTAGAGGATCTATAGGGTTGGGATAGGCCAGCAGCTGGGGCAGGAACGATTCAAATATATTGGTGAGATCTGCAAGCAAAAGACACAGACATAGCCTCAGAGTAAGCCTCATCCATCAGCCTGCACTGACACAACAGCACAAAGCTGCAAGCACACTAAAAAGCTGGGCACAAGTCAGAAAGAAAGGAAATGGTTTTGGAAAGCACAGACATGGTTGGTAAGAGAGCTGCTGCTGCTGGAGGAATGCTGCAGCTCCTCAGCTAACTGTACCGAACTCAGCATCCCAACAATGGAGATACAGAATCCCAGACTGGTCTGGGTTGGAAAGGACCTTAAGCTCATCCAGTTCCAACCCCTGCCACGGGCAGGGACACCTTCCACTAGAGCAGCTTGCTCCAAGCCCCTGTGTCCAACCTGGCCTTGAACACTGCCAGGGATGGGGCAGCCACAGCTTCTCTGGGCACCCTGTGCAGCACCTCAGCACCACCACAATAAAGAACTTCTTCCTGATCTCCAACCTAAATCTCCCCTGTTTCAGTGTGAACCCATCACCCCTTGTCCTATTGCTACAGTCCCTGATGAAGAGTCCCTGTCCAGCATCCTTGTAGCCCCCCCACTTCAGATACTGGAAGGCTGCTATGAGGTCAATATAGATATTTAGGGGTTAAGCAAAGCAGCAGAAGGGCACAATTGTATCCTGTTTTTC
The DNA here is from genome assembly GCF_033815535.1 of Pezoporus flaviventris. Classification (NCBI taxonomy): domain Eukaryota; kingdom Metazoa; phylum Chordata; class Aves; order Psittaciformes; family Psittacidae; genus Pezoporus; species Pezoporus flaviventris. Next base: position 290,841 of record NW_026892594.1, on the reverse strand, counting down.
CACTGAAGCTCAGTCCTAGCTTTAAAAAAGGGTAAAACAAGCAGTGCTGTGCTTCATCCCTCATTGACGTCTTCTGCTTCTTTCTATTAAGTTTTTACGTGTCTTCTGCACCACTGATGTACTGATGACTAAACTGATGTATCCTGAGCATAAAGCATCTTCCAGAGTGCTTTAGATAACTGTGTTACTAGAAAGAGCAACCAACAAGTCCCCCCCAAACTCAAAACAATTCTCAGAATGTGAAGGGCTCACATTAACACCTTGGTGCCAGTTGGCACCAGTCAATAAATAATCCACAGCAGGAAACTTACTTCTGGTGCTGAGTAATTGTGGATACATGAAACCCTCTTCCCATATCCCTAAGATGAGAAGGGCCACACTTGAATTGTGGGGGTGTTCAGAAAGAAGCCCTGCATCATCATTCCTCCTCAGGGCCTTCAGGAGGACCACAGGCACCCACACAGAGCTGAGATTAAACCCCCAGGGCAGGGCTGTGGGCCAGGTTTCCCTTTAGCTTCTGGATAACTGCTGATGGAGACAGAGCAGCTTCTGTTGTATGGGGTTTTCTAATGGATTTCATCGATATTCTACACATTTTTCTATCAGGATTCCCCCTTTCCTCCCTAATTAAAAAGTCTTTCATGGTAGCAGAGAAACCCTGCTTTGGATGAGCATCACAAGTCCCATCCAGCATGGATCTAAAGGGAACTATCAGAAGGGAAGCCCAACACTGCCCAGGATCCACCATGTGAGCAGCTCAGCCATCTCAACCTACCTCTGACAGGAACAAGGCTGTGTGACTATTCCCAAGCCCAGACAATGCTGAGCTCCTGGAGCTGCTAAATTCAAGCAGCTCTGATGGTGGGCAGGGATCTCAGAGCCATTAACATTCTAAAGGAGTCGGCACAAATGGGTGGGCAGTTGGTGGGGAGAGATCTCCAAGTGCATTTAGTCCAGCTCTGGGCTGCAGTCATAGAAAACCAGGCGCTAACTCCATCACCAGTGAAGATACAGCCTCAAAAGAGCTGCACAGTAAGTCCAGATAGATCTTTGCTATTGCCCCATGTTACCACCTCTAGAGATCTACCAAAGGATGTGCTTATTTGATCTTACTTAAGAGGATCAAAGGAGACTTGATGTTTTGTGAGTTCCTCCCTCCTCCATCAACACATGCAGGGTGTACAGACACCATGCTATGACTACTTCAGTCACCCACTCAGCATCAACCCTGCTGAGCAGGAGGAAAGACCATGGCTTTATGTACTCAGGAGCATGCATCACCCAATTCCAAGAAGTAATGACACTGACTGCTATGGAGAGAGATCAGCTGGTCTCCACTATACAGGTACACCACTAAGAAATTAGGCCATTTTACCCTGAAATCTCTGCTATATATAAACTGTTGCCCACCCAATATTGGCTGAGGACAGTGATGAAGCACTTTAGAGCACACATTCTACAATGAAGCACTACAGCAACTGTAAGAAGGATCCTAATGCAAAAAGGAGCCTCAAAAAATGGGGAGTATATAAGAACATTTTCTGCTGTGGCAGTGGCTTGCCCTTGGTAAACCAGTTAGGCCTCCTAGGATTGGGTTCAGACACTGTCAGCAAGAACTTTAGTTTGACTAAACTTTAGTTTGTGACAGCACCTGCTTTGGGACAAGCCTCTGCACAGAGCAGGCTTAAATCAAGTACCTCTTTGTGGCCATTAGACAACTAAGATCTCATATAGGCTGAGCAAGCAAAGCCCTGGAAGGACATCACAGTTCACAGGACACACTGCAGGGATTTTATGAGACTTCATAATTCTCTTTTTAAATCCCCCAAAGTAGCACTGGTTTAGCAGGAACGAGTTGAACACATGCAGGAAGCCCAGCCACAGCACTAAGGACTTCATTAGGGAAGTACAAGGGATCTAACCATGAGGTCCTCATGAATTCATTAGTGGTTATTCTGGGTCTCTTCCATCTTAACTGCTCCTTGAATTATGTGACCCGCACCCTCTGCAAGCACAGGAGTGCTCTGTTTTGAAGGGGTGACTCTCCAAAACAGAGCTGTGCTGAGAGGCACTGGGGAATATTATTTCCCCCTTTACAATGAGGGTGATAAAACACTGGCCCAGGTTGCCCGGAGAAATCAACCCCATCCATGGAGACATTCAAGGCCAGGCTGAATGTGGTTCTGAGCAACCTGATCTAGTTGAAGATGTCCCTGCTCATTGCAGGGACTGGACTAGATGAGCTTTGAGGGTTCCTACACCCCAAACTATTCTACAATTTTCATTTCATGTTCAGAAATGGGTCATTTCCTTACGTCACATAAGGATGCAAACCCCTGGAAGTGAAGAGGTGATACAGGTACCCTAGTGTCAATGTCTTCCAAGAGCAGGGGCAGAGAGAATGCAGTCACCCCAGTGCCCTCCCTGCAGCTTCAAGGCATCCTGCAGCAAGGCAAGGGATGTCTGCAATGAGATGACTGTCAAGTGATGCACTTTCTAATGCCATGTTTCACCAGCTGCTTTGGAAAGTGCTCTCTACCTTCAAGCTGCCTAAACACCTATCACAGGGAGAAACGCAGGAGGGTTTTGCAGGCTTGCTGATATGAATACATCCCAAGCACAGCAAATATCAAGCTGTTTTCTTCTACCTTTATGAGCAATGATGACAAAAATACAGTAGCACTCTCACAGGAAGCCTTCCTATGGAACTGTTTGGCAATAGTGCAGAAACCCCACTGTGGCCTTCTGTGAGAGCGTGCTGCAGCACAGGGAGGTTATCTATGCATGGCTTCCAAAGCAGAACCCAACTGAGCACAAAACCAGCATCACACTGGTTGTACTGGGGTGATTTTGTTCTGTCCAGCCATCCCCATGATGCGCAGGTGGCATTTAAGGCTGTGGAACAGCAGCATCAGCTGCAGTGAGCTGGATTCATGCAGGTTCAACCCCAGCAGAGGGCTTGGTTTGCTAACAACTGCCTCAGGCCCTTCCAGGACACAAGAGCATCCTCTTCGTCCATTAGCAACACCACCAGGGTCATGGCTAAGCTGGTCTCTCATAACAAACCCATGTGAAGTGTGTGCCATGCATCTACCACAGGAGGATTTCAGGTGTTCAGATGAGGAGTAAAGTTCAACAAGTTGCTATAGCAATTTCCCACCCAGGATTCACCAAGTCTGGTATTCCCTTACAAACTGGGCTGGCGAGGAAGGGAAAGCAGCTTGTCTCTCTAGCAACTGCTTCAAAGCTTCAACATACATAGGTAAAATCAGCTTTTCATGGAAGAAGGGGAAGGATTTTACGTGCTCGTTCCCCAGATTGTCTTCCAAAAAGCGGAATTGGAAGATCTGAAGAAGTTCGCATTTAAACGAAGCCAACCTAGGCTAGATATGCAGCTGTACTCCCTTGAACAAATCCAGCTTGCCCTCAATGCTGTTTTAATGGGCCTTCAGCTACCAACTGGTCTTTTTATGCCTCTAAAAAGGAGAGTTATAACCAGAAACGACCTAATGGGAAACCCAAAACATCCTGCAGCAAGCAGTACAGTCATGAGATGCAATCCCACATCTCAGCCTGCAAGGAAACGATGCTGCCATCACAAACAGGAATGGTTTTTGGTGCCAGCTTCTGCACAAGTAGAATCATAGACTTGTGCACAAAGAATGCCAGCTCAAATGCATGTGCAAAACATGGATGGGGGAGCTGGAACTAGGTTTACTTTAGATGCAGTCATTCTTTCAATGCTGAATCATGGTGGGGTGCTGTTGTGCAGTTGACAGACAATGCCAAGCAATGGACTGAGCAATCCTTGGTGAAGCTTATGGGATATTTTTGCCTTTCTGGCATAAAAACAGTTTACAAAAGTACCATCACGTGAAAACCTTCATTTTCAGGTGATCCTGCCTCAGTGAGGAGCCTAAAACTTGAGTAAAAACCCCCACCAAACCCAAACAACCAAAGCTGGCCTAAGTTCATGTGTCTCCAGTAAGCAGTGTTATGTTAACACACCAAACATAGATGTTCATGTCAGGTGCTTTCAGGGCAATGCCAAACTCACCGTAGAGAGCTGTCCAAGTTTGATTGATTACATCTAGACATACAGTTCCTGACCTGAAACATATGGAAAGGATGGAATTAAACACAGTCACACTCAGAAATACTCCGGGGTTTTAATATCCTCTACTCCCCCCCCTTACCCTGTGCCAGTTTTTCAGATAAGCTGTGATTTACTCCTATCTTGTGGTTAAGAGGAGGGGCACCCTTTAAATACATGATGCCAACAAGGAGAGGGACTACAACCTTGAGTTTTCTTTAAGTGAAGCCCATTGCAATACAAAGACCATGTCTGCAAGAGAATCTGCAGCATGCAGCTCCCTGCTGTTACCCACGGCCTGACCCACTCCTGAAAGTTAAGCTGTGACAACATCCACATCTATCGAATCCCCCAGGCTGGATTCTTAGGTTGATGAAAGCATCATTCAACTCATCAGCATTATTATTGTGAAGCCAAAATGCAGTTACAATTAGGTAACTCCTCAGGAAGCCCACACACTGGGGATTTACTTACGCTTCGTCAATGTTGGGATGGAAAATTTTATTCATGAATCCTGCAAAGAAGAAAACAAAGATTTTTTTTCCTTTATTTTTTGTACAAGAGAAGTCTGGAATTCACTGAACAAGGACCCATCTGACTGGTTTCAAAGAGAACCCAGCCTTAGCTATATATAGCAAGGTAACCTTTAAAATACACAGGCAACGTTCTGACCCCAGGGCCCTTATCCATCCCCTTGAAATTCAGCAGAACCCTCTGCTTCCAGTGCAGCAGCACCACAAAGGCGTTGTGGTTCAGCATTACCTTGAAAAGAGCTGCCCATCGGCACAATGGAGCAGCCACATCCAAGGAAGTGTTCTTAAAAGCTGTAAGGATCTTATGAACAAACACTGCACACAAACTGAAGTTTAATATTTGCTTTAAGATGAAAGGGTTGATAATATCTCCCAACAAAGACTTTCTATGAACTTGAAGTTGCACCACTGATCATAGAATCATGGAATCAACCAGGCTGGAAAAGTCCTTTAAGCCCATCCAGTCCAACTGCTCCCAGCACTGCACTAAATGCCTCGTCTCCATGGTGGGTGAACACTGGCAGGGACGGCGACTGCAGCCCTGCCCTGGGCAGCCTGTTCCAATGCCTGAGCACCCTCTGGGGAAGGAATTGTTCCTCAGCTCCATCTAAACCTGCCCTGGTGCAGCTTGAGGCCGTTTCCTCTTGTCCCATCCCTTGTTCCTTGGGAGCAGAGACCCACCCAGGAGCAGAGAATGAATACTTCAAGTTTTGCATCAATACAGCAATAAATTCATCAGCTGGTACCTCTGGTCTCCTACAAAATAGCTCAGTTGCAAGGTCTACAATAAGAGAGTTCTCCATGGCTTTGTCCACATTTCAGACTTGCAGATTTGACAGTGCTTTCTCTGTTCTGACTTGCAAATTAAGTTGTTAAATAAATCCTGTGGTTTCAAGATGGACAACATCAGGGCAGAAGATGCCTCACACCTGAAGGACTGTATCTGATAACAGCAGCTAGTGATAACCTGTGTCTTCCAGCTGCCTACTTAAACCTCAAGTTCAAGTATGGAACCCCCAAAACACTCCCCTCTTCTCCCACAAACAGAGCTTATAAAACAAAGATACTCAAGGAGTTATAACACACCACACTTGGCACCACAGTCTGTGTAGAGGTAAAGCACATAAACTCCAAAAGCAAAGCTCAGTGTTTCAGATGATGCAGAATCTGGCTTCCAAACTCTTCCCTTTCCTTTCAGTAGGAGGAACATAAATAGCTGGGTGCAGGACACATCCCCAGTGCACAACTGACATGCAGTAGGGATGGAAAACTGGCTTTTCCAGTTATTTCACTGTCAAGCGGATTGAGTATTCCTACACTTCTGTTGGCTTGGCCAAATCATTTGGGCTCTGCCCAGAAGGGCTGCAGCAGCCTTGGATCAGCACCAGGTTCAGCTGCTTCCAGATCCAGAACTTAAAAATAAAACCTTCTTTCCTCTGTTGTACCTCCATTCTGCAGCCTGTAAAGCCCTACAGACATTGTCCACGTGGGAACTGTACCTTCCTGCAACAAGGAATAATCTACTTAAGCCAACAGCAACGATTTCTTCTCACAAAGGTCCATGTTTATATAAATGGGTGAGAAATTTAGGTCTGGGTATTGACTCAATCCATTTCCAAAGCTCCTTCCAGGACTCAAAACCACACAGAAATCTCTCCAGAAGAAATACATCCCTGTGTGTCATCCAGGAACCCCCCTTCCTTTATCCAGCCATTCCAGACGAGACATGGCACTAGCACTGATGCACCATCTCTGCCCAAACAAGCAGCAATCGTGATTTGAGGAACAGCATGGTTCCCATCTGGGGTAAGAGCTGACATATGGATTTAACTCCCTTTCTTTCCACGTATTATGACACAAATATCATTCCATGTTTACTTGTTCTGCTTGGGTTTTGCATAAATACAACAGAGGGCTGAAACGCTGCCCGAAGCCAGAACAATCTCTACAGGAACCACCAAAACCTGCATAAATAAACCCATGCTAACAAGCATCTTTTTACCTTGCCATCATTCAGCTTGAAACACTAAAGCAGGCTCAAAAAAGGAAGTTCCATCAAATATTTACATTATGGCAGCTCTCACAAGTTTAAATCAGGTCATGGATCCATTATGCTGGCACTGGAGAGCTGCAGAGAGCACTGATCCCGATTCTAAATCCTGGCTGTCTCTTAGGGGAGAAAACAGGAAGGAAAAGTTAAGCTTCTGCTAAAGCAGAACAGAAGAGAGGATGGGGGAAGACACCAAGTAACAAGAATAGGATGGCAATGTGTAGACCTGCTGAATTAAACACACTCTGTTCTGGTAATCTGGAACACAGAGTGTCTGTCTTTAATCCAGCCAGACACAGGCATTTCTCTGCCTTCTCTCATTTTGGGTTTGTGATCATCTCACCTATTTCTCAGTATCCTCTACCACAGTCACCTGCAGCTGTGCTGGAAACCCACCTGTAAGGTCTGGGTCAACTCCTCCTTCACACACTTTGGCATTTAAGCTGCGCTCCATACCCATGGAGAAGAGATTATGGTGTCTGCTTGAGCAGCTCCTGTGCTAGAGATCTGTAATTCTCTCTCCGTGATCTTTGCATCCACCCAAGCAAGGCACAATCCCTTCTTTCATTTGGAAAGCTTAAGACCAATGACAGTGAGAAACAGTTGTTCTTCAAGAAAGAACACAAACATCCTCTCCCTGTACTCCCTACTTCATAGGTTGTTACACCTTGCAACTCTCCAAGGTCCTCCCAGTCTCATTCTCCTACAGATATAAACTGCCCAGGCGAAAAGCAGCTATGTTCCTGTTCATATCTTTCTTTTTCCTGACCTAGAAATAAGCCCAAACCATTATCTCCTCCTGTATTTGAAGTGTAAAGCTTCCTGCAGCAGTAAGGCACCAACATCGCTCCAGTAATCCCAGCTTGCTCTGATATGTAGCTTTACACCCACAAAAGACAAAGCAGCACAAACATCCATGTCAAAATGAAACTCCAATTTAAAGAGGAAGCCAGGAGTAAGGAAAACCAGCACTCCCAAGCCAGCATAAACACTGGAGCAGGTTTACTGCCAGTCATGAACACAGCACACCCCAGTTAATACACTGTGCACAACTCAAGGCGAGGGGTCCACAACGGGTGCCAAGGGACAGGCGCTTGATTTTGGGCTCTCACCATGGCCTGAAGCATGGAGTCAAGGTCACAGACTCAGCAGTGGTGAGTCTGTCTGCAGGACTGGTTGTAAACCCTTATTTAACATTTAAACCCAATGTTCACACTGAACTGCGGAAAAGTCAAAGCTCAGGAGGAATCTGAGCAGCAGAGTGGCTGCAGTCCACCCTTTCCATAGAGGCACTGAGCTCCAGGGTTGGTTTCAAAGGTAGAAAGCAAGACTGCCTAAAATCTATATGGACAAACTGCCCTGGGGTGATAACAGGGTAAAAACCCCTATACATCCACAAAGGGGTTACACACCAGAGAGGGAAGCACCTGTTCTGACACTGGAAGATGCTGAGGCCAATATGCAGATGCTGACCTTCAAACAGGCTGGTATTTCAGCAACAGCCCTGCAGAAATGAGTCCTTGGGTGGACAAAAACCTTTGAATAGTAGTTCTAAATAAAAATCAGCTCACTGAAAGGCTGTCAATCTGCCTGGTGCTGCAAACACAGGGACATGCATAAAGCTCCAGCAGCATCATGTGCTCCAGGGTGAGATGAAGTTCTCTTACTGTGCTTGCACATCAACCATGGATGGGGCTGAACATCAAGGGCCTTGACCTGTAGCTGAGGATCAAGTCCTGTGGCTGGGTGACAGCTGAACACACCCGGTGAGCAAAACCAGAGCAGAAATAGGGAGGAATTGCAGACTTTGGTGTGTCTAAGAACCACTTGCAGGGACAGTGACTCCAGCCCTGCCCTGGGCAGCCTGTTCCAATGCCTGAGCACCCTCTGGGGAAGGAATTGTTCCTCAGCTCCATCTAAACCTGCCCTGGTGCAGCTTGAGGCCGTTTCCTCTTGTCCCATCCCTTGTTCCTTGGGAGCAGAGCCCAGCCCCTCCTGGCTCCATCCTCCTCTCAGGCAGTTGTAGGCAGCAATCAGGTGCCCCCTGAGCCTTCTCTTCTCCAGACTGAACCCCTCAGGTCCCTCAGCCCTTCCCCATCACACTTGTGCTCCAGGCCCTGCACCAGCTCCAGTGCCCTTCTCTGGCCCCACTCCAGCACCTCAATGTCTGTCTTGTAGTGAGGGACCAACTCTTGGACAACTCCAGACTAAGGCTCCCAAGAAATGGCTTGAAAGCACTTGAGAACCAACCTGCTGTCATAAGCTGCTTTGCCAGCAAGTTTCTCTCTGAGAGCAAGAGCCCCAGGATAACTTGGGGAACACAGAGGACTCCCAAGGCACCTCTTGTCCTGTAGTCAGGTTCCCTACCTTGGTACAGACTCCATGGAACCACAGAATGGTTTGGGTTGGAAGAGACCTTAAAGCTCATCCAGTTCCAACCCTCCTGTCACAGGCAGGGACACCTTCCACTAGAGCAGGTTGCTCATCTTCCATTCAGGCAAAATGGACTCAAAACTTGGAGATAAGAGGGATCAAAGTCTTGGGCTGGAGACTTCCTACTCGCTCCTTCCACAGCTCCATCTGCACAACACTGTTCTGCAGCAGCGGAACCCTCTCTGCACTCCTACGTCCTTCTCGTCCGAGTCAGGAGCTCGCTGTGATCCAACAAGCAGCACTTCAGCAGGTGGCCTGGTGCTCATCTTACCCAGCTGAGTTGGTAGGTTAGGGTGAGAGGTCCCCAAAAGGGACATTTTTTCTCTCATCCAAGTGATGCTATTGCTGCTAGCCCTGTGGAAGCACGTGGAGGGAGGAAAAGCAGCAATTCAGTACATCCCAACTTCCCAGCATTGCCTCTTCTTGCTCAGGGGGACCAACCCACACCAACAATCAATGCAAGAGGACTTCCCACTGGCTCTGGGGAATGTGGAGCTGGTTTCTATCTATTCACCCTTCCCAAACTCACCACTGCTTGCCCACATGTTGGCTCTCATTGCTCACATAATAAAGCCAGCTGGGCACTTCTCTACCTGAACAACTTTGACAGCACATTCACATCTGTGTGACACTATGGTGCCAACAGTTGATGGGACAAGTGTTATGTCACAGCTCCTGACTTTTCAGTGGGGCAAGACTGACCAGCCTCTAAGTTTCCTTTTCCATGGGAGATTAAGGCCAACTGAGGAAATGGGTCAGACTGGCTGGCTGGTGAGGTGGGAAGGTGGTTGCAGTGAGTTTTAAATGCCACACCAAATCAGTGTGGCTTAGGTGACCACCTGAAGCTTGGAGCAGAACTATATGCAGAGAGATCAGCACACAAAAAGCTTATGTACAGCACAGAGAGGTCAAGAGCAGGCCTTTCCCTCTGCTGCTTTTAAACCACCAAACAACCTGCCTAATGGAAAAAGATCACCCATGTACTTGTGCAGTGTTGCCAAATGGCCAGATAAGATTGGTCTAAACTTGATGTTTTTAACTCCCCCCTCCCCAAACACCCCAAAGCCTACAGGGGAACATACATTTAATTATTACTTTTAAAAACACACTGCACTCATTTCAGGGACAAAGTTCTTGTGATCATGAGCCTGCCACGCACCATGGGTTGAGAAACTGTGGTAGGGTATAGGGAGAGGGCACAAGAGCAAGACCTCTGCCCCCAGTACTCAACTTAATACCTGTTCCCCTCTGCAGTGGAGCAACTGGTTTAGCACGTGGCTGTTTACCATCTGAAGGGCACAAGATCATAGATCACAGGATAGTTTGTGTTGGAAGGGACCTTAAAGCTCATCCAGTTCCAGCCCCTGCCACAGGCAGGGACACCTTCCACTAGAGCAGCTTGCTCCAAGCCCGTGTCCAACCTGGCCTTGAACACTGCCAGGGATGGGGCAGCCACAGCTTCTCTGGGCACCCTGTGCCAGTGCCTCAGCACCCTCACAGGGAAGAGCTTCTGCCTAAGAGCTCATCCCAGTGTCCCCTCTGGCAGGTTAAAGCCATTCCGTTGTCCTGTCCCCCCAGGCCCTCATCCAAAGTCCTTCTCCAACCTCCTTGTACACCATGCCCACATGTAGGATCTGCCTACCTTGGCGGTATGCACCTTGTCCAGTGCTCAGGTCACTAAGATCTCACTGACAAAAGCAAAGATTCCTTTCTTAATGAAATTTGGAAGTTAGGAATCCATTCAGAGCATTAACTCTGGGTTCAGAGTTAGGACTCTGAAGTCAAATACAACACTGTGTGCTCAGCACAGAGGCATTCACTGCATGGCAGTGGTGTGAGGTGCTGTGTAACATCAGCTTGCTAACAGAACTAGAACAATTTCTATTACCACACTCAAATTCTTGCAGCTTTTCAAAACAATACCATAAATAATTCCGTGGCAGCTTCATGAGGCAAAGATCAGGACAGAAAACCACAGCTGCAGCTGATGGAAAATAGCGGCAGAGCTGTAAACTCCAGACCTCCTGCTCAGAGTCAATCACTGAGTGGTCCTTGGAAGCTGAAAAGCTGCATCCACACACTCACACTGGTGCTAAGAGCAGCAGTCTCTGGAAGAACATCCAGATCTTAGCACACAGCAATTGCCCACTATCAGTTCATCTCATTGCTTAGGTGCACCATCACCCAGGCTTCAGAGTCTGGCCCAGAACACAGTGAATTTGTGCCAAGTCAGGCTGAAAACACCTACCCCATTTTATCAGTATCTTCCCATTCTCTGACTGTAGCAGGGAGTCTGCAGAGGGGGCAGAGCTGTGCGTCAGACAGGAGTGGAGATAGGGATACAAACTACCTTTAGGTGTCTCATTTTTCCCCTCAGACAAAGCCAAAGCACCTTTGAAAGCAGCAGCGTTTTCCCATCACTTATAGGTCAGACTAAGGGGCAACAGAGAGGGAAGAGCAAGCTCAGAATGGTCACAGGCAATAAGTGACTCATGAAATTCTACGCAGCAAAATGTAAGGCAATCCAGAGAGGAGCTGGAATAAAAATAGCTGCAGTTCAAAAGCACAGGCCAGGAGAGATCCGTTAAATCCTGGCTGGAGCTAAACACCTCTTCATTCCTCTATTGGCTGCCACAGTGTCTTGTGATAGATGTACACATCCACACATACTTCCATGTGTTTTGTGCGTATACTGACCATTTGGTTCAGCAAAACACTTTGAGAAAGGTGAAATCTAAATGCAAGCTATCTGCAGCTAACTGGGACAGAGATGGAAGGAAAATGAGAGCTGGGGATAAATATACAGAAGTGATTTGAGAAATGGAGGCTCTGAGCATATTGTACACAAGCTCTGACATTTGATTATTAAGAAGCCAGTGTTGGCCTAATATTCCTGTAGATTTGAGCAATAAAATAAGCGCCACCGTGCTGTCAGGTAAGAGCCCAGGCTCCCAGGTTCGTATGTTACTACTGCTCTTATCATCTGAGCAGAGCAGGACATTCCCACTGTGCTTCTTTCCATGTTTATGGCATCAAAGAGCGTTAATCTCCGGCTCTTGGCAGGAATATGGACTGATTAAAAACATGCAGGAGTTACACAAAGTCTTCTCATGACCTGGGAGCTCCGAACAGGACTTGAAGTACTTCACAACTCCCCTTTGGAAAAGCAGGAACAGACTAAGCAGAAAGTTCCCCTTAAGATATTCAGTCCCAGAGGAAAGGGAAAAGCAGCGGAGCTGTGCCAAGAGGGTTACTGAAATCATCAACAGCTCAAAACACATTGTCTGGGTGACAGCAGAAATGGAACCAAACATCTAGCAGGGGAGTGCTTTGGGTCCTCATAAGCACACAGGGATCTTTACATTGATAAAAGGCTCGGGAACAGCAGCATTCCCTGGCTTCAGGAATTGGGTTTGTTTTACCAAAGCGCTCAAGTTCAGTTTTGTTTCCAACCTGAAGATGTGGCTATTTAGGTATGATGAGTGGAGTTAGTTCATCTCAACAGGAGCACTCGAGCCCAGAGCCAAGATGACAGCCCCACATCTGGCTCTGGTTAGATCTGTGTTCTTCCAGGATGCATATTCCCCTTCTTCCTCTATGTTGTATAGATTTTGTTAGGCAAAAAAATCACCCTGCACCAATATGGGATCTGTCAGATTACACAGCAAAGAGGAAGCAAGGAACAGGCAGTGCCAGAAACACCAGAGAGATACTGCAGGACATGCTGAAACACCAGAACCTCTCCCAGGAATGGCTCTTTTCACAGAGATTCCAGGATTGGTTTAGGTCTTTAAGCAGAGACATTTACCCACACTGCCAGGAGAATGCTGTCGCTGGAGCAGCACCATTTAACAGACTACAGCAATAACTACCAACCTGAGCAGGGCAGGAAGTGAATGCCACACGTAGTTGAGAAGGGAGCTATGGATGGGGAAAGGGAGCTAAGATATGGCAGAAGAGCCACCACACTGAGCAAAGGCTTCTGCTGAAGACCCTCAATAGTGAAGAAGACCACCGCTCATTTAAGGTTTAAGAATAGGGCCTCACCTCTCCAGATGACAAATCTGAAGCCCACTTTAAAACCCTTTTCTATTCAGGTTTGTCAGTCACACTTAGAAGAGAACACCAAGTTTTCATGTACCTTATACTTATGGTGGGATAAAGGCAATTTGAACAGACTAGAAAGCAACTATTAGCAGTTATTTGTCAGAAGCAGCTCTCTAGAACTCATGGATATGCTTCAACCCATCATGTTCTTTGTTGCAAAAAGCCCATACCATGCTCAAGACTGCATTAGGATGGAAAGAAAACGTTAGCCTACAGTAAAAGGAACAAGGAAAGCTGCAAGGGCATCACTTCTGCTTTAAGCTTCAGCATAAAACTGTAATTTATGAAAGGAAAAGAATCTGCTGCATTCTATACTTTATACAAGCTAGTGAGTGACTTCTACAATGTGAACTCTGCATGTCATCACCACAGCGGGAGCCATGTGGTGGCGAGAAGACAAGGTTTGCAAACAAGCTCCATGAGTGCTTTAGATGACCTTCTGTCTCTTTACAGAATCTACCACCTCTGAAATCCTTCACTTCTACCTCCTTCGCATCAGAGATTGTCACAGCAAGTTTCTTCCCTACCAATTCCTACCCCTGCGTTATCCGGAGCTCAATCCCAACTCCTGCTAGGTTAGGAGACCCTTGCTCATTGGAACACGCAGATCTAGGAGAGGATCACGTCATTTACAAGCCTGTGAATGCTCCCAGCGCAGCTGGGATGAAACCTTGCTCTGGAGCTATCTGTAATGCCAAATCCAGCAGTATCAGGCACTGCACACTGAGCCTGCCCCCAGAGCAGTGGTGTGGAGATCAGGCTGTCCCAGAGGAAGGGGATGAGACATCACTCAGCCCTGGCCCCTCCAGATAAGCTGGGCTGGGGCAGCAGAGATGGGAACCAGACAAAGCAAAACAAACCTCTTCCTGCAGCTGGCTGGGAGCTCCCACAGGTCCCAGCTCTCTCCTTGGCACTTCCACTCCTTCCTCCTCACAGCAGAGCTGAGCCCTGCTTTGCTAAGCCAGTTCTTGTCTAGCAACAACTGTTTATTCAACCTGAAACCTCAGCTGCACACTGCTTCACTTGGGAGTGAACCTGCACTTCCAGCAGCCCTTGCCCAGCACAGAGCAAGGCAAAGCCCCAGAGCAAGAGCCAGCATTTGGGCAGCTTAGAAAGAAAAGAGGTGGTTTCCAGCCACTGAAATAGACTCACAGAGAGAGAGGGAAGCATGCGAAAAGGTCTTATGAGTCCAGAATAAAACAGTTGCCACACAGTGGGTATAACAGAAAACTGCTGTACTGAAAGAAGACAAAAGCAACATTAAAAGGGCCAGAGCAATGCAGTGAAAAGGGGGAATGGCTTTAACCTGCCAGAGGGGAGACTGAGATGAGCTCTTAGGCAGAAGTTCTTCCCTGTGAGGGTGCTGAGGTGCTGGCACAGGGTGCTCAGAGAAGCTGTGGCTGCCCCATCCCTGGCAGCGTTCAAGGCCAGGCTGGACACAAGCGCTTGGAGCAAGCTGCTCTAGTGGAAGGTGTCCCCGCCTGTGGCAGGGGTTGGAACTGGAGGAGCTTTAAGGTCCCTCCCACCCCAAACCAGGCTGTGATTCTGTGATCATTTAAGCAGAAAACAACTCCCTGCACATCCACCCCACCCCACCTCACAAGAGGAAAGGCCATCCTCGTGGTGTCCGTTCTGAAAGTGCAGCTGGGTTCACTCTGATCCCAGTTTACTCCCAACCAGCACGAAACAGCCTCCAAGCCAAACCACCCAAAGGTCAAAGCTACCACCTTCCATGCAGCTAACCAGAGCCTAAATCAACAGCACAATGGAGTTACAAGAGCCTGGCCAATGTTCAGCTGAATGCCTTCAAAGGCTACTGGAAAGAAGGTTTGGTTTTGCTTTAAGGCAGCAACCCTCATTTCTAATACGCACAGACAGAACATCAGGAGAGAGAAAAACACATCTTGAGTAGACCAGCACCAAAGCAATGAACAGCAAGAAACTGGGTTTAAATGGTGAGTTTGTCTGTAGCCAGCCCACATTTCAGACTGCCAATATGACAGTACCCTGATGCGCAGCAGGGAAATGACTGGCACCAAATAACACGCTGTGGATCTCATAAGTGGTCTCTAACCCAAGAGGTCTATAGCAAATTTCAGAGTTGACTCAAGAGGAAGGGCAAAAGGGTTCACATAGTTACAGCACCACTGTGTTGTTACTCAGCTGTGTGCTTGTCTCTGTGGTTCAGTTAAAGTCTCAGCAGTAAGCAAAGCTAAAGGATAGTGTAAACCCAGTGTTGCTCTTTCCAAAAAGGCACAGTTCATATTTGGAACTAGCCAGATTATTTTTCACACCAGAGAGCTTAAATAGAAGGCACTCTCAGTGGAAGAGTATTTTAAGAAAGCAGCTAATACTTATCAACTCCAAATCAGGATGTTGATATTGGAAGGGACCCATCTTGTCCAACCCATTTAGTCAAGTTTCCACATCATTTCTCCTCAGGCAGTCTTCTCCATTCTTTCCAGTCCTCTGTGGCTTGAACCACAAGCACACCCTTCTGATGGAGAAGTGCCATGTCACTGAGTTACCAGCACTTACTTCATAAGCCAGAATAGAGATGTTGGAACTTCATGCATCTGCTCCAGTTTTTCAAGCACTGTTTGCTATTTTATTTAGAGCTTAAGTGACTGCAATAAAGCTGTCTACCGAAGACATCTGAGCACCGTTACCCAAGGACAAAGGCAGCATGGATACAGGCTAAAGAACATTTCCTTATCAAACTCAGAAGTGAAACACGGCTGACCAGTCCAGCCAGTTGCCAGATTTCTTGGGAGAGGTCCCTGCTTCATGCTCTTCCACATATGCTTCATCCAGTCCAAGAGTACAGAAGGTTCACTTCCATCCACTTCTGGACATGCCAAAAGCTAGGTTCACCCCAAAACCATGAACATGCACCAAGGTCTTTGTTCTCCATACTAAGAGAGTCATTTTACATAAACAGGCTCTACCACTCATTGTGGTATCCTGAACCTTTCCCATGAATGGAGCTATAATTAAAACCACACATGGCGAGAGACTCAGTTCATCCACACATAAATGTGTGACCAAATCCCATTTCCAGCTCCTAAGCGTTCAGCCAAAAGACCAAACTTCCTCTCTGCTTAGCATGTGGTATCTGGCTATCTATGATACAGCATTCTGCAGACCTAAAGTAAAGATCTTCTGCTTGCACTGAGGGTTGATACAACTTCACCTGCAACAGTGCTGCAAGCAGTGATCTCTCCTGCACAAACAGCAACATGATTTTGATTAGAAGTGGTTATTAGTTACCTATAGATGGCGATTTAAAAGGGTATTTATCAGGAAGGTCGACTCTAACTTTCCACACTCCACCTTCATATGGTGCTGCAAAGAAAGAAATGCAGGTGTTAGACACTTCATAGAGAAGAAACAGAACTGCAACATGAAGCAAAACACAGCTTTGGATGAATACTTGGCTCCATCAGGGGCTAAGATTTATATCAAACCTCCTACGGTAAAAGCCTTTTTCCTGTGCTGCCTGACAGGAAATCCATGATTTTAACTGATACTGCAGCAGATCTCAGCACAAAGGCACAAGAGCTTCTTCAAAACACAGACTTTGGAATAATCTACTTACTTTTAGAGATGTTAACTATATTAGGGCACACTGGAGACCTGACTTGTGAGCTTGGCATTAGAAAAGCCATTTGTATTACAAACTCCACCAAAAATTCCGATGACTGATGCAAAATTTATGAGCCAGGTCTAGAAAAGCTAAGAATCAATGGAACAATGCTGAAGGCCATAGCAGAGGGCTTAGCTGTCCAAAGGCTCTGCTCAGCTCCAAGGGAGATGGTTCATCTGCATTACTGCTCACTGCTGTGTTTCTCCCCGCCCTTGAATAGCCTTCCAACACTGCTACCCTTTGATTTCTCAGCCCCATTTAGATTTGCTCATCATTTCTTCCACTCCCAAGGAATGTGTCATTTCAGTGTTCCCCACCATTAGCTTGTTTTTATAGAAGGGCTGGGTCATACACTTACTTCCTTGTGGTCCATAAAACTTCACAACAAATTCATTGAGTCCTCCTAAGATTGTGACTTCGTGCTTGCTCTCAATACTGATGTATTAAGTAAAGGAAAACATTCTGGCTGGGAAATAAAACCCATTTACTCAGATATGGGCAACCAGAAGCCTGTCAAACCAAATAGTTTCAACACAAATCTTCAGATTACGCTACAACGTGCAGTTTAAGCATCTTGACACATGCAAGTGACCACGCCACCACAATGACATTAGTAAAAGCCTGTTCTAAGGATAAAGAATCCCTCCCCCTGTGCTCAGCAATCTTGAGATGATTTCTCCCTTCCTCTCCGAGCTGCTCAGTGTTTCCATCTACTTGCATGCAGCATAAACTCCGATTTAAGAGGACAATGAGTCCCTGTCAGAGGCATATTTGACATGTATTTGGACTGTGGAAGGGAGCTAAAAGTCTAGAACTAGCCCCAAAGCCTCACCACACACAGACATGAACCCAAGGGGCAAGGCTTGGAGGTGAGGTGAGGACTCAGACCTCTCTCCAGTGCTCAGGAGCTGAGCCACAAAGCACAGACCACTCACATAGAAACCTTTCCTCTCTTGCCCTGATGAGAGGAGCAGAACTATGCTCTGACAAACGCAAGAGCTGATGAACTCAATTCTCCTTGGCTGCCTTCGGCACTGTCAGATGGCCTCCCGCAGCTACGATGCAAATGATGACAATCTCATGTTAATCTGACTTTGTGAGACCAAAAACCTCCGTGTCTTTGGAGACATGGCAGAAGGGTGAGATTATGAGGCACAGTGTGAGAAGAACAAGTGTATTTCTCAACACTGAAAGGCAAGAATCAAAGCAGCAGTGCTTTGGGAAGAGGGGAATATGAACAGAGAGGCAAGAAATCTTCATTTCAAGTAAGGTTCAGTGAAAACAATTAAAGGTGATGTTTCAGCACCTGAGCTTGCTGAAGAATCCTGCTCTAAATCAGGGTTAATGGATTGTGAATAATATCCTACAGCAATTGCCTTTAATCAATAATCTCAATATGAATTATGAGGGAAGCATCAGAAAAAACACGGAGCAGGAGGAAAATCAAAGGTTTATTCCCACCTGAACTTCAGACTGCAGCAGCTCTGCCCCTGTTTGAGGGAAGGGAGCAAGAACAGAGAATATCAAACATGAGATCCTTCACATCACAGCAGTGAGCTTGGCAGAAACACTCAGGCTAAGAGGAACTGAAGGCAGGTTCCCTTTAACAACCATGACTTTTCACTGATGCAAAAGGTTTTCTGCTTTCAAGGCACAAGATTTGCCCACAAAGCTCTCCTCTGTGTGCCTTCATGGCACTGGGCACACACACATACACTCACTTGAATATTCCTGATCCATCAGGAATGTAACTGCCCAGGACCGACTCCTAGGAGCAAATCTCAGCTCTGGTCTATCCCTGAACTCACATGATGATCCATTAAATCTGCTTAAGGTGCGTCACAAACTAAAAGAAGAGGCTTCTGTATCCCAAAGTACCAATTCAATCCCAGCAGTCTCTGTGTGTGCTCCTCCGGATTTATTACAGTTCCTCAAGTACAATGGCTCCCAGATTGGATGGAGTTTCCCCACAGTGCCAGCTCCAAGAGAGTTTGGATGCAACAACCTCCTTCTTCCCCTCATTCTCATGGGGAGGGAAAAGAGTCTGGTTTGGCTCAAGAGTTCTCTTGGTTCAGCATAAGCTGCTCTGCCCTACAGTGAAATGGCAGCAAGTATCTGGCAGTAACCCAAGAGCAGCTCACAAAGGGCAAATCCATGCCTAAATGCCCCAAATGCAAGTCATTTCTCTCCCTAAAAGCCAACAGGCATCTCTGGGAATAGCTCCATCCCTCCAGGTTTGCAGAGAGGAGCTTAGTGTCATATATATACAACCAAGCATTGCAGCGTGCTTCAGAGCTGGCATTAAGGAACACTGGTCACCAGATCATGTCAGCCAGTGCTACGATAGGAGGTTTTAAATATAGGCTCAACTGAGGTTAAAATGTACACACTCATCTAAGGGACAACTACTCCAGGTTGAGAAACAGGCTCTTACACAAACGTTTAGTGCTGAAGTATGATAACACTTACAGCAGCACCATGGATCAGGTTAAATACAAATGGTTTGACTTAGGACTAAATCAAGTCCCACTTAATAAAAAGCAGCTCTCCCAGCCTGGTCCTCAGAGCCAGCTCCTGAGCAGCTGAAGGCTGTGATGCTCTGCAAGTTAACACTGACCATAAATTAAAGCAGAGCTTTCTGCACTCAGGCTCACTCCTGGTGTTCCCAACTTCAGAAGACTATTAGTAAGCAACGTGGTGCCATATTTGACTACTGGCCCTGCTGTGGCAAGGGCCTAAAAGTCCTACAAAATACCCCAATGAAGTAGTAAATGAGTTAAGTTGACAAAAGGGAAATGTATTGGGAGGCAGATGGGAGGTTTGGGAACAACCACATTGTTTACTGACATGATACAAGAGATTAAGGACAAACAAAGTAATTTTCAGCAATAAAGCTCTTGTATCTACCCAGGGGAAGTCTCTGGAAATGCAATAGCAGAAATAAGGTAGCTGGGGAAGTCCTTTTTTCCTGGGCACAAGGTGAATTCCATGTGCCAGCATCTCAAAAATCCCACTAACAAAGTGATTGAGAGCACTAGTCAGGGAAGTACACGAAGCAATTACAGAAAGAACATTTACACCCTAGGAGCTCCTTCCCTCTCCAAGAAGTCTTCACAAAAGTAAGCACTTGGGACTCCAGGAAGACCAGGAACCAGAGGAAGAGCTCAAGCTTTCCCCATCCCACAAAGCTAGACAGGAAACTCTCTAACAGCACAAGGGAAGAGCACAGAGGAACAGCAGAAGGGACCTGACAAGTTCAGAGGACTCCAATCCTGATCCCAGAGAAAGCTCTACCACCACAGCTCATGGAATGTATCTGAGTAAAGAACACAGGCCCCGACTCAACAATTTTCTCAGCTCAAATACCTTCCATAATCCCAAATGAATCCCATTCCAAACACGTTTCAAACAGCAGTAAATCAACCGTCTCAGATCCAAGAGCTGCCAGTTTGGAGACCCACGAGACTTAAGGAACCAGGTTGTGCCTAGGGCACAACGAACTTCCCTTCCCTAAAGACTTCAACGTTCTCAATTCCAGTGGCAATCCAGTGGTTCATACTGGTATGAGCAGTCTGTCTTATTTCCACAGCAGGGCATGAGCTACACTGGGCGTATATGGGGTCAAAATTATAGAGCTACAAATCCAGTCTGTAACACATCACAAGTGCTAAAATGTTTTAACAAAACCACAGCCAAATCCCTTTCGGGACTCTCGGCTTGCTCCTACGAGTCCAGTGACTTCTGGCCTTGCTGCTTTTATCTCCTTATCATCTCAGGATGCTAATTTGACTTGGTGTCAGATACAGCCAGTGTAGAAGTCAAGGGAAAAGAGGAAAACTGGAATACAAGTCAGGTTTCTAATGGATTAGAAGTTCAAAAGCTTTACCTTAACACCAAAGGAATCCCGAGGACCTGAAGGTAAATTATCTTAGTCCCAAGGCTCTTAATGAGAATTTCAATGACAGCAAGTGTCGAAAATACTTGGATGCTGATATGGAAAGCAAGCTTCTTTTCCAGTATCAGTTCAGAAGGGGTTGCTAGGAGAGAGACAGGAGGGAATTTTTCTGTAGCTGATTACAGGCTCCCTATATAGTGCCTGAAATATGCCAGAAGCTCAAAGGCCAACGGTGGCACGTATTAGCATTACAGTAACATCCACAGCCCCCTATCAAGATCAAGGCTCTATTGTTCAGGCTTGAGCTCGTAGGAAATTGTTTCTTCAGTGAGAATGAGAAGTGATTTAAAGCATTTTGCCTATTCTGCTTTGGGACAAAACCCTTTCAAATGTGGAGAGTGAGAGACTGCCTGACCATCAGTCAGGAAGAGAGTGGCCACTGTGGATTTGCCTGTTCCAGGGATGAGTTCCCATTCCCTCATCCTTGTGCAGGGCCACCCACCACTATAGAGCTGCGTCTCCCTTGTAGTAATAAAAAAGGTAATGGTAGGATACAACTTCACACCCATATCTCCCCAAATCCCAGCTAAACATCGCAGCCAACAGATACAGGTCTGTCCGCAGGGTTGAGTGGCTTTTTCATGGCCTGCAAAACAACTCCAACAAACCCTTCATTAAGTTCCTTTTAAATTAATCTACGTTATAAGCTTGGATACATCAGTTTTCCAGCTAAAAATACTTCACTGACAACATTCTTGCAAGCCTAGCAACACAAATAGCCATGAGCACCCTGTCCTAAGCCGAAAGAGGCAGAGGAGAAAGGCAATGCCCAAGGGAAAAATAAAGTTGTATATTTATCTGTGTGCATCTCAAAGTCACAGACAGGTCAATGGTCATTACCAGAAAGCAAGTTTCTACCTTCTAGGATCTCTGCCATGCTTTCTGCTACGTAGAGGCTTGGTTACAGCTATTCTTCCAGGTGAAGAACCTCATCAAATAAAACACTCTGAATTTGAGGGAAAAAATCAGAAGACCACACTTATGTATCTTTAAAATATAAACAGAATCACAAAACGGTTTGTGTTGGAAGGGACCTTAAAGCTCATCCAGTTCCAACCCCTGCCATGGGCAGGGACACCCTCCACTAGAGCAGCTTGCTCCAAGCCTCTGTGTCCAACCTGGCCTTGAACGCTGCCAGGGATGGGGCAGCCACAGCTTCTCTGGGCACCCTGTGCCATTGCCTCAGCACCCTCACAGGGAAGAACTTCTTCCTTATCTCCAACCTGAACTTCCCCTGTTTCAGTTTGAACCCATCACCCCTTGTCCTATCGCTACAGTGCCTTATGAAGAGTCCCTCTCCAGCATCCTTTGAGCCCCGTTCAGACACTGGAAGCTGCTCTGAGGTCTCCACACAGCTTCTCTTCTCCAGGCTAAACAGCCCCAAGTTCTCAGCCTGTCTCCATATGGGAGGTGCTCCGGGCCCTGATCATCCTCATGGCCTCCTCTGGACTTGCTCCAACAGCTCCATGTCCTTCTGATGTTGAGGACACCAGAATTGCACACAGTGCTGCAAGCAGGGTCTCACCAGAGTAGAGGGGTAGGATCAACTCCTTTTGATGCAGCCCAATATAATCAGCTCTGCCACCTGAGCCACTGAGAACCCATCTCTGAGAAAATAATCAGCTGTATTTTGTGACAAAGGGTGTTTTAAAATGAGATTAATACAGCTGATCTTTTCCTTTGTGATGAGCTTTGCAGGCAGCGAGTGCCACTCCAGCTGCTTGTGGTTCAGAAAGCACCACTCTGCTTCTTTAAGGCATCAGAGGTGTGAATCCTGAAGTATTTACAAGCAGAGTTTTGCAACATAAACAGCCTCTACTATCGGGACTGATGGTTATTCTGTTTACTTTCTTACAAAGGCAGTGTGTTACGCTGTAAGAAACACTCAACCTGCAGTCATCTGTAAGGAGCTTTACGATCAAGCAGCGTTACTGGTTCTGCTGATACGTGGGCAGCAAGAGGGCAGGTTCAGCTCCATCACCTCCCTGCCTCCAAACCTTCCTCACCTCCTCTAAACTCCCTGATAAAAGTTACCTGAGGTGCCAGTTGTGCACATGAAACCACACCCAGCATCTGCAATTCGATGCTTTAACCATTAGAAATATGTATTCTTATTTTCCCCATGTGAAAGCCCCTGTCCTTTACCCACATTTCGTGTTCTCCACACTCTCCTGTCTATCCGTGCAGCACACCAGAAGAAAGGACACTCAGAAGTGGATAAGGTTACAAAGAACAAAAAGCTCTCGTGATTTCTTTGAGCAAAAAGAGGCAGCACTTTTTAGTCACCCTGTTTGTAGCAAACTTCTTGAGAAGACCAGGCTAAACCCATTCAGACTATTAAAACCCATGGATTTTCCCCCAAGCTAGTGATTCCCCTTGCCACAGGGAACCCCTCACAGTTTCTAGCTTTAAGCAAAGGGGTTTTCTAGCACCAGAAACAGGTTCACTACTTGCCAAGGCTGCTGGGTTGCACAGTTTCTCATTTTGGCATCCACAGCCCCATGCTCCCTGCACCAGCTCCAAGAAGGGAAGACACAACGGGGGCAATCTGCAGTTTATCTTCACATCCTTGAGGCAAATCTCAGCCTTTCTTCATCTGAACTGGGCTTGCCCAGGAATTCCACAGCTTTGGAAGACATAAAACTCAAATCCTAGAGTGTAAAGGAAGCAAATCACGCACAGGCAGTTGCGGACAGCTCTGAAGACATCCAGCTTTTCCATCCCTTCACCCTCCTGCTGCTCTGACAAGCAAACCAGTGGCTGCATTACACAGAGATGGTTTCACTCCTTACAAGCTGATGGCCAGTCATGATTGCAGCTGAAAATGCTCTGAAAGCAGGGAATAGTGAATGAATAACTGCACAGCAACCTGGGCTTGGTTGCTGAGGTTTTATTTTGTTGCACACAAGTATTTTCTTGTTAGAAATACACTTTTGCTTTAAAAAAGGCCCAAAACTTACTCCCTGCTCCTCAACCAGCTAGAGCATCCTTAAGTTATTCTGCACACACCCTTCCCCATTTCACATCGAATCTGCCCAAGATGGACACCCTGGTCATAGCAAGCCCATCAAAAGGCACTTTTATGCTGCAGCCATGTGTGCTGAAGGGTGCCTTGTGGGTGCTACGAGGGTTTTGAGAAGAAGGAATTGCTGCTCCAGCAAACCCTCCAGCCTGGCTTGCTTTCTTTGGAGCTCTTGATGATTTAAGTCTGGCCACTCTCCACCAGCTTTGTGCCAAGACACTGGAGTAATAAGAGGCAGAAGGAAAAGCCAGCTTTCCCCATAGGACAGTTTGCATACAAGGTGCCTGCTATGAATGATTAGAAGCTAAATCAGCATTTTCCTTACACTCAAGGTTTCCAACCTAGTCTTCCCTCTCCAGAAGTGAAGGGAACCACCAGAAGACAACAACAAGGTGTATCTCATACCATGCTGGATTAAATAATACCACCCTTGTCCTTCAGAAAACAAATGAATTCATTGTCCTCCCCAGTTCCATGCTGTTCCCTTGAGAAGTTCCAACTTGTTCAGAAAAAGATAGCAGACAGATACGGTTGTGCCACAGAGAAAATAAACTGGAATAAATGTGTTTAAAACCCATTCTCAAGCTGGAGACCCTCTGGATGGGTCAACATTTAATTGCAGTGGTGGCTCCAAAAGCTCCTTCACAATCAGGGTCATTCTGACAGCAGGTAAGTGCTGCAGCCAAACTTCTGTGGTGTTGATTCCTGTGCAATTCATTTTCATTTACAGACAAGGAAGAACACAACATGTACAAGCATCAGGCCCTGGTTTTACCAAGTACTGTTAGCCAGTGCCAGCAGCAGAATGTTGAATTGGTGCTGGTCAGTCGCAGGAGCAGCACATTGGAAGGAAACAGCTTGAAATCACTCAGAACTCTGACTTGCACAAGGGTTGCTGAGGTGCTGCTTGAGAAAGGCATGGAGATGCATTAGGCAAGGTCAGAAGAAACTGGCACATGAGGCTTTTATGCATGAAAGGAAGGGACTGGACCTGATGAAAGGGAGGTGGAATGATGTTGTGATCAGTATAGCTTAACTGATGCTCTGGTGTGTGACCATAACATTGTGTCGTCTCCACAAACACAAGATTCCTCTGAATCTCAGTAAAAGGCAGACAAGGATCCAAGAGAATTCCAGTGCAATTAGTCCATAATTGTAAGCAACTCTCAATGAGCAAACTCCTTAAATGGATCCTACCTGGAGATGAGTTTGAGGAAGGCATCCTACCAGAAAGAACTAGCAAGGAAGACAATGTGCAGAGCCATGATGCAGGAGCGTAAGGCCACGGGTGTCCCTGGGATAACAGGAGAGGTGGCAATGTCCCATGGCACGACTGCACTGGTCTCTTTTGGCCTGAAGAGTTCAATACAGGCTGTTCACCTGGTGTGAACAAAGTGGAAATAACCTTGTACTCTCAGGCAGCACCAAGCCAGAAGCCACTGAATTCACTACATTAAAGTCAGTCATGGGTGAAGCCAGAGTCAGATCCAGAAGCACTGAAGATGACAGCGGTAGTAGTTTACATGGCCATGGCAGTGTAGCTTACATGGCCATACATCTGTCTCTGAGCTAAACCACTAGATGTAATATTTACATAACTACAGCTCCCATCAAGAGGAATTTGTTGCCATGGTGATTGTACATCCTGCTGGAAACTATTTCATTGCAAATAAGAAACTTCTCAAACAAGGGAGAAATTTCAAGTGTGTTTTCAGTGAAACATCAGGAGGAGAAAATCCAACCATTTCTTTTCCCAGTTGTGTTGGGTAATGCTGATTTCCTCTTTGTGAGGATTCAAGAAGTGCCACAATGCTTCTGAAAGAGAAACTGGTTGTAAAGCCACAGAATTGAGAGCGTGACCCCAAATGTATGCTAAATCTGAGGCTGCGTGTCAGGTCTAACAGTGCTTTGGGGCTGTGCCCATCACATGCTTTACAAGAACGTTGTTCAAAGCAAGATGCTTTCAAACACTTCCCTACTTCAGACTTCTCAGAGACCTGGATTACTTTAAGATGTGGCCTCTTCCCTCAAGTGAAGTTTTAGGTTTCTGTAGACTTTACTGAAATGCTTTTTCATTCCAAGAAAGCTCCACAGTCATTTAGAAACTGCAAGCACGTTATCTACCTCAGCAACATAAAACCCCAAAGTACAACCAACCAGCTCCTCGGACTGTGAAGCCCCGAGGACAGGATATGTTTGTAGTCACAGCACACAGATGCACGGAAGGGTAGCAGCAGAGAGAGCTTTTAGTTAGGAAAACACATCTAGAAGCACCTCAAGTTCTTGATTTTAAGCAAGATAAAGAGTTTAATGGGGGGGGGGAGAAAGGATTTTCATTCTTCTAAATCCACAGTTATATTCTCTTGAATATAAGCTTAATATCAACATGCTTTGACAGACAGAAGTTACCAGTTACGGAACCAGAGTCTCCATTCTCTTTGCTCTCCTTTACCAGGATCTTTCCTTGCCTCCAAGGGCTGCAGAGACTCACTTAGCAGATGCTGATGCACTGCGTCGTCTTGAGCTACATCCTAACACTGAATTAACAAAGTGTTTAATATGGGAATCCTGAGCATTGCTTTAATAAACACTCCACAGCAGGATGCCTCTCCAACAAAACTCCTGAAGTCCTCTCTGGAAGAGGCTGTGCACAGACTTAACCTTGAACTATTAAAGCATCACGGGGCGGAGGAAACCAAGTCCTATCTAGGATCCTGCTCCCTTGAATCAGGGTAGCACATCACATCAGCTCTCCATGGCCTGCCAGGACTGAAATTCAGGGGGATTTTCCCCCTTTCTCTTGTGAACAGGCACAATGGAGGTGAGACTCACCAGGAAGTGCTGGTTTAGCACAAAAACCCTGGCAACACACCAAGAACTGGTCCATGTGATAAGCATATGTGATGAGAGCAAGTCAGTTAGTTGCTGGGGCTGCCTTTCTACCAAGTACAAAAGGGTCTGGCAACGTGACTGGAAAGATAGCTGTGGGGCACCTACTGGGATGTATCGCCTCTGATGGCTTTAAAATGGGATCTGTGGAAGAGGTTTTGCTTCGCTGACCTTTGCTATAAACCTCATGGAGCCAAAAACTGAAGCAGAGCATCTGAAACATCAGAGCAGAACCAAAAGGCAGAGCTGCTTCTTAAGTACCTCTGCAATAAGGACATGGAGCTACCTTACAGCATTGGAGTTTCTCCATCCCCACACCAGCAGATGTAAGAGAACCTGGAAATGCTCAGTGGTGTATTAAAGGATTTTCTAATCCATAGTCTTTAGAATTGAGCCAGCAGCAACTATGTGAAATGCCAACTAGAGCAAGCTGTGCTTAAACTGTAACTAAGACTCGGAGCCCAGAGCAAGCATTGGAATGGACAGTGCCAGCAGATATTAAGCAGTGTTGGTCCCCGTGAAGCTTCGACTTCAAGCATTCAACAAACAATTAATGTCCTGAGTTTACGGGCTTAATATCAAAAATCCTAACAGTGAACTGCCACCCATCTGGGTGTTTTCTGTACCAAGAACAGCAATAAGGTCCCTCAAAGACATTTTGGAAGTGGTTTCTCCCTCTGAGGAACAGGGCACAAGTGACATTTGCTGGTTACAGAATGCTTTGCTATTGGAGCCAGCAGCTTTGTTATCTGCCCATCCTCAAAGAAATGAGCTTTAAAGCACATCTCAAACCCCATCAGGATTTCTACGGCATGGGTGTAGGAAAGAAAAGCAAAGTGAATCTGGAAATTAAGTTAGAGATTAGTAAAGCTCCTAAAGTAACACAGGGGATTAGTCACTGCATGGCTTCAATCCCACTGCCTATAGCAGCCCAATGTGAAGGAACACACAAGGCTCTACCAGATACAGGTGTTTGTTTCAGGGTGGATCAGACCTCACCACACGTGTGGATTTCTGTTCCTTTCAAACCACTTGATTAGAAATAGCTGTTTTCAAGAACATGTTAAATTCTGCTCTTCTGCTGTCAGGTTCAGCAGCCAAAACCCAGACCAGCTCACCTGAGGGTGAAAAGTCATCTGGATGAACATCACCTTTGGGGCTGTCTCCTTCTTGCCTATACAAAAGGGTTTTGTTATTTCATTAACAAAATGCTGTCATTAAGTTCATGGATACAGCACCCACACATCTGAAAACAGAGATGGGGAACCCAAGGGCACTATACCTTTTATAGAGCACTTGCAAAACCACGAGGATCAGATGTGTCCCCTTCTCTGTGCTGCCACAAGGACTCCTGCCAGAGCCTGACACAACTTCTGGAGGGATCAGATTTGCTTCTCTCCCCCTTGGTTATGTTAAAAGGCACTTCAGGAATGATTATAAAGGGCCAGTTCAGACAGGATTTCACACACAATGTTGGGGGATTGTTTTTAACCCAAATAATCTGCAGGACAGAGCTCAACATGACTTTATATCTGAATCACAGACCTGGTGAAGTTACGACAACCATGACCACAGCTTCCAACACAGACCATACACTGTTTTCTCTCAAACCAAAGCAGAAAAAAACAAGTGACTTAGGAAGAAGCACCTCAGACCTCGGTTACACACAGCAGCCAAAACTTACAGACAGAGTTTTCCTGCTTTCTAGGTCACCTCCAATATGAAAAGAACAAACAGCCCCATGTAGCAGGAAACCGCAGTTCAGTTTTGCTAGAAGGAAAGATGTAGGAGCTTTCTGCACGCCACAGTTTTGTACAAACACCTACAACAATCCAATATGCCACTGTCACTGCTATTAAATCAGTTATGCCCTTTATTTTTACTGTGTCATGAGAGCAATGGGGCCCTGTAGCCTATTCAGTGCTGCCTCAATAGATCCCATAAACAGATCCAACACCCTGGTGCTGGCTGTCAACAGAAGAGATGCACAAGGCAAGTAGTTCTGCTGCAGCTTGACTGTATTCAGTCCATCTGGCCACCTGTATTTGTGGGGTTAGTTTATAAAGTGGGTCTAACACTCAGCTTTCAGCCTACTCCAAGTCAGGCTGGTTCAGGTCTTGAGAAGATCCTGATAAACACACGTTTCCAAGGTGAGGCAGAGGGTTGATACTTGCCATTTCCCATCCATCAAGCTAACTAACTACCTGCTAATGTGGCACAGCTCTGTCGGTTCATAGAATCATAGATGGTTTGGATTGGAAGGGACCTTAAAGATCATCTGGTTCCAACCCCCCTGCCATGGGCATCACCAAAGAACCTGTAAGAAGTTCACTTTATCAGCCATGGAGTTAATAAATCAAGCTGGTGCTTCCATTAGTCTCAGTAATTCCTCTTGCATTCAGCTCCTACCATCAGCTTTTACACCAAGAAGTTACACACTTGACTGTGAACAAGTATCTTTAAAAGTCTCAAGTGCTTCCGAGGGGGTTTTTGGCTTTTCCCAATGGATTCACTGCTCTTTAAGGTATAAAGTTATATTATGTGGAAAGGAAAACACGAAAGAGCCACACTTGGAGGCTAACAATGATCCCCACACGAGCTTCCTTGTGCAACGGAAAGGCAAGCTTCAGGGACACAGCAGAAAGGTTGCCAAGGAAGGAGCCTCACAAAGCTGTTGGGGCTTTGTTTGTAGATGCTGAATGCACCAGCAGGCCTGAGCTCACCAGCCACCAACAAAACCACAGCGAGGCAGAGCCGGGGTGGCACCGATGCCCAAAACAGAGGGTGCCCTCCCGCTGAGACACCCGCCATGCTGCTGTCAGGCATGTCAAATACCTTTCTTTAATGGTTTCCAGGCTTTCAAGACAAGGCCTTCACTCAACAGCTGCAGCAGAAGCAAGAGGAAGTCAGGCAGGCTGTTTCAAGCTTACTCTAGCTATACAAAGGCTCCAATCTCAGCATCTCACAGGAAGGTTCATTAATGCTGCTCTGGCACAAGCGACACCACCACAATGAGAGGAAGGGAAGAAGTAGGGTTGTTAATAACACGAGCAGCAGAACAGCAGAGGGTGTTGCTAAAACCCAGGAACATGGAGTCCTGGTCACTGTGGCCAGGCAGCTTCCTCTAAAACAACCTCTGGAGATGTACAGATGGAAGGGCTGGAGGGAGACTGGGACACTGGAAGGAAGCTGGACACTTTAAAGGTCTTTGAAGCAAAGGCTCCTGCCCAGGAGAATCACAGAGCAGTCTGAGTTGGAAGGGACCTCAAAGCTCCTCCCATTCCAACCCCTGCCATGGGCAGGGACACACCTTCCACTAGAGCAGCTTGCTCCAAGCCCCTGTGTCCAACCTGGCCTTGAACACTGCCAGGGCTGGGGCAGCCACAGCTTCTCTGGGCACCCTGTGCCAGCGCCTCAGCACCCTCACAGGGAAGAGCTTCTGCCTTACCTCCAACCTGACCTTCCCGTGGTTCAGTTTAAACCCATCACCCCCCCTGTCCTATCACTACAGTCCCTGATTCCAGGACTAAGGAATGAGTTTGTACCTGCTGGAGACAGGAGCTCCTCATCACTCAGCCCTTCTGCTTCTGGTCTAGGAGCTTGTTGTAGCACATCTGCTCTGGGTTCATTATACCCCTTCCTTCTCAGCTACCTGATGAGGCACATCACTTATCTGAAGACAGAGCCCATGGCAGTTTTACACATTAGCCATCCCAATTTATGTCCACAGCTTCCTGATAGCTGCAGGAATAACACTTGCCTCAAGGTTTCCTGCAGGAATAACGACACATGAAGTTTGTTACATGGCTCAAAACCCAGCACAGTCAATTTACAGCTGAACTTTGTAATTAGGTTTTGCATAAATCACCATGATAAAATGAACACTATCAATATAAATCCTACTGTTAGAGCCAGCTTTTTGACTGGGTTATGGAGCTTTGGGAAGGTGAAGGCAGCGCTTGCTCATACTTAGTTAAACGCAGCTGAAACAGAAGATTCCTTGACATCATCTGGTTGCTCACCATTATAGGACAAAGGAACAGCACAGCAACTGCACTAAAACCCAATTAACAGTTTCGTTGTTAGTGGGTGCAGCTGCATGAGAAGACATATTTTGCCCCCCAGTTTGAAGTTATCTCCTCCTTCAGAGATGAGCTGAGCAAAGCCACAAAACCCAACGCTTCCACCGCTGCAGAACAAAGCAGGCTCGTGCTGACCTCCACCAGATGCTCTGAATTACAGGTGACCCCAGGCAGAGTTTCAAAGACACACATCTATCACAGCCCTCTTTAATACAGCAGAATTAAGCAGACTTGACACACTTGAAGGCATTCTGGATGACAGCATTCCGAATGCACAGAAAGCCCCCCAATTAACCACTGTGTTACTGCAAAGTAAAGAGAATCCTGCAATAACCAAGGAAGTTAAAATAAAGGAGAGCTCAGAACTGCCAAGCTAGAGCTCTCCTCCAGCAGCCTTGAAACGTTCCCTTGTGCTGTCACAGTGACTTATTTCCCCCTTTACTCATCTCTGCTACCCTGACAGTTTTAGCAGGGATGTGGGGCTTTAAAGGAAGGAGGTGGGAACATCCCCTGCTCAAGATGTATTTTAAGGTTAATGAGAAAGTGCTTCTCCCTTTCACTCTGAGCATGTGCTGTTCCTACCCCTGAAACTACTCAGAGCATCCAGAGCTCAGCAATCCACAGCTTTTGGGATATGGAGGCAGACAACTGACACATAAACAACCAAAAACTGGACAGGCTTCTCCTCTCGACCACCTGGAGACCCTAGATGGGACTCAAACCCATCATCCACAAGCTGAGAAGCTCCATGTCCCATTACTAGTTCAGCAAACTGCCTGTGGTCTTCCTCACAGCTCCATCTCCACTTCATACAGTATTGTTAAGGAACTTGATAGCTCAAAATATCACCAAATTTAAGTAAACCACAGCCTGCTTCACAACAAAAGACAGTTCTCCACTGCTATATCCTAGATGTTTCAACACAAGGTGGGCTCAGACCAAACAACCATTCTATAACAATAGGGAAGTTTATTCCTGTCCCTCGTCTCCTGCTGGCTGCTTTAACTCTGGCACCATTAGTTCATAAACATCAGCCTGAAGTGGCTTACATATAAAATAAACCAGTTTTTATAAGACAGAATAAACAGGCAGGCACATAACTGAGCTTGAGGCACTGGCACAGGGTGCCCAGAGAAGCTGTGGCTGCCCCATCCCTGGCAGCGTTCAAGGCCAGGTTGGACACAGAGGCTTGGAGCAAGCTGCTCTAGTGGAGGGTGTCCCTGCCCATGGCAGGGGGCTGGAACTGGGGGAGCCTCAAGGTCCCTTCCAACCCAAACTATTCCATGGTTCTTTGCAAACAAACCTCAGTGGTGTCCCTGCTCTGGGCGATTAAAAGGAAAAGCAGGCAGGGATTTCACCCCTCATCTTCAGCAGATGTGTGACTGGTTGTGGGGCACAGCCCAAGCAGACAGGAACAGGGACCAGCACTGGATACAAAGCCTCACACTTCTGATTCATGCACTAAATATAACCAGTCTGGTAATGACCTAAAACCAGTTGATGTGGGTTTCTGTGACACATGTGGCAGTCTGCTCAGCTCCACTGAGCTCCTTGGAGAAGAACATGCACACTGCAAAGTCCTGATGCCTCCTGGGTGACTTCAGGAGAACCAAATGGTGAGAAATAGTTGATTCACACTTACATACAACAGCTTTGATTGAGCCAAGAGGGTTCAGCTTTTGATGCATCCTATATCTTGCAAGAATTAGGGGAACACTACCCCCTCCCTGGGTGTTTTCCATGCTCTTGACCCATGCTCTTGGGTGTTTTAAAGGAAAACCAGCAGCAGAAAACTACCACGAGTGGCAAGGCACATGCTTCCAGAAGCACATAACCTGCCAGCTCAGGACCCTCTTTCTTTTAAGGGGCTTTTCTGCTGTTTGAAGCACCTTGTAAAGGAGAATAAAAGCTTTCATCATCATACACCTGACTGGGCAGCCTTCTGGGTGCTCACAGCAACAGATCCCCAGCTGCTACGTGAAATAAAACAAAACCTACCAAGGATTATGAAGCTCACCTATTCTAAGACTCATTTCTTGTGCTTTCCAAGTCTGTAGACAACTGGTGAGACAGAACTGCACACAGGATATCCTGAAGTGTCCTGATTACACAGAACTTCAGGTAGCAGTGAAAAAATCTGTGATTTTTGAAGCCAAGACAAACAGAGGGCAATTTAAGGGTTCACTTTCTGCTGAGCTGGACACTCTGAGACAAAAAGACACTAATGCAGCTCCTGATCCTGAACATTCAGGATCACCTTCACTAGAATCCCCACGCAGACAAAATCCCACAAAGCACATTTCATGCTATGACTGAACAGGCAAATCTATGCTTTCCCCTGACTCTTCTCTGATGCATCCCACTGAAATGAGGAGTGTTTCTTCCTTTTCCAGAGAACTGACATTTCAAAAGCTACAGCAGGTCAGAGAGAAGGGACAAACCTTCAGCAAGCAGAAGATGAGGCAATGGACCTGTAAGGATCTGCACAAATCAATGTGCATCTGCTGGAACCAATGCAAAGCAGCTCAGGGAGAGGAACTCTCCTGGTGGCATTTGATCTCTGCATCCCACTGCAAGAAGCTAATCCTTTAGCTTCAATGTATACCAAGAACCAAACATAACCCTCTCCTTAGCAATCTATATGCTAAATCTGTAAAATTGATCTTAGCAGCAGAGGATGGGCACTGGCTTAAGTGTCCAGGGGTCAATAAGCTCTGCAGGGCTGGCCATCGAGTCCATCACAGTGGGTCAGCAAATTTCCTTCTCTATTTCTGAGCATATGCACATTTGTGGGATGCTTTGAAATGCAAAGCAGTGCCTTCTCAGGGATGCAGAGGCTTCACACTATGAACACATTACTGCTAATCAGGTCAGGTTTACAGTGGGTTTTGTTTCATTTGGCCAGATGCGAGTCTCAGTATTATGCTGAGGAAATTCAAGTGGTGACCAATAACTAAAACAGGGTTTGCAGTTTAAATGACCTGCTGAAACCACAGGGGGCTATTCCTTCAGTCTTGCACTTAACCACAAGTAGTGAGCTGAGATCTTCAGCCCTACTCCAGTCACAGGTGCTGGAGCTCTTCTCTGTGTGGAAATGCACTGCTTTGCCTTAGCAG
Source organism: Pezoporus flaviventris (assembly GCF_033815535.1). NCBI lineage: Eukaryota > Metazoa > Chordata > Aves > Psittaciformes > Psittacidae > Pezoporus > Pezoporus flaviventris. The sequence goes on along the minus strand of NW_026892594.1, from coordinate 256,915 downwards.
AGTTAGCAGAGCATAGCTATTTACTGACCAAATCTCCTTTTGGAGCCAAACAAGGCAAGTGTTTAAATTTACCTTTTCATAGCAACCTTCTAGTCACACTGCCAATATCAAACAAAAGAAATCATGGCAGAAACCATGAAGTAAGGATTAGGACTAACTTATCACTGTCTCAGCAGTTGCAAGCACGCCAGGATCTGTTTAAATCCAAGACCTTGGAGCTTTACACAGAAAACAGGAGTTCATTCTGGTGCCCCCACATTTTAAACCAGCGTGAAGCACCACTAAGCTCCCTTGCAGGGTGCAGTCACTTCTATGAGGCAGGAGAAGGGTGAGTTAACACCTCTCCACATACCTTCCCTTTCAAGGAACGTAGACGCTGGTGCCGGGTTACACAGATCTGATTTCTGACATCTCAACTTTTCAACTGAGTGGTGTGCTCCCCCCCCCAGTCTCTCAAAACCACATTCTCCCTCTTGGGATCTAAGCTTACCCCAATTACCGGGCAGGGATTCCTCCTCTAGGCCAGGAGGATTGAGTTACCTACAGTGGCAGGCCTGTTAAACAGAACGCTCATCATTTGGCTTCCTTCTTTTCACTCCTTCCCTCACTTCACAACTGACACAGGGGGTAGGCTGAAAGCCTTAAAAGAAAAAGAAAGGTGAATAAAGTAGGAGGTGCCTTCCAGAGTAGGTCAGTATAACCATGCTGAGTCACATCACAGCTGGATTTGACATTCCCAGAGTGAATGCTTCACTCCTGGAAGGGTTGTTGCTTTACTTCGCCCCTGTTTAGTTTACCATCCCATCATACAAATTGGAGGATTACAAAGCAAAGCCACCACCTTTTCCTTTTTTAAGGAAATCATGTCATTCTTGTCCAAGCAGACTGTAACTGCCATAGCCAAGCATGAAACAGATGAAGCATCAGAACACACCGCTATGGAGGACTGCTCCCAAGTACCACTGACATGGACACATCTCATGCAGAACATGAGCTCAGCTCAGTTGTTGAGGTTTCAAACTTGCTATGTGAAACTAGCACTCTGCACACATTCAGCTGGGTTGGCTTTCAAGACTGGAGGGGGAAGGTCAGTGGGTTTGAATTAATGGTATTAGGTGGAAGAAGAACAGAAGTGTTTCGTTTGCCTTCAGCAGAGTGGTGGGTGTAATAGAGCATTCGCTTCATCCAGCTCCCCCCAGTGAGGCAGCTTTCATTGAATGTAGCATCAGAGAGAAACCTCTCCCTATCCCTAAAAAGAAAAAGAAGAGGGGGGTTGTGTGTGATATAAAGGTCTTTCCCCAAACAAAACAGCTTGGGACCAGCCAGGACACAAAGGCAAGTTTTGGACTTCAACTACCACCAACTCCAGGCCATGTTCTGCTACTCCAGGTTTCAAAAGCACCAGGTTCCTCTCAGTGCAGATTTCCTGAGGCTGATCCTCTGCTTTAAAAAGCCAAGAGTCCCCTTCCCCAAATGCATTTAAAAGCCAAACCTGGTCCTCTTCAAAATAAAAATGCAAACCATTCACACTCGACTGAGCAAGACTTAAAGGAGCAGCTTCATCTGCCCCTAAAACTAAGCTTACTTGGTTTTAACTCTTCAACCACATCCATACTGGTGACTGAACAGCTTTCTATGGATTTAAAACACCATTTTGATCTAGAAACACCTTGAAGAGCTAAAGGATTTTCAACCTCTGCTTAGACCTCAGCAAACAACCTGGGTTTCTGTTCTCACCCAGCTTTCCTGCTGCACAGGAACGGGTGTCCCATCGCACATATGTCCCTGCCCTGCTTTGCAGCTCCAGAGCACGCCTGGTCCTGCCACCATGAAGCCAGACCAAAGCAGCAAAGCCCACCAAGAACCACCAGAGTGCTCCAGTTAACAATTTATCCATCTTTCCAACTTTGCATCTATTAATCTACCACACCAGAGGTTAATCAGGGACACTCAGGCCTGCTTTAGCACCACACAATGATTTTTACCTTCTTCAGGGGGTGTGCTTGGTAACTGCACAAATACCTGATCCTATCTCAAAGCCAGTCTGGACTTCCAGTCAGAATCTCATTATTTACAGCCTGTCAGAGTGTGTCTCCAGTGCAAACATGCTTAACCTTACCTTTCAATGTCACACCTTGCTCAGGGGTCAGGAGCAGGCAGGCTGGGCACTATTCATCCTCTCTCAATACCAGTGATTCATTATTCATAGCACCACCTCATCCCTTCTTCTTCACCTCCGTTCCAACATAGTCCAGCCCAATGCAGTCATTATAAAATGTCCACAGACGACTGACTGGAAACAATCAGCAGTTACACAGAGAGTATGAAGGCAGCAATGATTTGCACATCTGTAATTCACATGCATAGTCCCCCATCGCTGCTCTCACAAGAGAAAAGAGCTCAAGGCCAGGTAAAAAACCCTCTGGAATTTGGGAATAATGCAAAATGTATCTAACAATCAACTGTCAGCTTTTAACCTCAACCTTTCACAGGAGATGACAAATGCCTCCAGGGTTAAGCTCCCCTAAAGGGCAGCAACTGTCAAACGCAGCCTTTTCTTAATGAAAACATGAACACAAATGGGAAATGTTCATTTTTAAGGGAGCAGCCACCCCCAAATTAAAGGCAGCTACAGGCAGACAGTGCAAAATGCTACAGAATAATCCACCCAACCACTCTATTGGTACAATCTCCAAGAAAACACATGCTGCTGCTTTCTTCTGGTATTTAATCCCAGGAAAGCATGCACCAGGGAAATGCAATCATTGCTGGAAAGCTTGGGAAAGCTCGAAAATGGTTATCCCTTCCTGCCACTGAGTCACTGCTATCTGGAAGTCTACTCCACCTCCCGTGCTTTCCTGTCCACGGCTCATGCAGAATACACAGGCATGCTCCACAATTCCCAAGTTATAAGGGATTGGAGTCAACAGACCACCACGACCTCTGTTTAAAACCAATACCCACAGATCCAGCCCTCTACCTGATTTGAAACACCTAACGCCAAGAAAATGGACTGTGAGTGATTTGGCTTTTCTTGGAAGGTTGCATCAATTTGCTTCAGGGAATAAGGCAAATGATTTAAGACTAAAGGACAGCTCTTGGAAGCTGCAGTGGTAACAAAAAATAGAGTATCTCAGTCTTGAAGCCAGGAGTGAATCCAGACCTGGTACCAGCCCCAGTGTGCAGAGAATCATTAATGGTTACACAAAGCCAAGCTGTGAAATCACCTTTTCCCAAGAGACTAAATCCACCTTCGATCTCAGACAGATGATTATCAGAGAGGAACTGGAAAAAGATGGAGACTGAAGATGAGGAAGGAGATAGGATTTAGAGGTGAGTGCTCATAAGGGACAGGAGAGGGAAGAGCCTGGCCAAGACTAAGCAGAGAACTGCCTTAGCAATGAGGAAATGAGTCCCTGTACCTCCCTGCAACAGCTGAGCAGTATTCCAAGTATATCAGCCTCAAGGAAGAGACAATTCTGAACATTCCAAGAAGGTGGAAAAAAGGAATGAAGAATTAGTGTGGGGGGGCAAGTGAGAACCACATGGCTCTGCCAGGAATAAAAGTGACTCAGACCATTTCCCTGGGATGCAGCAGAAGATCCATCACACAGGGTGTTTGCTAACAGTGAGGGCTGCAAGCTGCCAGCCAGGATGCATGACCCAGGAGACACTAGAGATGGCCAAGAGATGATCCTTCAGTCACACAAGCTCTATTTTGGTGAAGAAACACAAAGAGAGACTCCCTATGTTCATTATTCCAGGAATACATGGACAAAATCCACAGCGAAATGGAAGGAGGGAACGGAGAGAAGCTGAATGTACACCATAAGACACACAAAGAAACACACTCAACTCCTATACGCACACCCACATAAAAAATTCCATTCAATATTAAGAATATATTGTTATAACCTCTCATTTTTGGTGCCAGAATGATGCCCAGAATGGCAGGAGAGCAGAGCAGAGAGTTCAGACACCTCTCCCTCAGCACCACAACCCCTCCAATTTAAGCAGACAGTAAACCAGACAGCTATTTGGCTGGGAACCCATTCCATACAGGAGCTGTCACTTTAACTGTGGCAATTCCCTGCCTTAACAACAACCTGTTATGTGTTTATTATGACTCTGAATAAACCAGGGCTTAAGAAGGGCACCGCGTACCAACAGGTGCTGAGAACATGAAGTTATACTACAACCAGGAATGGCTCTGTGCTGGGAAGGTTCCAGATGCACCTTTCCCTTCCTGACAGCCCAATCCCTACTGCTTTTCCTTGCTTGAAGAAAATAACTGAGGACAAAAGCCTACCAGGACTCTTAATTCAAGCTTTTGCTTCCAACCAGATGGAGAAGGGAAGAGGGCTCCAAAAACAGGAGGGGAAAGAAGGGAAAGCCTGTGCAGTGAGTTGTCCTTTGGGAGGGGAGGAGGTCTGCTCAGGGCCACCAATGCCCTCAGGTATCTCCCAGCAAACCTGGAGCCTCCAAAGAGTGAGCTGCCACCACCTCCTCCCAGCACAATCCAGCAGTGAGGTGTGAGCTCCTCATGCCCCCAAACCTCTGAAGGAGGCGCTCAGCATCTCACAGGATTTACTCCTCTGGCTTCCAGGTTATGTCTGCTCAACCTGCTCCAGGTACTATAGGTAGGCACAAGGTAAGGCAGTGATTAAGTGTGTATTTGAAGGAGCAATTGATGTTCTTCTAAAAACAAAGAAAACACTCTGAAAGAGCACACCTCTGTCTGCCATGAGCTCGGGAGAGGAAGGAAGCAGCACAACACAGGGCAGCTCCCGCTTGCCGCTTGGGTACCACAAAGCAAGCATCCAGCAACCTCAAGGCTTTGCTTCTAAGCTTTCCATCAGATTCTTTATAAGAATAAAAGCACATAATTTGAATGCCAGTGCACAGAACCAGGAAAAAACATGAGCTGTACCTCCGTGAAGCTGAAATGGTCTATTTCTCTGGCAAATGAGACAATGCAGAGCCTCGTCAGGGGGCATCTCCTGCTTAATCCTACCCATGAAGACTTGAAGAGGGTGAGACTCGCAGCCAGGCTCAAAGGGAACATTATTGGTTGGTGCTGCTGCTGAGAAATGTTGAACACGTGGGAGTGCACTCACAGAGCTTGCTGGGATTGTAAGATATTGTGATGACACTCAAAAACAATCACCTACTACAAATCCAAGCCTGCCTGGATCACAGCAGAGCTTCAGCACACAAGACAGAAGAAATATCACCAGACACAGCAGCAGGAAGGAGAGCAGGGACACCATTTTACCAGGCAAGCCACTTGTTCTCCCTCAAACTGTTACCACAAATAAAGGAGCCTCCACAATTTGTTTAATCAGCAGTTTAGTCATTTGTGCCAGTTGAGTCTTAAGAACTGGGTACCATAAGGATAATCTTAACTGATGACTGTGCTGTATTATTCAGAATACCCAAATCATTGCTCTGAATGTGGGGAATGAGATGGAGAAACAGTTAAAATTACCCAAATGCAGAGTCACACAAAGGCTTTATTTTGCTTACTTTAAATAGGGGCCAGGATGTCAAGCTACAACAGGCTCTCTGCTCCAAGCTGCACCAGATTCATATTCTACAGTTTCATCTCAATGACCAGAGCAATTATATGATTAAGCAGGTGCACTGTGCTTTCAGGTCTGCTCCACAAGCCCCAGCTTCAATAGCCTCCACCATCAAACTGACAAGGCAACAATGGAAGAGTGAACTTACAGCTCCAGCCAAGAACCCGTCCTTATGGAAGGAGGGGGGGGGGGGGAGAAAAAAAATCCAGCTTCCAGCAAAGATGCCACATTCAGCTCTAAAAGCAGCAGGATGACAGCCTTGGAAGTTGTTATTTAGGCAACAAACATGACTTATTTCAGTTTTAGCTCCAGTTGGTTTGGGCAGGCTGGGTTTCAAGTTCTCCTCACGGCAGGTACCACTGGATGTCCTGAGCTGTGTTTAACTGGGTTTTATTTATAAGCCACAACCTGTGCCAGCATTCCTGGCTGCTTTGGGGGCAGGAGAGGGGGGTTCTCCCAGCTCTGCAACGGGGCTGCTGCCATGTCTTTGTGGGTTTTGAAGTACCACCACACCATTACCCTCATCCCTGGAGACTTCATTAAAACAGAGCCCCAGAAGCAGAGCAGAGAGAAGCGTAACATGACATTGGAAAACGTACATTCCGACTTGGAAAACTTTCCAGAAATGGCTGTCCTTTAGGAAGAAACTCACAAAAAACAACAACGAGCCACCACCAAAACCCTACCAAAACAAGACATTCCAGTGCACATGCTCTTCCCCTGGGGACAGGCCAAAGAGAACAAAGCCACGTGACAGCCCTATTGCTCAACACCACTCTTGGAAGGTGTTCAAGTCGGATGATAAGTGCGGTGTAAGCCTCCACTGAGGAGAAAAAGGAATTTAGCCCAAATGTAAACTGTGTCCTACCCTTTGCCTCAGCTGATCCCGGTGGAGCAAACACCAGGGAGTTTTGCAATTACAAAATGCTCCACAGGTAAACTAAGGAGCTTTGTACCTTTATTCTCCTTGACTCAGGATGAGCCTAAAATTAGACTTAGCTCTGTGTATTACACTCCCTGGTATCTCTGAGGTGCGTTACCAACACTCAGCTCTGGTAAACTGGTCAGAACAGGGAGATTCAAATGAAGCTGTGTGCTATTTATAATTCCCTTCATGCACAAAACAGGGTGACACTTCCCTTTTCCAGCTACCATGCTTAAAAATAGAGCCCAGGGGACTACAACCAGCCAGGAGCTTGTAATCCACCAAAGGAGGAAAATACATCATCGCAGAATAAACTCCCCACCGAGAGGAGGCTGTGGGGAGCTCACCCTGTTCTCTCCGTGTTGCTCCACGGTGCAGAACAATGAACCCCAGGTTGGAACTGCAGCAGGCAAACAGCCCCGTGGGCACTGGGGGTGTTGGGGTGCAACCGCAACCATCACCACCACCCCCCCCGCCATGGGATACACACACTGGCTGGGGCACCCCATCAGCTGCCGGCTCGCTCCGCCCCGGCCCCGGTTTCCGGGTAGTAACAGAGCAGCCAATCCGCAGAGTTGTGAGCTCTGCCCGAGGCCTCCTGCCTGCAAACACAGCTCCAAGGCCAAAACTGGGGGGGGGGACCAGGGAGGGGATCCCCTGCTTTGGCACACCGCAGCTTCCCTCTCTTCCTGAGTCTTGAGCTTAAGCGCTTCTCAGTGGGTCCATAGGATATCCCTGTGCTTCCAAGCAAGCAGGTCTGGAGGTGGTTTTTTTTTTTTGGGGGGGGGGGTATGAAGCTTCCTACAAAGCCTTGCTCGCAGGTGGGGTGCAGGAAGTGCCCCCCATCTGTGGGTACACAGGGGCTGCAGCCCCCTAAGAGGAGAGGGAAGCAGCGTGGCTCCCACTGCAGGCCCTTCCTCAGCCTTTGCACAGCGTTGTGAGCACGATCAGGAGAGAAACAATGAGTGAGTCAGAGTTTCAGCACAGAATCGTCCAGGCGATTATTAAACATCACTTCAACACATTAACACACACACACACACACACAGAGCTCTGCCCTCCCTCCAGCCCCAGAGAGAGCTGAGCAACCTCTCCCCTTCCCTGCTCACAAAGAGGCATCCACAAAAGGACAGGGACGTGTGAGGATTGAAAATAGGAATAATAAAAAGAGCTCACTCGGCTCCTAAACCTGTCAGAGCAGAAGGCAGCAGCGTTACTCACTCTGGCCATCACCCCCTCCCTGCTCAAAAAGGTAGCTCCTGGCAGGCCATAAATCCATGCCATTAGTCTCCATTGGAGACATGAGAAGGGGCTGAAGAGGGAAACTGGAATAAAAATGGCAGCAAAATGGGGGAAAAGAGATAAAAAGGAAACCCCTCCACAACAACAAAACCCTGGGGAGGAGCAGCCTTCAAGTACATTCCTTCAGATGAGCCCCCTCTCCTTTGGGCAGCACTGAGGCCCTGCTCGCTCCCACGTCTCAAGCCAGATCCTGATTTCAGATGAGCTTCCAGAGAGGCAGATTCCCTTGGGAAGCGTCTCCGGGAGCTTAGGCCTAGCCTGGGCAGGCGAGGCAAGGGAGGCAGACAAACAAAAAAGGCTGGGGAGGGAGGAGGAGCGGTGAGGAGTCATCTGACACATCCAACTTCCTAAGTTTGTTGTCCACAGGAGACCGACCGCTCTAACCCTCACCCCTTATAACACCGGGAAGGCTAAGCCTACAGGAACAAGGGAAAAGGCTTGGAAAAGCTGGGGATTTCTTTTGTCAAGGAGGGAAGGAAAGAGCAAAGTGGAAATGAGCCAGCATGGGGAGGACTGCCAGGGATTTGGGGCTTTCTACCTACCACCACCCAGCCTGGCTGCTGCTAGGGATCCAGAATGAAGCCACTTGAGGAAAACCTGCTCTTTGTCTCCTAAAATGCTGCAGATTCCAGCTCCAAACCGAACAAAAAGGGGAAAAGACATAAATAAAGAGAAGGGGGAGGGGAAAGGAGAGCAGCACTGTATCGGGTTGGGCCTCAGCCCCTCTCTAACCCAAACCTCTTCCCATGCTATCCCTAAGACTGGGTTTATTCTACTCCCCTCCCCAAAGAGCTGAATTCCCAACCCTTCTCCCGGTGCGGTGCAGCATCGATCGCGATCGGCGTTCGGCAGAGTGTGACATGTGTGTAACTTTAAACCTCTGGATAAAAATAGCTCCCGATTGAAGCACGAGCAGGAGTCATTTCCTATTTGCTTCAAAACAAGGCAAAAAAAACCCACCCGTGTACCAAGCAGCAGCTTCGGAGAGAGAAAAAGGCTGAGGCTGAACGTCAAACAGAAGTTTCCCTTCGATAAGGCACAAACAGGAGCCGTGTCGCTCCTCCCACCCACTTCCAAAATAACCCCAAATCCAAGTAAGTTTGTTTATCTTGCTCTGGAAACTAAATCAAACCCGGTTGTGGACCCCCAACACCACCAAGATCCAAGTCCTGCTCAGGGAGGATCAAGCACATTCAGACAACACAGCTGGGAAACGGTTTTGGGTGCCACTTTGGGTAGTACGAACCCCCCCCCCTTCTGGCACCTTGTAAACAAAAAAAAAACTATTAATAATAGAATCCCAGCACCAATTCCCAATGATATTTCGCAACGCCACCCACACTCCGGACATGAAAGAAAGAGGATTCGCCACCCTGGGAAGGACCAGGAATCAAAATAAGGAGGAATATAAACAGATTATCATGGAAGAAGGGGAAGAGGAGGTGGGAAAACAGAAATAATAAAGCTTACTCAAACCTGGAGTGTTACATAAACGGGACCTCTTGTGAGGTGAGGGGGTTTTGGCCCTGCTGCCCTTCAGCCACCCCCCTGTCACCCAGCCAGGGGTCTGCTATAAGCCAGCCCCCCCCCCCCCCCCCCAAAATTAAAGCCCTTAAGGCAGCACCCGAAGCTTCGTGAAGCAGAGGCTGGAATGGGGGAGTCAATATCGCACACACCACAAAAGCCTTTCTTTGGGCTGTGGCTGCTGGAGCTGCTCTCCCCTTCTTCATCCTCCCCCGGGTGGTTGGGCCACAGGCCACGGCAGGCAGGGGGGATGCAGGGTAGCCAGGCTGAGGGGTTGGGGACCCTCACCAAAGGGGGGGTTCCTGCAGGAACACCCCTACAGCTCCCCGCGGGGGTGGCTGTCAAGCCACGGAGGGGGATAAACCCCCCAGTAATAAGGTAAAGGGGGATTAGGCCTCTCGCCGGTAATGGGGGGCCCTGACCCTAAGGCAGGGGTAAATCCAATCCCAGCTCTGTGGAGAGGCCTAGGCCTGGCCTCGGAAAGGGGCGCTGCCGCCGCTCGGGGCTTTGGGGGGGAGCCACACCGGAGGGTGTCCCTGGTGCCCCCGGTGCAGGCCCGGCTGAAGAGCCGGGTTTACCCCCCGCGGCTCCCGGTGGAGGGTGGGGAGAATGGGGGGGGGGGTGGGGGGGTGGAATTCGGTAAGGATACAGCTTGACCACGTCGGTGTCCATCCGCCTCTTGCCCGGGCTGGGGGAGGACATGGTGGCCGCGGCCGCCCCCGGTGCTCCGGGCGGGCTGTCAGCGCCGCCGCCGCCGCCGCCCGGGGACGCCCGGCAGATCAGAGCTGGGGAGGGGGGGCGCCGGGCTCCGAGCCGCTGGGACCCCCCCCGCCGGTGTTGCCGCTGTCCCTTGTCCTTCTCCTCCTCGTTGTTGTCGTCGTCGTCGTCCCGCCGCGGTGCCACCGGCGCCGCCGCCGCCCCCTGAACGGCCCCCAATGGTTCCCCCCCCCGCCCCAACTGCTGCCTTGCGCTCCTCAGCCGCTCCGGTGGCCTCTACCGGAGCCTCTCTCTGGACCCCTGACGTCACCCGCAGTGACCTCACCACCTCCCGGTGCCGCCATTGGTTGCGCCGGCAACCCCGCCCATCCCGCGGCACGCTGGGAGTTGTAGTGCGGTAGGGAAGGGGCAGGGGGGTGATGGAAGGACCGCGGGTTCGAGGCCCGGCCGGAGCAGCAGAGATGGGGTCACCCCTAAGGTGAGGTGATGATGAGGGGTGATGCCAATGCCACAGGGGGAAAAACACCATTAAATCCCAACAACCTCCCTGGATCACACACCGGGAATGTGCCAGGTGACCAGGCCTCACAGCACTAGTCATCACACCGGCTTTCCGGTGTGACACCAGCGAAGCACGTCCTGGTGCCTCGGTTTCCCCAACCGGATGGGGCAGGGGAGGTCCCCACCAGCACCCCGGAGGTGACAGTGGGGAGCGTGATGGTGCTAATGGGTGCCTCTCAAGCCTCCACACCCCAGGGTGGATGTCCTGCATTCCTGACCGCAGCATCACCCCATCAGTTATCCCAACACTTCCTCCATGTGTGGGGAGGTGACACAGCCAAAGAACCCCCAAATGCCCAAGGAAAGGGACAACCTCACCCCCATCCCCCCCCCCCCACACTTGTGGGGTGATTTCCTCTAATGTCCCAACACACCCCTCAAGCCCAAAGCTGGGACAGGAGGTAACACACCCCAGGTGAGTTACAGCAGGGGAAGCAAAGCAGCTGGAAAAATTGGGATAGAGGGTCCCCCACTCCACACTCTTAATGCTCCCTGACTGGTCCCAAGTAACTGGGAAAACAGGAGTGGGAAAAATCAGGATTTTTTCTTAATTTCTTTAAATTTTTATATTTCACCTGTGTGATACCACAGGTTTTGCACCCAGACCCCTTGCGCAGGGGTGAGGAGAGGATTTGGGGACCTCCGAGCCCTCCTGGGTCTGAAAATCAGGGCACACAGCCAGGGGGGTGGGGTGGCTGGTGTTGTCCACTGCAGAATGGGGACTTGATCCTTCCTGGTGTGGATGCACCCTATGGATTGTGGGGTGGTTCCCTGACCATGGCAGGGATGGGAAGACAAAGTGGAGATGATGCTGGAGGAACACAGAAGTTATGGGGAAACAGGAAAGATGTGGGGAGCAAGGGGAGCCATAGGGTATGATAGGAAACCATTGGAAATGGAGGAGCTATGGGGAACCAGAGGAGTTCTGGGGAGCTACAGGGACCGCCTAACAAGTACTGGAGAGCTATAAGGGGTAGTGGAAACCTATTGGGGATAAGGGGAACCAGAGGAAACTATGGGGAACTTGTTTGGGACAGGGACATCTGTGGGTCCAGGCAGCTGGGCAAGGGGCTCCTCCATGCCCCACCCTCACCCTTCCAGGGCTGGGGGTACCAGGGGGCGTTTGGGGGAATGACACCCCATCTCCATCCCAGCTCCCCTAGGGGTGAAGGAGCTCCTCCTTAGGGCCACACAATTAGCACCCACTTAAGAAAGGAAAAGGACTTTACCCACACTCAAGCCCTGCAGCACCCACCCAAGAAGCCAGCAGGGAAAAGGATGCTGGAGCTGGGAAACTGAGGCATGGGAGGCTCCTTCTCCAAAGGGCAGCTGTGGCAGACCTGGGATGAGGAGGTCCCACTGTGCCCAAGTTGCCTGTGGGGTCTCAGCCCTCTCCAAATGCCTTCCCCACCATCCCAGAGGATGGAGATGAAAGATCAGGGTCTCCCTTTCCAGCTTCTCCTTCCCATTCCACAGAGACCTACTCCTCCCTAGCACCCAGCCTTGTGGCCCCAAGCCATGGGAAGCTCTAATCCACCTCTTCCTGGATTTTGGTTGGATCCCAGCCTCCACTGCATGCCAGCCTAAGTGATTTATTATGAGGGTGCTGAGGCACTGGCACAGGGTGCCCAGAGAAGCTGTGGCTGCCCCATCCCTGGCAGGCCTCAAGGCCAGGTTGGACACAGGGGCTTGGAGCAACTTGCTTTAGTGGAAGGTGTCCCTGCCCATGGCAGGGGCTGGAGCTGGATGAGCTTTAAGGTCCTCTCCAACCCAAACCATTCTGATTCTACACATCAGGTATGGGAGACAGCAAAAGCACGAGTGGAAAACAGGAAAATGGGGCAATTAAACACTGATCCCACAAAGACAAGCATCCTGAGGGATACAGGAGCCACGTTCTGGGTCCAGAGCTCATCCCACCCCAGGAAGAAGCACTAAGAATAAAGAAAAAACAAAACTGAAATGTTTATTCCCACCTGGCATCACCTCCCTGTGCTGCTGGTGGTAGGTCATAGCTGGACAGGACCATCACCCTCAGGAGGTGACACATCTCCTTGTTCACCCCATGTGGCCACAGCACATTCTGGTTCTGGCTGCGACTATGGAAGCCCTTGGGGCCCAGGGCTCCAGCAGCAGTCTGTGAAGGCAGGGGGCTTCCAAGGCAGGCAGGCAGGGAGGAGGGGGCTCAGCAGCTGCTGTGGGCTGCATCTGGTGTGGAGGCTCCTCAGCATCCCCTTCCTCAGGACACAGATCTGCCATGGGAGCAGCCTGAAGCAGATCTCTGCCTGTCTGATGTGATGCTCCATGCCAGTTCCCAAAGGCAGAGGCCTGTTCAGGAGGAATTCATGCTCTCCCACTGCCGGAAAATGCGGAATACCTTGGAGGACTTCTCCAAGAGGCTCTGTGAGAGAGGGGAGCAAAGTGACAAGCAGAGGTTAAGGCACCACAACAGGAGCTGCAACTGCACCTGACCTGTCTACAAAGTACATGAGGAGAAACTCAAGTAGCAAAAAAAAAAAAAAAAAAAAAAAAAAATCTGAAACACCCTAATTGCTGGCAAAACATCAGTTTGCTCCTCTTCTTCATTAGCCCTATTTATCACAACCAGAGGGGAGAAGAGCAAGGAGACTGCAAGCAAGAAGAGAGCACAAGTGTGATGGGGAATGGCTGAGGGACCTGGGGGGCTCAGTTTGGAGAAGAGAAGGCTCAGGGGGGACCTGATAGCTCCATACAACTGCCTGACAGGAAGATGGAGCCAGGAGGGGCTGGGCTCTGCTCCCAAGGAACAAGGGATGGGACAAGAGGAAACGGCCTCAAGCTGCACCAGGGCACGTTTAGATGGAGCTGAGGAACAATTCCTTCCCCAGAGGGTGCTCAGGCATTGGAACAGGCTGCCCAGGGCAGGGCTGCAGTCACTGTCCCTGCAAGTGTTCACACACTGTGGAGATGAGGCCTCAGTGCCATGGGTTAGTGGTGGCCTTGGCAGTGCTGGGAACTGTTGGACTGGATGAACTTAAAGGGCTTTTCCAGCCTGGTTGATTCTACAGTTCCAAGAAGCAGGATGGGATTCAAACCATCCCCTGCTCCTGGTGGGTCTCACACCTCTGACTTGCATCTCGTGCTACAGGACCTGCTGGTGCTTTCTCAGTGCATTGCACAGCCACAAGGGGCCACAACTCACACAAAGTTCCCAAGACAAATGCTGAAGCAGGACTGCTTCACTGGTCCTTGCAGCTCAGCCCCAAGAAAAGGAGGAGGAATCCAAGTGGCTAATAGAGCTTAGGGGGACCAGCAAGGCAGCAGCAGGTACTGGCTGCTCCACAGCCATTTGGGGACAGGGGCCATGGCCTCAGCTCTGCCCCCCTGGCTCAGCAAACCCACCATGCAGCAGCCTGGGGCTGCAATCACAGTGTGTGCAGAGAGGGTCAGGAGCTCTTGATGGGGATGTGAAATGAAACTGGATCTTGGGCAGTGCTGATCTGCTGGGGAAAGGCTGTTATTTATAGCAGCCCTTGAGCAGATCTGAGCACAACATCGTTGTAATGGATGAGACCAGGCTGAGAGGCCACCAGCACAGACACAGGGGAAGCTGGGGCTCTGCAGAAACAAACGTGGTCCTGGCCACCCAACTAGGTTTGCAATGAGCCCAAAGCAAGCCCATCTACCCTAAATTCACCCCATAAGCTTTCAGCGCTAGGCAAGGCTGGGGCAGTGTTCTAAGTGCTTGGGTATGGGACTGGGGTCCCTCAGGCTCACCACAGGCTCTGTCTCAGGCACTCTGTCACACTTCCTGGTGGCAAGGAGCATGTTCAGCACCACTCGCCAGCCTGGTTCTGCCTTTACAGGCTCCTTCTCCATGGGGGTCGTGGTATCCTCCAGGACTTCCCCTCTATCCACTGCGTTCACCCAGGGACACCAGTCACGATGCTGAGAGCTGGGGTCAAAGAAGCTCCTCAAAGACATGTCCTACGTAGGGGAGGAAGAGAAAATGAATGAGGACAGCGACAATGGTTTAAAAACAGACTCCAGTGACATGATAAAACCCTCCCTGTGCCTAAACATCAGCCTGGGTCCTGTATCATAGAATGGCTTGGAAAGAACCTTAAGATCATCCAGTTCCAAAACCCCTGCCACAGGCAGGGACACCTTCCACTAGAGTAGCTTACTCCAAGCCTCTGTGTCCAACCTGGCCTTGAACACTGCCAGGGATGGGGCAGCCACAGCTTCTCTGGGCACCCTGTGCCAGCGCCTCAGCACCCTCACAGGGAAGAGCTTCTGCCTTATCTCCAACCTGAACTTCCCCTGTTTCAGCCTGAACCCATCACCCCTTGTCCTGTCACTACAGTCCCTAATGATGAGTCCCTCTCCAGCATCCTTGTAGCCCCCTTCAGACACTGACAGCTGCTCTGAGGTCTCCACACAGCTTCTCTTCTCCAGGCTCAACAGCCCCAGTGTTCTCAGCCTGTCTCCATACAGGAGGTGCTCCAGCCCCTGAGCATCCTTGTGGCCTCCTCTGGACCTGCTCCAACAGCTTCATGTCCTTCTGATGTTGAAGACACCAAAACTGTATGAAGAGCACCCTGCCCAGATCCCTCTCCGCCCCACCAGACTCTCCCTGCCCCAGGTCACTCACTGAGCTGCTGGAAGAGCAGAGCCGTGTCCTCTTAGCTTTACGGAGGGGACTGGATGGCACCTCCATGTTCTCCCCCTGCCCCATGCTGCGTGTGATGGGGCGGCTTCTTGGGGTGGGACTGGGCACCTCCAACTCACTCCGGTCCGTGGGGATGGGAGAGTCCCAGCCCCGTGGTGGACGAGAGATCGCTGGGGATGGGCTCTTTTCTTGCTGCCAGTGGGGAAAGAAGAGGGAATTAACAGAACTCCTCTGGTCACCAGCACATTCTCTGCTTGAAAGGGACAGGGGGGCCCTGTCCAGCACAAACAAGAGATCAAAGCCTTCTCAGACATTCTGGTAGGAGCCATCCCACCTTCTCTTAATACCATGGGCATTCGGATTTGTCTAGATAGAAAGAGAATCAAAGAAGGGTTTGGGTTGGAAGGGACCTTAAAGCCCCTGCAGTTCCAAACCCCTGCCACAGGCAGGGACACCTTCCACTAGAGCAGGTTGCTCCAAGCCTCTGTGTCCAACCTGGCCTTGAACACTGCCAGGGATGGGGCAGCCACAGCTTCTCTGGGCACCCTGTGCCAGCGCCTCAGCACCCTCACAGGGAAGAGCTTCTGTCTTATCTCCAACCTGAACTTCCCCTGTTTCACTTTGAACACATCACCCCTTGTCCTATCACTATAGTCCATGATGAAGAGTCCCTCTCCAGCATCCTTGTAGCCCCCTTCAGATACTGGAACCTGCTCTGAGGTCCCCACACAGCTTCTTTTCTCCAGGCTCAACAGTCCCAGTGTTCTCAGCCATATATGGGTGATACGGATATACCCCTGAGTCAGAGCACCTCAAGCTGAACAAGCCGCAGGATGCTAGCTGGAATGGCCCTTTTTGTGCCCTCCTACAGGAGGGCTGATGGAGAGGAGGACAGAAAGCAAAGGGCAAAGGCAGCAACAACCCATTTCTGTTGTACAATGGCTACAGCTGGAGACACAGGACTAGAATGAGCCTCTTTCAAGGCAAAAGGCACCCAAACTACATCAGCCTTGCCTCCGGTGTGCCCCTGTACCACCCAGACACCCTGAGCTCCCTGGGCTATACCTGCTCAGAGCCTGGCGGGAGCATGTCCTGGCTCCGTGTGAGCATCCTGCGCGGAGATGTGGGCAGGAGCTGGAAGCGCTCAGCGGCTCCGCTGCTGGGGCTGCAGGAGTCCAGCTCCAGCCCCACAGACTCCAGCTGGTGAAAGCTCCACAGTCCCACCTTCCTCATGCAGCGGGAGCAGGAGATCACCGAGAGGTGCACTGAGCCAGAGCCAGCACTGCAGGGACAGAGCCAAGGCAGGAAAGAAGGTCAGGGATGAATCTAGGCCCACAACCACAGCTTTCACAACAGATGCAGGTATTTGGCAGAACACGGGGATGGTTTCAGTTGCCAGCACATTTCAAGACATCAGTGCCCCTGGGTTGAGGCACAGACTCAGCTGCTTGTGCTAAGAAGTAAAAAAAAACATTAAACCCCATCCGTAGCATTGATTTAAACCAGCTTTGTTACACTTTGGCTTGCCATGGAGCAGGAGCACACCCAGGTATGGCACAACAGCCATGTCCCCATCCTCACTGGCCCAGCCACAGTGGTAGCATTGCTCTTTCTCAACATAAGCCCTTTCCCAGCCTGCACCGTAAGAGCTCTCTTCACCTTCAGCAAGCTGCCTCAGGCCCGAACACTGTGGCTGTTCTGCTCACAGCTTTGGGAAGCTGAAAACCTTCAGGTCACAAACCTTCCCTCCCTTCCTGCAGGCCTGATGAGCAATGAAAGCGTTACTGAGGATGATATCACAGTGACTGACTTCAACATCTACATGAGCAACACAGGGGCAACCAGCAGCTTGGTTGTTTCAGGCTTTTTGCTATCTCAGAGAGACATCCATTTCAGGTTAGGGAGCTTTGCACTGGGGTTTCTGGAAGTCCATCAGTTTCTAACAGCTGGAGATTGTAAAACACTGAACTAGAAACAGAATGGTTTAGGTTGGAAGGGAGCTTAAAGCTCCTCCAGTTCCAACACCTGCCATGGGCAGGGACATTATCCACTGGAGCAGGTTGCTCCAAGCCCCTGTGTCCAACCTGGCCTGGAATGCTGCCAGGGATGGGGCAGCCACAGCTTCTCTGGGCACCCTGTGCCAGCGCCTCAGCACCCTCACAGGGAAGAATTTCTGCCTTATCTCCAACCTGAACTTCCCCTGTTTCAGTTTGAACCCATCACCCCTTGTCCTATCACTACAGCCCCTGATGAGAGTCCCTCTCCAGCATCCTTGTAGCCCCCTTCAGACACTGACAGCTGCTCTGAGGTCTCCACACAGCTTCTCTTCTCCAGGCTCAACAGCCCCAGTGTTCTCAGCCTGTCTCCATACAGGAGGTGCTCCAGCCCCTGAGCATCCTCGTAGCCTCCTATGGACTTGCTCCAACAGCTCCATGTCCTTATGCTGAGGACACCAGAACTGCACAGTGCTGCAAGTGGGGTCTCACAGAGCAGAGCAGAGGAGCATACCGGGGATACTGAGCATTTCACAGGAGGAACAGCCACATCCTTCCAGCCTCTCACAGGTTTCTGCAGCCTCCACTTCAGCACCAGTCCTACAGCACCACTCACCTGCAAGTCCAGCCACACAGAGCCAGGATGCAGGCAGGAACCTGCACTTGCAGGGTTTCTGAGGCAAACTTCACTGGTGGTTTCTCTCCCTCTGTTTTGTGCTCCAGTTCCTCCCCGATCAGCTGGAGGAGCAGGCTGATCCTCTCCTCTGTCAGGGACTGTGGGGCAGAGAAACGGGGCAGAGCTGAGGCAGCCTGATGAAATCTGCTGCTTCTACTCACAGATCATGTCCTACATGGAGGAGAATCCCTTTGTCTCTCCTAAAACAGCTGGAGAGCCAACACTTCACTCTGGTTAATAGGCAAAACAGTGTGATGGCTTCCTCTTGCCTTGTGTCCATCTGACTCTCCCCATTATGTGTCCCTGTTCAAGCACAAGCCTCAACATTCCTCACCCATCCCTCCTATCCCAGGGAGGCAGCAGGGGCTGTGTTTGCTTTTCCTCAGGCAAACCATGAGCACTTCTGGGGCCACTCCTGAGACACAGCAAGAAAAGAGAGTCCGCAAAGGCTCAGACAGGCTCCAGCCTTGCTGCTGGGGAGTTAGATGTGGAGATGACATACATCCATTGGCTTTATGAGGCTCCTCTTCAGAGGGCTCTGATGGGTTTCATAGCTCAGCCAGCCCACAAAACATCCTGAATGGATGAAGAGTTCCCCAGTTCCCACATGGCTTCTTGCTGCTGAGAGCCATCTGCTTCCCAGCAAGCAAGTGCCCAAGAAGCCAGACTTGGCTGGAATAGAGCAGGGCCTGGCCAGGTCCCTATGAGAAGGCAATCCCACACCTGCTCCTAGCTGTAGCTACACTTCAGCTTTGTGTGTCAGAGCTCCTGCTCTTCCCTCCTGCCTGCTGAGCCCCCCTGTACCACACTCCCTGGACTCCTTCACCTTCATGGGCTTCTGCCTGTACCTCTGCTCCACAGCAGCCTTTGGCACCCCAAACTCCTGATCCCACCTAATACAATGACTGTCGCCAGTCTTGTGGGATCCCAGTTAAAGGGCTGCCACAGATCATGGAGTGCTTAGATACAACAAACAGGAATGAGGGCTGCCAGGGAGAGCTCCTCTCCCTAAGGAGGCTGTGGGACCCCAAACCACTTTTGCCAGGCACCAAAGAGCACCACACACACTGGGAAAGGTGCAGAATGGGAACCTGACACTACAGCCCACCTCCCATTGTGGTGATGTGAGCCCATTGTGCCTGCACTGGTCAGAGAGAAGGCGGCTTTCCAAGCACTCTTTTCCATGCTTCCAGAGATACCAGGTGAAACCACCATGGTGAGAACACACAAGGAGAAAGCCATGGTGATGGCAGACCACTCACATATACAAGTCTCAGGTTTTAATCTCTCCACTCTTTCAGTCTGGGTTTGCACAGCACAGGGGTGCCTAGCACCCTCACAGGGGACCTGAATGCACCCAGAGCAGGGTAGATGGGAACTCACCATATTCTTCATGTCTTCTGGTCTGAGCGAGGGCAGCTGCAGCTCCAGCTGACACAGGCTCTGGAAGCGCTCCAGGAAGTCCTGGAGAAGGGCTCTGGGCTCATCCACCAGCAACATGGCAAAGCGGTCTGGTGAGAGCAAATATGGAAAGCCTGAGCTGTGCCACCAGCATTCCCACCACCTCCTGATCCCACAGGACAAGAGAGATGAGCCCAGGTCTCCCCATAGCAGCCTCTTGGCTTTTAAAAGAGAAGCTGAGCCCTTTCCCTTTGCAACCACCCTTGCAGTATAGCTCTGAAGATGAGCTCTATGACCCCATGAGCACCCTGTGTCATGCAGACCCCCCTGTACCCTCCCAGTTACAACCCCAAAAGCACTTTAACTGCCCTAGAGGCACACAAGGGTTAAGAGAGGATGGGTACAGCCCAGCTATGGCTCAGTTTGCTGAGGCTGCTCAAAGACACTGCTTTGCTATTGTATGTTTTATTGTCCCCATAAGGAAAAAGAGGACTGTGATGACACTGCTTTGACAGCCTGAAGAGTAACTGTAATTCTTACAAAGAATGACAAGAGCAGTGATAGAAAGGGAGGAAAAAGCAGGGAATAATGGTGGACATGGGCTCTGAGACACCAACCTGGGCACGGACTGTCTGGCCAGAAGCAGAACTTCTCATGAGCAGCGCACAAGGCCTTCTTCAGCTCCACGCAGCGCTCCTTATCTGCAAGGCAAAGCTCATGTCTACTCCTCTGCAGAGCCATCCCCTCAGGGAATGGTTGGAAAAAACAAACCAGGAGAGGAAAGCACCAGGCTATGAGGGCTTCCCTGCTCCTCCTGGGTGATGGATACAACCTGAGGCTGCAGGTTGCAGAGCCTGAAGTTCTCTTCAGACTCATCTGCCTCCCACCAAGAAGAGCTGTTCCACTTCCAGCCTCCCTGCAGGAAACCACAGAGCAGTGGTTCCTGTGGCAGTAAAGTCAAGCTGGCTCAAGGGGTTACCTCCTCCACAACAGGCATCACCAGAGCAATTCCACCTCCCTGCAGCCAAAATCCCTTCCCGTTCCCAGGCACAGCAGCCATGGAGCAGGAGAGCCAGCCACATTGCACAGCAGTGCAGTGGAAGCAGCTCAGACCATGGGCACAGGGACCAGCTGCTTTAGCCAGTTTTACCTCTTAGGTCTGCTACCAGTCCTTAGCTAATTCTCCTGACCCCTTCATTCTTGCTGTAGGAGCCAAATCACATCCATGTCTGGAAATCAAGCATCCCCCCAAAACATTTCATATTTAAACTTACACCTTTCTGAACCAAATAATTAATTTTTAAATGTATTTTCAAGCCTTCAACCTCTGATTGTTGTTTTCCTAAACCAGTGTGATCAACAACAGAATCATCAGGCCAAGGTTTACTGTAAAAAGATAGTCTGAACAAACACAGGTCAATATGCAGAGTGAGTCAAAACAAAGTGCTCGTGCAGCTCCCATTACATATGGCCCAGGCTGCATTTGTTAAACAGCAGGGATCTGCTATCTGCTACCTTCCAGATAACAAGAACTGGGACTTGCAGTCTAGGAAGATGGGAAGTGGAGGTGACTTTTACTTACAGAGGGACAACAGACATCTTTCTGCAGAGGGCAGAAGCAGGTAAAGGAAAGTGAAGGTCTGGGCATATGATAAACCACAGGCTTTATTATCACTACCCTGTGGCTTAGGAGCATTCCATGGAGGCTGGAGTTCCTGCTGCTCTCCCAGTCCCATGCTGTCCAACATAGGAGACACAGGAGCTCTTACTGCTCATTACTTGTACATTATAGTGTCAGGACAGGCCAATGCTCCGCAGACACGGGAAGGAAACTGGTGCTGGGCCTGGGTAGGGAGCTCAGTGAGGGCAACACAAAGGGGAGGTTTACTGCTGGTAGTACAAGTAGATCATAGAACGGTTTGGATTGGCAAGGACCTTAAGCTCATGAAGTTCCAACCCACTGCCATGGGCAGGGACACCTTCCACTAGAGCAGGGTGCTCCAAGCCCCATCCAACCTGGTCTTGAAATACTATTTAACATTTGGTTAGCCAGTTGGACTAGATGATCCTTGCAGATCCTTCCCAACTGGAGCTATTCTATCCGAAGTCATCTCTGCAATGGAGGCAGAAAGTTTTACCACTTCCTCACAAACTAAAGGAAATTTATTCAACTTGTGCTTTATTTTGATGAACAAGCAACCAGCACATCCCATGACAAGAAAGACACTACAAGGGAGACACTGAGGTGCTAGAGCAGGGCCAGAGAAGAGCACTGGAGCTGGTGCGGGGCCTGGAGCACAAGTGTGATGGGGAAGGGCTGAGGGACCTGGGGGGTTCAGTCTGGAGAAGAGAAGGCTCAGGGGGGACCTGATGGCTCCCCACAACTGCTTGACAGGAGGATGGAGCCAGGAGGGGCTGGGCTCTGCTCCCAAGGAACAAGGGATGGGACAAGAGGAAACGGCCTCAAGCTGCACCAGGGCAGGTTTAGATGGAGCTGAGGAACAATTCCTTCCCCAGAGGGTGCTCAGGCATTGGAACAGGCTGCCCAGGGCAGGGCTGCAGTCACCGTCCCTGCAAGTGTTCACACAGCGTGGAGACGAGGCCTCAGTGCCATGGGTTAGTGGTGGCCTTGGCAGTGCTGGGAACTGTTGGGCTGAATGAGCTTAAAGGGCTTTTCCAGCCTGGCTGATTCTATGACAAGACTCCAGAAATCATTTATTCACACGATGATGTGTGTACACCCCCAAACCCCACAGCCCAACCCCATACCCATGAGGCACCAGCATACATACACTTGTTGAAGTCAAATGCGAGCTGCAGGCTCATGCAGAGGAAGGCCTGGCAGCTGGAGCACTTCAGCATGTCACACTCCACGTTGACCCAGCCATACCTGGCACAAACCAGGGGAGACAGCTCGTGAGGCTTGCCTGCCCACTTCAATGGGTGCTCATGTTAAGGATAAAACCCAGTAAGTGGATTGACCAGGCAGAGCTTTGGCCAGGGTTTATTTGGGCAAAGAAAAGCTTCCAAGAATATGAAGTCTGCAGAGAAACCACAGGAAAGGTGGCAGCAAAGGAGTGCCCCATCCCTGGTAGTGTTCAAGGCCAGGCTGGATGGGGCCTGAAGCAACCTGCTCTAGTGGAAGGTGTCCCTGCTCATCGCAGGGCAGTTGGAACTGGATGTGCTTTAAGGTCTCTTCCACCTCAAACCATTCTATGAAGCAGGGTGGGGACGGCTGGAAGCTCAGCATCAGAAAGGATATGGTGAATGTTTCCACTCTGCTGAAGTAGGCTTCCTTGCTGGCAGACTCCAAGGAGAGAGCATCCTTTTCAGAAGATCCATTAGCTGATTCTGACCAGTTGGACATGTCCTTCCTGAAAGGAACAGTAAAGTCAGCAAGTGAAGCATCTGCACTGTGCTGGGAAAACCCCATTCACAGAAAATGCACAAACCACTTTCTAACTTCTCATCCTGCAAAACCCTTTCTCCAGAGCTCCTAATCCCCAACTTTCAATTACTTTAATCCCAGTCTGGTTTGTATTGGAAGGGAGCTTAAAGCTCATCCAGTCCCAACCCCCTGCCACGGGCAGGGACACCTTCCACTAGAGCAGCTTGCTCCAAGCCCCTGTGTCCAACCTGGCCTTGAACACTGCTAGGGATGGGGCAGCCACAGCTTCTCTGGGCACCCTGTGCCAGCGCCTCAGCACCCTCACAGGGAAGACCTTCTGCCTAAGAGCTCATCTCAGTCTCCCCTCTGGCAGGTTAAAGCCATTCCCCTTCTCCTGTCCCTACAGGCCCTTGTCCAAACCCCCCCTCCAGGTCTTTTATAGCCCCTTTAGGCACTGGAGCTGCTCTGAGGTCTCCCTGGAATAATAAATCCATTTTAAAAGCAGTGCAGCAAGCATTAAAAAAAATTAAGCATTCCACAATGATCAACAGCAGAAGATAGGGATTGCTTGTGACAAGTAGATGACTAGAACTTCTGAGCCTGGCAAAGCCAGACTGACAACTGCAGCTTGTCTCTGACACTGGGGCTGCTCCCAAGCTCCCAACACCAACATCCATGGCTGGAACACCATCCCTGTCGCAAGCCCTGCCCTTTGGCCTCTCTTTAACACTCCTCCATGGACCAAAATCCAAGGCTGGTTGGTTCAAGAATGAACAGTGCCTCTGACAGTGGCCACAGCTGCTTGGCTTCAGTGAGATACCCTCAAAGCTCTGCCACCCATTGCCCATCAGTGCCTTCCAGACTCCCCAGTGCCCACCTCTGTGCCACCCCGCGGTGCAGCCACACACTCTTTGGGTCAGCGACCCCACACTTACCCCGTTCAGCTCGCTCAGACTGCAGGGATATTCGTACTTTACCGGTCATTTACTACCCCTGTCCTCCCAGGGCTGCCTCCTACTGCCCACTACTGCCTCCTACTGCCTTCCAGTGTCACAGCACCTTAATTCGCACTCCTGCCTCCCCACACATCTTACCCTCACTCCCAATTCCCCGTATCGCCTCCCAGCGCCACGCACTTTCCAGACTTCCCCCTCCCCGCGCTTCCCAGTCCCTCCCAGCCCCCTTTTCTCTCATTACCCGCTCCATAACACCTCCCAATGGCCACCAGCGCTCTCCATCACCCCCCAGTGACTCCAGCCCCATCCCAGGACCCTTCAGCATCTCCCATTCCCCCCCCCCCCCAATAACCCCAAGTGCTCCCGCCCCCCCCACCCCCGCCGGTGCCATTCGGCCGGGCCGCCCCCCCCCCTCCCAATCCCCGGTACCACCCAGCCCCGCCGCTCCCCTCACCCTTCGGGGCCGGCGCCCTCCGCAGCGATCCCACCGCCGATGAGGTCGCGGATCTGCTGCGGGGTGACCGCGGGCGGCCTGCTCCGGGCCCCCGCCGCCGCCGCCTCGGCGCTGGGCGCCGCCATCTTGGTCCCTCAGTACCTCACGGCCCGGGGAGGGGGGGCAGGAAACGCGGCCTCACAGCAGCGTTCCGGCGCCGCCGCGGGGCTCGCCATGCCCGCACATAGCTCCCGCACGGCCCCCTCGTCCCCACGAAGGGCTAATGGAGCGCTGCCGCCTCCACCGCGGGGCCCCGCGTCCCGCCGCAGCCGCTTCACCCCCGTTGCAAGCTCCCACTTTCGTCGCTCTGTTGCTCCAGCCTGCCCCCGCGGCGGCTCGATCGATCAGCTCAGCACCCACAACAACTGCGTTCTCGCCTGGATTTCCCCCACTTGCCAATAAGCCCGCTTTTCATAGGTAGCGGAGGAAGAAGCTCGCCGCTGATTGGTTAGAGGCGGGGGCGGATACGGGAGCTTGCCCTGAGGAGAGCGATTGGGGCCATGTCGGCGGCGGCCGGAGGGTGGGAGGGCGGCGGGCAGGGCCCGGGCAGCGCGGCGGGGGCCGGCGGCAGCGGCCTCCTCAACCGCTTCGTGCAGCTACCGGGCAGGCCCCGCTTCACCGGTGAGTGGCAACCCCCGACCTCGGGTGTTGGGGGCCGGGGGCACCCCAAGGCGCTGAGGGGACGGGGACCCCATGGCTGGGGGGGTGACATCGGCCCCGCGGCTCTGGAGCATGCTGGGGGGATTTGGGGTACTCCATGGGTATGGGATGGGGAGGGGGTTCTGTGGGAAGGGCTGCAGTGTTCCCGGCCCAACAGGCCTGGGATATGGGGGTACAGTGAGAATGGGGGTGATTATCCCCTTATAAATGGGCGTAGGATGTTGAAGGGGACCCACAGGTTCGGGGGTGGAAGGGGGTTACCCCGTTCCTATGCCCCTAAAGGGTGGTGGTTCTTCCCTCCCTAACTCAGCAGTCTCCATGCAGATGGTGATGCTCCATATGCCCATGGATAAGGGAGGAGTGGGGACAGGGAACCTCACAGTCCCATTTGGGGTCAGCCCCATCACAGTCACCCTGAGATCCTGAATGGGATTGTATGAGCCTCTGGTGACATTTCCCCCCCGGTCCCAATATATCAGGTGTTTGGGGTGAGGGGTCCCCTCCGTTGGAGGGGTGATGCTGGGATGCTGGGTCCAGGCAAGCAGAGGGCCATTGGATGAGACATCAGCCCAGTCTTGTGCCCTAGGAAAGATGGTTCTTCCCCCTTTCCACCTTCCTTTTAGCAGTTTTGGTATGCTGGGAGGTTACCCCATGACTCTGGACCCCCAACTCCAAGAGCCCCCGGATATTAGGGGGAAGAAGTTGAGGTTACCCCCTAATCACAGCACTGGGGAGATCACCCCCTTCCCAAGAGCTTTGTGATATTGGAAGGGATATGAGGCACCCCATGGTTATGTGACTGGGGGAGTATCCAGTTGGTTTGGGGTCCCCTCACTTATCTCCACAGCACCCCAGTCCTCAAGGACCACATATTGCTGGGGGGGTGCCAGCCAGCATGGGGTTACCCAGGCTCAAGGCATCATTTTCTGCCCTGGACCCACCACTCAGATTCATCACTGGGGGATATGAAGTCCCTCACTGCCTGTAGGGTAGGAATGTCTGGAGCACCCACAGCAGCTGGGAAGGGGCTTTCAGACCAGTGTCTGTGTTTCTATCCATGTGGAGCCTGTCTCAAGCTGGATCTGCTGCAAGTATGAGCAAATCCGTTTGACTCTCCCGCAAGGCTGCTGTGAATGTGCTGAGTGGCTCCACACCTTCTATTTTTGGGCAGATTCTCAGGCATGTTTCCTTCCTTCTGTAATAAAGGCCTTTTTTTGGAACACAGGATCTGATTATGTTCCTGAATTTAATCATTGGCTTGAGTGAACTGGGAGCGCATCCCCCTGGTACAGCTGTAATGATCCCACTTTTACCTCTGGATTGTGTGCCAGTGTGGAATACTGCACACAGGGGCAGATGCTGCAGCCCTGGTGACACGCTGCCCCCATTCAGCTCAGCCTTAGCACTTGAATCCAGCCTGAGCAAACCCAAAGCTGACTGTCCACCTTCCTGAAAAGCTTATTGATAGAAAAAAAAACATTTGAGCCAATTCCTGGAGTTTTCTCCCCATTTGACACCTGATAATGCCCTATTTCTAGAGCTCCAGCAGCAGCAGCAGCCTTTATGTAACCATTGAAACAGGGAGAGAGGAATGGGGTTTTTACCCCCCCTCCTTCCATTTCCTCCAGCCAGGTTTGCTTTCTTACCTTCCAGTTCTCTTCCAGAGTTTCCAGGAGCATTGCTTCATTTCCCCCCACCATCCAATGCCTTAGACTCTTTCCATAAGGAGCACTATCTCCTTTTAATCCCACTTTTATAAGAAATTACTGTTGCGAAAGCATGTGAAGAACTCGCAGCACGCTTTGGCATTGGATGTGTTTGCTACATGAATGCGTTTGCTACATCCCTATCTGGAGAGCTCTTTTTGCTCCTGTGTGTCATTTGAAGTAGATCTGAACTATCTCTTGGTTGAACACAAGAGCATACACATTGAATTAGGTGCTGCTCCTGTCACATTCTCCTTTTCCACCTACTTGCAGAACAGATTTTAGACCTTTGTCACCTTGTTCACTGTGGAGAATTTCATTTGCATGGAGAAATGACCACAAAAAAGTGAGCAGGCAGCAAGTGGGAGCTGGTGCCAGGGTTGTGCCGCTCCATTTGCTTTCTCAAGAGGAGCATTTCTCTTGAGGGTTTCTCCAGAGGGACATTTCTCAAGCAGCATCCGCAAACCATGACTTAACGGCTCAAAAAAAACCCAAACAATTTGTGGTTTTGCTTTGTCATGATGGGTGAAGATTCTTTATGCATCTAAAATCATACTTTGGGGAAAGAAAAGGGAAGAGCAATTTTTAGGTGTTTGTAAGCTTTGGAAAGACCAAAAATGTCAACTGTAGGTGGTGTATGGTTTATTCTTCTCATCCATGTCCACATTTAAACTTTCAGTGTTTTCAACAGACTGTTGTGGTTAAGAGAATAGAAATAATCTGAAGACCAAAATATATCTTTGCCTCTCCCATTTATGCCCTTGCCTGGAGCTATCACTTCCCAGTGTAGCAGTCACATTAAGAGGTTTTCTGTATAGAGAGGTTCAGGTTTTAAACCCCAGGCATCCCAAGTCCCTGTGTCCTGGTTGGAATCAAGCTGAAAGCCATTTGGTTGAAGAGCAATGTCCATGTGATGCCTTAATCTTACCTTAAGAGAAACCTGGACAGCCTGGAAGGGTGGGCAAGCAAGAGCAGGATGAAGTTGAACATGACATCCCAAGGGTATCCCAGTATGGACTGGGATCTGTGTGGTGTGGGGAGCAGCCTTGCTAAGAGGGACCTGGGGGTCCTGGTGGACAAAAGGTTGTGTGTGAGTCAGCAGCAAAGGCAAATTGGGTCCTGGGCTGCATCCACAGAGACATTACTGGCAGAGAGGGATGGAATCATCCTGATCTATCCAGTGTTTGTCAGGCTGCTCCTGGGATGCTGTATCCAGTTCTGGTCCCTACAAGTAAAGAAGAACAAGGGCAAACTGGAGAGGGTTCAGAGGACAGGTTGGTAGGAGAAGTGATTGAGAGCAGCCCTGAGGAGAAGGACTTGGGGGTGCTGAGCAATGAGAAACTCCCCATGACCCGGCTTCAGTGTGCACTTGAGCCCAGAACCCCGCTTTGTGCTGGGCTGCACTCACCAGAGCTTGAGCAAGCAGCTCAGGGTGGGGATCCTGCCCCTCTGTTCTGTTCTGAGACCCCACTTGCAGCACTGTGTGCAGTTCTGGTGTCCTCAGCATCAGAAGCACATGGAGCTGTTGGAGCAAGTCCAGAGGATGCCATTAGGATGATTGGGGCTGGAGCACCTCCCATATGGAGACAGGCTGATAACATTGGTGCTGTTGAGCCTGAAGAAGAGAAGCTGTGTGGAGACCTCAGAGCAGCTGTCAGTGTCTGAAGGGAGCTTCAAGGATGCTGGTGAGGGACTCTTCACCAGGGACTGGAGTGATAGGACAAGGGGTGATGGGTTCAAAGTGAAACAGGGAAAGTTCAGGTTGGAGATAAGGAAGAAGTTCTTCCCTGTGAGGGTGCTGAGGTGCTGGCACAGGGTGCCCAGAGAAGCTGTGGCTGCCCCATCCCTGGCAGTGTTCAAGGCCAGGTTGGACACAGGGGCTTGGAGCAAGCTGCTCTAGTGGAAGGTGTCCCTGCTTGTGGCAGGGGGCTGGAACTGGAGGAGCTTTAAGCTCCCTTCCAACCCAAACCATTCCGTGATTCTGTGATATGGTCGAAGGTCTGGAGAACCTGCCCTGTGAGGAGAGGCTGAATAAGTCTGGAGAAGAGAAGGCTCAGGTGGAACCTCATCATGATTTCCTAGCACTTAAAGGGTGGCCATAAAGAGGATGGAGGATCTCTCTTCACAAGGAGCCACATGGAAAAGGCAAGGAGCAATGGGTACATGTTCCACCAGGAAAGGTTTCGTCTCAATGTAAGAAAGACATTTTTTACAGTAGGAACAATCATTCACTGGAAGAGCCTCTCCAGGGACATGGTTCCCATCACTGGAGGGTTTCAAGATGCAACTGCACAAGGTGCTGAGTAATCTCATCTTGGCCTCCTTTCCCACAAGAGGATAGAGCAGATGAGTTTTCCAGGTCTCTTCTGACCTGGGCTGTCATATGGTTCTCATATCCAGAATTCCTTTCCTTATTTCCCTTTTAGATTTTCACAAACCACAACCAACCCAAACAACACTCAGTTTTAGTGGTGTGAAATCTGTAATATATCCATTTCTGTGGCAAGTGTTTCCTCTTTTGCTCTGGTTTCTCAGTAAAAACAGTTCACTCATAAGAACTCCTTATTTTATTCTCTGCACTGGATGTTCTCTCATGTTACAATCCCATTCCTGTTTCACTAATCATGAGAAATACAGCTGGATGCTTGTAGAAATGTTTGAAGTATGTGATTGCTACAAAGAGGTTTGAAACCAGAAGCTCCCAAGAAGCGGGATGCAGAGGCAGGATGAAGAAGCAGACCAGCTCTGGATGTTGATCCAGTCCTTAAGCCTCTCACAGCTGAATGTGAGAATGAACATTCTCCTTGATACACAGCTTTAGGGACTTCACATGTTTGAAAGGCTCTTGGCCAGTAGCCTGAGGGTTGTGTTTGGCATCTTTGGCTGGATCCTTTGGCTGTCCTTGGTGCTGGGCAGAGTCATCACTCAGGCATTGAGGGCCCAGGCTCAGCTGCTTTCTCTCTTGGGTGTTTTGGAAGGGAGCTGCGTGTTCTGGGGAGGCTGAACACAGCTGGAGGAACAAACAGGTTTTAAACCTTCTCCTTAGTGTTGCATTTACATCCTCCTTATCCAAACGTTTGTAAAGTACTCTGATTACATGAGCCAGTATGAGAAAGATGAAGCTTTGAAGACTGGAGTCAAAGTCAATATTGACTTGTCACATTCTCTGTCCTATGAGCTAGCAGCACTTTGGCTTGACCTAAATGTCCTTCAGAAGCCTTGCGGAAAGCATAAATGGAAAGGGAGATATTGAAACCTGCTCTTCCAGATGTTGAAAATACAGGTACCAGGGAAAATACACTGGTACCATCTTGAGAGAGCTTTAAGAAGCAGAGAAGAGGATGCACACATGCACCTTAGCTGTTCACCACTGGTTTGTTACTTTAGGAAGCAAGAGCCACTTTTGTGGCTTTTATTAGTTTTGAATCTGTAATTATTATGGAAGCAGAAGGAAGCAAAACACTGAGGCCAAAGCATCTTGCTGTAGGAGTCGAAATGTAAGAGACCTGCCCAAAATGAGTCTGCCCTGAATGAAGAACAACCTAGGAATCACAGTGAGAACTTGGCAACCATCACCCTTTCACTGTCTGTGTTGGATATAAGTGATCCTGGCTGGGTCATTTGGATATATCTGGTTCTTGTGCGTGTAAGTGATCAGAACCAGCTTATTTAACTATTTTGTAAAATCAAACCCTCCCCAGGACCTCACAGTGGGTTTTGTTGCGTTAACTGCTTGATCCTTTACTGATGACCTTCCTGTGGATATTGTGATTAAAATAGAGTGGGAAGAAAGGGAGGTTATAAAAAGCAGTGTTGGGGTTGTGTTTGAGGCTATACCTGGATATCTCTAGGTTATGCTCCAGGAATAAATAAACCCATGCTTTGTTCTGCATGGTCTGGAGGAGGAAAGAAGGGCTTGGTTTAAAACACTTTAGCATAGTCTTTAAATCTGAATTTGAGGTGCACATGAAATGGATTCTGTGAGACCCCACTTCGCAGCACTGTGTGCAGTTCTGGTGTCCCCAGCATCAGAAGGACATGGAGCTGTTGGAGCAAATCCAGAGGAGGCCAAGAGGATGATCAGGGGCTGAAGCACCTCCCGTATGGAGACAGGCTGAGAACACTGGGGCTGTTGAGCCTGGAGAAGAGAAGGCTGCATGGAGACCTCAGAGCAGCTTCCAGTGTCTGAAGGGGGCCTATGCTGGGGAGGGACTCTTTATTAGGGACTGTAGTGACAGGACAGGGGGTAACTGGTTAAAACTTAAACAGGGGAAGTTTAGATTGGATATAAGGAAGAAGTTCTTTACTGTGAGGGTGGTGAGGCACTGGAATGGGTTGCCCAGGGAAGTTGTGAATGCTCCATCCCTGGCGGTGTTCAAGGCCAGGTTGGGCAGAGCCATGGTTTAGTGTGAGGTGTCCCTGCCCATGGCAGGGGGGTTGGAGCTAGATGATCTTAAGGTCCTTTCCAACCCTAACTATTCTGTGATTCTATAACTTCAGGTAACCTGCTGATGCCAAGGAATCTTTGTGCTGTTTTGTTTTGTTACTCCTGGCTATTTATAGATTTCTGTTGCTGTCAAGGTCCCGGAGTTGGAATTTAATAAACTTTGAATCTTGTGTTAGTCAGAATAGGAGCAGTATTTATGAACCAGCAGGTGCAATCCAGCTTCGTCCTCCCCTTAAAGAGGGACATTTTGACACCACTGGTGTCTTGTTGGACACCATTCAGGACCATTCCATTTTCTCCTCCAAACTAAAGGGTTTCTGTACATTTTCTTAATGAACATCTTTGTTTTCTCCTCCGTCTCACCACAGACCTATTCTGGGTTCAAAGTATTTGGAGAGATAAGAAACAGATGCCTCATGCATTGGTTGCTGTGCTGGATCACATCAGGAACAGATACTCATGTCACCTTTTTGCTTACTATCCTTTCTAATGATACCTCTTGCAGGAAAGGTGTTCCACTAGGAATCCACTTAAACAAAGTCAGTTTGGGACATCCCATCAGCTCCCTCTGAAGTCACCCTATGAATCACCTAAAAAGGGTGTTAACAGGTCAGTGCATAGTCAGCGAGCAGGTTTCTATAGGATAGCTTAGTCCTGAATTAGGTCCTGCCTTAGTTATGTCCCTGTTGTGATGTTTCAACTTCATTCTGTTTGTGGAGCTTCTTATTCTCTGCAAGTTTTATTGTTCCCACTTTGGCCCTCAGGACCAAGGAAAAGGAGTCTCCTTGTGAAATCACCTTCCTATCCTTCCTTTCTGCTTTGCTCTGGAGTCTTGAACTGGGATAACAAGTGCTTTCCAGATTATATCCATCCACTTGAAAGCCATTTTCTGTAACTGGCTTCATGACCAGATCTGTCTTGACACTGTGCTGCTGCTTTCCATGTCTGGCATCAGGGAATTCATAACAGGGCCTGTGACCTACAGCTTTTCATGGTGACAGAGCCTTGCTGTGCTTTACTTAGTGTTGGGCACATCTTCAATCTGTGGCAGAATCAGCTCCTGGGGAGCTGGGCTTTGGTAACTCAAGGAGGAAGTTAGCAAGCCCTTGGGTGTTTCCCTCTTCCTGCCCCATCTGAAGTTTGCACTTGTGTAATAGGCTCATTGCACACCAGTAATCCTCAAGCACAAACTGATCCAAAACTTGGATGAAGAATTTCAGTAGGAGATGTGAATCATCTGATAAAACATCATTAAATGGAAAGGCAGCCCTTCCTTGGAGGGCAGGTAACAGAGCTTGTCTGCTGAAGAAATCAATCTGAATTAAATAGGTTCAGCTTTTGCAGGTGTCTTCTTTAAGAACACAGAACTGAGGAATCTTTTTCTAAGACTTTGTTCTAAAGTGAATTAGAATCATAGAACAGTTTGTGTTGGAAGGGACCTTAAAGTTCATCCAGTTCCAAACCCCTGCCACAGGCAGGGACACCTCCCACTAGAGCAGCTTGCTCCAAGCCCCTGTGGCCAACCTGGCCTTGAACACTGCCAGGGATGGGGCAGCCACAGCTTCTCTGGGCACCCTGTGCCAGCGCCTCAGCACCCTCACAGGGAAGAGCTTCTGCCTTATCTCCAACCTGAACTTCCCCTGTTTCACTTTGAGCCCATCACCCCTTGTCCTGTCATTACACTCCCTAATGAAGAGTCCCTCTCCAGCATCCCTGTAGCCCCCTTCAGACACTGGAAGCTGCTCTGAGGTCTCCACGCAGCTTCTCTTCTCCAGGCTGAACATCCCCAATGTTCTCAGCCTGTCTTCATACGGGAGGTGCTTCAGCCCCTGAGCATCCTTGTAGCCTCCTCCGGACTTTCTCCAACAGCTCCATGTCCTTCTGATGTTGAGGACACCAGAATTGCACACAGTGCTGCAAAAGAGGGGTCTCACCAAAGCAGAATGGAGGGGCAGTTAAGATCACTTCAATTCTTAATAGAAGAGTTTAGTGACAATTTAACTTGGTTTAACATTGTCCATTGCTTGCTTAGGTGACTCAGAAGATGTACTAAACTTTTTTCCCTGTTTAATGAGTAGATAAGTCATCTTCTCTGAGCCTCTGCAAGTGGGAGGATCTAGTCCAGTGAGATGAAGGGGACACTGACTGAAGAATGAAACTTAAATCCAGCAAGCTGGGAAACCTTTGGAGGGAAGTCAGTCCTTCATGTGGAGCATGGGTTGAGCAAACAAAGCTTGAATAGATCAAAGAATGTATTATTCTTGAGAAGAGCAAAAGGAAATTGGTTGTGTTTGTAGCAACAGGGGCTTTGGTTGGCCTTTCCAGTTCTTCTTTCCCTGGGAGTCACCACCATGTAGCAAGCACAGCAGGAGGAAACATTCTGGCTGCTGCCATCCCCAGTTTGATGCTCAACGCTGAAGACAGTGGATTTCCCCTGAGTTGTGAACTCATGGCCAGGGACAGGCCAGGATCTATGGCTTCTGACAAAGTTACTGAGTGAGTGGTTAGTGGACTTCGTTCCTGTACTGCACAGAGTTCTTGGGTTTGATGGGAATAGACAGGGAAGTAGTGGCAGATGTGGTTTGCAGCAGGAATGCTGCAGGGGAAGGATGGGCCTTTCAGACTATCTCAGCTGGGTACTTGGAATTACCTGGTTGACAGCAGCTCCAGCTTCTGATGCCCTTTCTGTGTCTTCAAAATATCTTCCAAAAAGCATCTTTTAAAGACAGGAGATGCATTTGCAGGTAAATGGAAAGAGGTGAAACCAGTTGGGATGTCTGTGGGCTTAATGTACCTGTCTTGCTATCTCAAGGACCTGCAAGCATCAAACATTGATCCCTTTCCGTTGAAACTTCAGTGTTCTGGAGCTTTATGGCAAAGTCCCTCTGATTCTGGGAGGTGAATGGCAGGGAAGGTCTCCTTGGTTTTGTTCTTTAATCTATTTTCTTTGAATTATGCCTCTTCCTTTTCAGTCTGTTGGCATTATATAGAACTCAGCCTTATTTATGTTGGGCACTTCTAAGGTTAGGCTGGACGAGATGCTGGGACATCTAGTCTAGACTCTGCTTTTGCCAAGAAAGGTTGGACCAGATGATCCTTGAGGTCTTTTCCAACCTGGGATTCCTTGAGTTTATGATTATTCTCTTCTCTTCCATCTGGGATATTCTCATGGCAAGGGTTATAACTAGAGGGAAATAGGATCTATAGTTGATGTAACATTTGAACTCCTCATTCCCTGTCACCTTTTAAATTCAGTGAGTGACTGAATTAAATCCTCACTCCCCTGCAAAACATGTACATCAGTGCTCCTAATCCTTGCTGGAATTAAGCTCCTGTTCCAGTTCTTCCAAGTCTTCTCTTTGAGACCTTCGAGGCAAACATAGAAGAAGAAACAAGGAGGAGGAGCTGCCTGTGGCCAAGTGTAGACACGTGAGATCCTCTATAGGCTGCAGGGAGGCATGGGCGCTTCTCAAACACAGTTTTGTTTGCAGATCCTCAACATCAGATGAATTCCCCTCTTGAAGCATCTCCAATTTCAAGAGTCTGAAGGATCACCTTGACTGTAAATACCTTTATTGTCAATGTATTCACTTCAAACTGAATCCATCTCTTTGGATAGCTTCAGAGTTTCGAATAAAGAAGTTCCAAAGGGATGGATGTTTCTCTTTCCAGTTGTGAATCACCTCTAAAGCACGTAATGTTTGTTTAATAGTTTAGGCCAGTAGCTTCCTGGCTGCCGCTATGAGTACATGTAACACCCACCCTTTCTGTGCTGCAGTGTCCATGCCACACCATGTGTCTGATGGCACTGCTCTGTCTCAGTAGCCAGGCCAAAGACTCCAGATTTTTCCACTAATTCCTAAACTTTCTTGCCCTCTCTTTCAGCCAGTGCTAATTTTCTAATGTGGGAATTGCTGCAAGACACAATTATTACTGGAAACAACCCAAATCTGTCAAAACAGGCACAAGGACTTTGTCTGAACCCTGCAGAGCAGCTGAATTCTGGACAAGAGTTGGGGCTTAAAGCAGCAAATGGGGAACATGATGAAGCAAAGCTGTTTGTGCTGAGTTAAAGTTTATTACTGAGTCTGGACAAAGCATTTATTTCACCTTTGCTGTAGGAAAGATTCTTGATGCCTTGTTCATTGTTGTCTGATTTGTTGCTGAGAATTGTAACAGCCTCTAAGAAGCAAACATGGGTCCTACTTTGATGTTTCTCTGGGTCCTGTTCCATCCTAGAAGTGTGTAAAAGAGCTGTGGGAGCAATTGGGTGGTGAAGATCTCTGGTTTGTTTGGGTGAAGAGTCTTCCATGAACTTCTTTTGATGGTTCAGGGCCAAGTTGGATGGGGCTTGGAGCAACCTGCTCTAGTGGAAGTTACCCCTGCCCATGGCAGGGGGTTGGAACTGGATGAGCTTAAAGGTCCCTTCTAACACGAACCAGCCTCGGATACGATTTTGGGGGGTTTCTCTTTACTGTCAACTGAACCAAAGCAGGTCTTGAGGTGCCACAAGCAGAGGATGTGCTTGAGGGAGTGATGGTTACGCACTGAAGTTGTACAGCTCGGGGGACTATTATGTATTCTCAAGATGAAGCTTGGAGTTACTCTCACCATAATACTTGTATTGCATAGAAAACATGATTTTTGAAACTTCCCTGTTTTCTACACTTGTCTCAGACCAGCTTCTTTGTTCGGGACCTGATAATTTTCTGTTCCTTTCATCTTTTTAATTCCTTATGTGGACCTGTATCTTGTAGGAAAACATCCATGTCTGACACTCTGCTTGGCTCTTGCTGTGCATCGAACTTGAGCAAGCTTGGAATTGCTTTTGGATCAATTGCTGTTCTCCAACAAGAATATTGCTCTGTAGGTTCTCCTGGGATGAATCAGTCTTTTATTGTCTATTCCAGTTGAGTCCTGAGCCTGTCCTCCCTGCTTTTATTCCCATTGGCTTATAGTAAAGAGGGTGGGCAGCCCTTTTGGGAAGGGCTGTGTCTGCCTGTAGTGAAGCATCTGTAGGATCTTAGATGGGTTCCCTCTATGCATCCTCCCAGTGAAAGTGCCTTTGTCTACGAGCAGATTTTCATCATGGAATGGTTTGTGTTGGAAGGGACCTTAAAGCTCATCCAGTTCCAGCCCCCTACCGTGGGCAGGGACACCTTCCACTAGAGCAGCTTGCTCCCAGCCCCTGTGTCCAACCTGGCCTTGAACACTGCCAGGGATGGGGCAGCCACAGCTTCTCTGGGCACCCTGTGCCAGTGCCTCAGCACCCTCATAGGGAAGAGCTTCTGCCTAAGAGCTCATCTCAGTCTCCCCTCTGGCAGGTTAAAGCCATTCCGCTTCTCCTTTCCCTACAGGCCCTTGTCCCAAGCCCCTCTCCAGCTTTCCTGCAGCCCCTTTAGGCACTGGAGCTGCTCTAAGGTCTCCCCTTCAGGAGCCTTCTCTTCTCCAGGCTGACCCAGCCCAGCTCTCTCAGCCTGGCTCCAGAGCAGAGCTGCTCCAGCCCTTGCAGCATCTCCGTGGCCTCCTCTGCACTCGCTCCAACAGTTCCACGTCCCTCTTGTGCTGTTGTCCCAGATACTTGCTGTATCAGACCTGTGTTGCTTAATGTTTAGGTAGCTGAAGGGTGTCCAAGGTGAAAGAGCCTACTTGAGATACAAGGTGCCAGGAGCAAACGAGAAGAAACTAAGAGCAGGTTTTTGTAGGAGGGCAGAGCAAATCATTACTTTTCTTCTTTATTCCCATCTGGCAGCTCAAATATAAACATTTTGGAACTGTTTCCTAAGTGAAATCTGCCACAGATTGTGGCAGAAGGGGAATTTGTAAGATAGCTCATAAATTGGTCTCATGGAAGGCTTGTTGTGCATCACCCTGCAGGCAGGTCTCTAGGCTGCTGTGGTCCAGGGGCTGGAGACATGAATGAGATGGCGACATAGAATCACAGAATGGTTTGAGTTGGAAAGGACTTTAAGGTCATCCAGTTCCAGCCCCCTGCCATGGGCAGGGATGCCTCACACTAGACCATGCCACCCAAGGCTCTACTTGGAGAAGTGGATCTGTCACTACAGAGCTGTGTCCTCCTGGCTGCAGATGTGCTTCCCTGTGGCTAAACACCAGACACTCTTGTTGGAGGACCACCAGAGAGCTGGAATTGCTCTGTTCTGGAGCCAGGCTGAGAGAGCTTGGCAGGTTCCGCCTGGAGAAGAGAAGGCTCCTAAAGGGGAGACCTTAGAGCAGCTCCCAGTGCCTGTAAGAGCCACTAGCTGATGTATTCCTGACCCTCACATGCAAGCTCAGCTCCCCTGCTGTCCATTTGTGGAAGATCTTTCAACTTCTTGTTTTGTTGTAGGCAACAGATCTCCACCAGCAAGAAGTGGCCATCGTTGTGTGGCGGATAATGCCAACTTGTATGTGTTTGGAGGCTACAACCCTGACTACGAGGAGTCTGGAGGGCCAGAGAATGAGGACTACCCCCTCTTCAGGGAACTCTGGCGGTACAACTTTGCTACAGACACCTGGCACCAGATGAGCACTGAAGGCTACATGCCCAGGGAACTGGCCTCCATGTCACGTACGTATGGAAACTCAATTCCTGTGCACCCTCTCCTGAAGCTATTTTAATCGGTGTCCCTTGTGGAATGCAAAACTGGGCAATCTGGATCCTATTTCCAGCTGTAGGCCTTGAGTTTGGGTTGCTTTTGTGATTTTTCTTTCCCCCTTTGCTCAGGTTAAGGCAAAGAATTTCAAATGCAAGAGGTTGTCCTCAGGTATTTAACAGTTGCGTTGCACCTGCACCTCCAGCAGGTTGATGCTCAGTGCACTCAGACATCCCAGAGCATCCCAAAATAGATCTCTTTGTTCACTACCCATTTTTAAAAGTAGGCCTTTGGTTTCCATGGTTTTAGGTTGCTTTCTTTCTCCTTTAGGGCATTTCAAAGCCATAAATGCAGAGTGTGAATTGTAGGGTATTGAACAATACTGAACTCTCTGTTGTCTCCAGAGCAGTCTTGTTCTGTTTCACTGCATCTCACAGCAACGACTCTCACTGCTCTGTCTCTTTCCCCTAGTTGTGCTTCATGGCAACAACCTGCTGGTGTTTGGGGGTACTGGGATCCCCTTTGGGGAGAGCAATGGCAACGATGTCCATGTCTGCAATGTCAAGTACAAAAGATGGGCTCTACTCAGCTGCCGAGGAAAGAAACCAAATCGAATCTATGGGCAGGTATGAAGGACAGAGCCTTGTGAGGCACTTTGTGCCTGTGTACACTGGGCTGTGTGCCACAGAGCACAGAGCTGTCTTCTCTGCTAGTTGTTCTCTGTGTATGTAAATACAGGCAGGTTCACTCATAAATAGAGCAGCCTTGGTTCTTTAGGTTTTCAAAGGAGTAGTTTTCTTGTAGTTAGAAAAGCCAGAATTTGTTCACTAGCTGCCAGATGCAGTTGAATGCAAAAGTATGCCTGATTTAAGAAATGGTTCTAGAGTTCTAGGTAGGTTCTAGAGTTGCGCTGCAGCCTCCTTAAAGCCTTTAAAACTCAAATTATAAATGAAAACAGTGGCCAGTAGATCTTATTTGTAATAGAATAACAACTTTGAGGACTTTCCATAATATCCTGGGTAAACATGATGTACAAAACAACAGATTGACTCTCACAGGAGGCTGCTACCTTTTGCTGTGCTTTCCAATAATACTCCCAATGTACTTGTGGTGCAGACATTTATAACCCATCTAATGTCTCCTTCAGATGCGTACCAGATGGTTGGATAAAGAAAGCAGCATTCCCTTTTCTCAGTTCAGCTTGAGCTGGCGTTGGGCAAACAGGTAGGTGGGAGCAGAATGTCTCTGCTTCCACCTTGGACTGCACCAGGGAATGGTGCCTTCACAGTTTCGGTAGGGTAATAGTCCTGTGTGCTTTCCAATTGCACACTCTCTCTGTTGTTGAGTCTGAATTGCCCACTGTGGGGTTTCCCCTGTTACCCTTAATGCCACTGGCTATCTGGTAGGTGTTTTATAAGAATCTCTGTAACAGTATCTATATAAGGTCAGCATGGAAGAGATTTAGGGTTAACTGTGCTTTGGGTTTAGCTCCTGAGAGCCCCTGCTGCACTGATCTGCCTTGTGTGATGCCTAAAACTCAGCAGCTCCACTTCTAGGTCTTCATCTTGTGATCACGGAGTTAACTTTCTACTCTTACAAACACCTCCTGCCCCCCATCTGTTGTATATCATCTTTGTTTGCTCTTCATGTTGCTCACTTTGTGAACTGTAGGTAGAGATTTTCAGGCAGTGTCTTGCTCTGGGAGGGCAGGAACCCTCTCTCAGACACAGGATGTCACGTGTCCTTTCTAACTGGTTTCTCTCTGTTACCTGCCAGGCCATGGCCATCATCAATGGTTGTCTCTATGTGTTTGGAGGAACAACTGGTTATATTTACAGCACTGACCTCCATAAGCTTGACCTCAACACTAGAGAGTGGATCCAGCTGAAACCAAACAACATGTCCTGTGACATGCCAGAGGAGAGGTGAGAAGCTGGGCAGTCTCAAAGAGCTTTTGCACTGGGGACTCACCACCTTTACTGGGAGTGAGAGGCTGAGAACACACAGGCAGGGTGCTCTTAGAGCAGTGTTTTTGGCTGTGAACCTGCCACAGCCAGTGCTCCAGCAGTCTGGTGTGCAAGGGGATGTGAAGCCTTTGCCAGGATGCTGATTTGGACTTTGTGGTGCCAGAACAGAGCTGGGGACCTGCAGCAGCTGGTGAGTGCTGAGGAAGGGAAGAGGTTCCAGTTGCTCCTTGTCCCTTGTCCTGTTCTGTACCAAGGCGTGGAGGAAGGAGGGCAGGGAGACCAATCTGTGACCATCTTAGGTTGGAATATTGATGGTTATCATGGTGCTCCATAAATCGTTGTATTTAAGTTCTGTGGTGCTCTGCTCTCAGAAGATGCCTTTCAGGCTTGTGGGGTGCAGCTTAGATTGCTCCTGAAAGCTGCCATATCTGAATGCTCTCAACCTGAGGGGCTGATGCAGCATGGCCAGGCTTGGGGTGTCTGCTTAAACCACTACAATGTAATGGTATTTTACAGAAGGCTTTTGTTGTTGCACTGACTGCTTGTGCTGCAAAGTCCTTTTTGATACTTCCAGGTACAGACATGAAATAGCCCACGATGGTCAACGGATTTATATCCTGGGAGGTGGAACTTCCTGGACAGCTTATTCCTTAGATAAGGTAATCAGCTTCATTTTGCACATCTGTTATCAAAGATTCTCCTTTTAAAACATTTAGGACATCTTTCTAAATGTTGTACTTGTGCCAAAACAGGAAAGTGCAAATACCTAAAGGTGGGCCTGCAGGAAAGCTGGAGAGGGGCTTTGGACAAGGACCTGTAGGGACAGGCCAAGGGGAATGGCTTTAACCTGCCAGAGGGGAGACTGAGATGAGCTCTTAGGCAGAAGCTCTTCCCTGTGAGGGTGCTGAGGCGCTGGCACAGGGTGCCCAGAGAAGCTGTGACTGCCCCATCCCTGGCAGTGTTCAAGGCCAGGTTGGACACAGGGCTTGGGGCAAGCTGCTCTAGTGGAAGGTGTCCCTGCCAGTGGCAGGGGGTTGGAGCTGGAGGAGCTTTAAGGTCCCTTCAACCCAAACCATTCCATGATTCTAAAATGAAGAAATTCCTTGTTCATATATTGATATGGTGACTCTTTTCTTCCCCCTTAATTGTAAGCTTTAATTTCCTTTCTTGTGGTACACGTTTCTCTCTGATACAACTTGGGGAGGGAAGAACAAAATCATCTTGAGCACCAAAATGATAAATGAGGACACTTCAAATAGTGCTCTGCTTCCAAATAAGCTGAAACTGCAGCAGGGAAATGACTTTTTATCTCTCCATTTTCTGCATTTCTTTTCTCCTTACGTGCAGTATGAACTAGGCACTTCTAAACACTTCTGAGAACTGGAGGGCGTGGGTTTAATGTCTTCAGGTTTTAGAAGCACTGTTCTTTTTCTTCAGCTGTAGGGCTCAAATAGCAAAGCCTGAGATGAAAACTTTAGGAAGCTGCTATTCTTTGAAGGTGATTTTATACCTGCTTAGTCACTGGCTGAGATTAGCTATTTTTGGTTTTACACTTAACGAGAAAGAGGTGGTATTTATAGTGGCTTCCTGGGTCAGAGCCTGAAACTGCGTCATCGGCGTGATGGGAGGGCCAGGAGGAACTAATGGCTCCTCTTTATCTCTTCAGATCCATGCCTACAACATTGAAACCAACACCTGGGAGGAAATTGCCACAAAACCTCATGAAAAAGTTGGTGAGTCTGGAATTTCCCCCTGGAATTTCCCTTAGAGAGTGGCCAAGATGCTTGAAGATGCAGTTTTTTGGCAGGCTAAAAGCCTTCTTCATAACCTTGTTGTACAGCGTGTGACAGCACTGGCTTCAAGGTCCTGCTTGTTTAGAGCTTAAACCCATCTGAAGCATATTTAGCAGCCTGGCTTCTCTCCCTCCCTGGCTGGGAAGGATGACAGTGGCTGGCTCTCCTCCCAGAAGAAGATACACATCACCTCTGCTCCCTCTGAGGGACCACATGCTGGCCTGGGTAGCAGTAAGGGTTTCCCTGGAACCTTGGCTGCTGCTTTCACCAGGCCAGAGCTGAGAGCTGGAGTCTGTGGGGAATGAGATTCCAGCACATTTCCTCCTTCTCTGGAGAGCAAGTAGGAGTCAAACCTGAAACAGCAGTTGCTCAATTAGAAATGTTACACCTGGGATTGTAGGAAGAAGCCCCTTATAAAGGAAGCAAGTGCCTCCTATCCATGACTATGTGTTGAAATATAATCACCAGTTTGCCCAAGCACTTTAAAGCAACTATAACAGATTTTTCTCTTCATTCTCCTCAGGCTTCCCAGCAGCCAGAAGATGCCATAGCTGTGTTCAGATCAAAAATGGTAAGAGCTACCTTGAGTATTGGTGTGTCTTAGACAACCTAGCAATGAGAACCTCATCCTTCTAGCCTGAGAGCTGCTGGCCTCCAGCACACATTTGGGACTACTGCAGGGCACATGTGTCTTTTCTGGAAGAGGATTTCTTTCTCATTAACAGGCCTTAAGCTGCCCAGTTGGCACCACTCTGCTTCCCAGGAAAGTGCTGGAGCCACCATCCCTGCAAGCGTTCACACACCATGTAGCTCAGGCCCTCAGTGCCAGGGGTTAGTGGTGGCCTTGTCAGTGCTGGGGAATGCTTGGATTTGATGCTCTTAAAGGTCTTTTCCAACCTGGCTGATCCCTTGATTCTATGAGGGATCTTGCTGCTGTAGGTGAATTTACTTCTGCCCTGAACAGTCACTTCCTGGAATTCTGTGGTATTTTATGCAACATCTAAAGCTCATATGGCCACCTCAGTGTAAAATACCACGTATTAGCCATGAGTATCCGTGGTGCTTTGCAACTTACTGGTTACAAGCTCCTGAACAGGTATGAATGATGCTACTGCTACAGCTTGAGGGCTGTATAGTCTTTACTGAAAGTCAAAGTGAGGCCAAGTCCTGGAATCCAAGTTCTGAGATGAGATTGTTCAGGGATGATCTTAAGGTCCTTTCCAACCCTAACTATTCTGTGATTCTGTCTTTACTGTGGGGGTGGTGAGGCACTGGAATGAGTTGCCCAGGGAAGTTGTGAATGCTCCATCCCTGGCGGTGTTTAAGGCCAGGTTGGATTGAGCCTTGGGTGACATGGTTTAGTGTGAGGTGTCCCTGCCCATGGTAGAGGGGGTTGGAACTGGATGATCTTAAGATCCTTTCCAACCCTAACTATTCTATGATTCTATGATTTCTCCTGATCAATGTCAGAAGATAGAGAAAGCTCCAGGGAGACTTTAAAGCAGCTCCAGTGCCTAAAGGAGCTACAGGAAAGCTGGAGAGGGGCTTTGGACAAGGGCCTGTAGGGCCAGGCCAAGGGGAATGGCTTTAACCTGCCAGAGGGGAGACTGAGATGAGCTCTTAGGCAGAAGCTCTTCCCTGTGAGGGTGCTGAGGTGCTGGCACAGGGTGCCCAGAGAAGCTGTGGCTGCCCCATCCCTGGCAGTGTTCAGGGCCAGGCTGGACACAGGGACTTGGAGCAAGCTGCTCTAGTGGAAGGTGTCCCTGCCTGTGGCAGGGGTTGGAACTTTAAGGTCCCTTCCAACCCAAACCAGGCTGGGATTCTGTAAGTGGCTTCTGTGCTGGGACCAGTTTGGGAGGTTCTGAGATCTTCTGTTGAGGTAGAACAATTGTTGATCCTAAAACTCCTCTGGAAAAGTGATCACTGACTTAGTCCCAGCATGTTCTGCAGTTACTGCACCAAGGATGGCTGGGTCTGTAAGCACTTTGGCTTTCCTCTCTTACAGATGTGTTTGTTTGTGGAGGCTACAATGGAGAAGCGATTCTGGGAGACGTTTGGAAGTTGAATCTACAAACTTTCCAGTGGGTCAAGCTGCCGGCTGCCATGCCAGAGCCAGTGTATTTTCACTGTGCTGCTGTCACACCAGTAAGTGACTCATTTGTTTCCTACGAATCTGAAGTTCAAACTATTCATCCAACCACTGTGACGTTTGTGTGGGCTGCAGATAGAGCTGAAGCAGGGTTACCAAGGAGGTGACCTCCACTTTAGGAGCTAAAGGCTTGTGTGAGGTCACTGCATTGACTGCTTTTACTCCTGCTGCTGTTTGAAGAGCTGGAACACGCAGTATGTTCTGCTCTCTAAAAGCAGTGATGCATTTTAGCTTTTAAACTGTATCGGCTCTGAGGACTAATTCCATGTATGAGTAGCAGTTCCTGTTTGTAGAAGGAAAAAGGACAAATAGTGCCCTAAGTAAACTGGTTTTGCTTACTGAGAACAGCCTGAGGTGAAGGATTACAGGTGAGTAGCTCTCTTTGGAAGACACTGCTAACAAAATATAGGTTAGTATAGGAAGTATTTATATATATAACAAAGTATAGGAAGGTATTGCCAGAGCTGTTTGTGTTAACCAGAAGCTTAGAAACCTGTGACTGATAGGCTGCAGGCAGCAAGAAAGACATTTAGCTGTGATTTCAGCTCATCATCACCTTAGGGCAGTGGGTGAGGGCAGAAATCAGGTTCTTTGGTTGTAAGTGCAGGTTTCACCTCATTTGGATATAGCTATAAATGCAGCTTCTTGGGAAACTGGTCTGATCAAGGTGTTTCCCAAGCAGGGAACTGCAGGTGGGTGCCTGGAATGCCCTTTGTTTTCCTGTATATTGAAGAAATGCCACTCACAAAATAGGTTAGCAGCTGAGCTTCTCCCATTTCCCGTGTCACTCCTGTGCTGAGGTAGCAGAGGGAATGCAGCATATGTATGGTGGGGGTTTAGTTTAAAAGAGCACATTCTTTTTAGCTGAAACCCAAGCATGGTTCCATACTAATTTATTAATGCTTTGCCCAACTCTTAAAATGTATTTTTGGGGGTAGAATTCACCTAAATATGGAGCAGAGCTCTCAGAATAGCAGATCCATGCTTTGGGATGAGCCCTTCAGCACTGATTCCTCCCCTTGGCTATGAGAGGAGCACGACTGGCTCAGGCAGTGACATTTCTATGTGCACACAGAGGTATGTGAGCTGAATCTCACTGTGATTTAACCATCTGGGAATCTGGAGAGCTAAATCCTGCTTTTCTTACCTGTGTTACCCCTCAGCACCTTCTGTGCCC
Source organism: Pezoporus flaviventris (assembly GCF_033815535.1). NCBI lineage: Eukaryota > Metazoa > Chordata > Aves > Psittaciformes > Psittacidae > Pezoporus > Pezoporus flaviventris. The sequence goes on along the minus strand of NW_026892594.1, from coordinate 212,250 downwards.
TGTGTAACTCCCTCTTTTCCCACCTAGGCTGGCTGCATGTACGTTCATGGAGGGGTGGTCAACATCCATGAGAACAAACGAACTGGCTCTCTGTTTAAAATGTGGCTGGTGGTGCCCAGCCTGCTGGAACTGTCCTGGGAGAAGCTCCTGGAATACTTCCCTCACTTAGCAATCCTCTCCAGATCTCAGCTTTTGCACCTTGGACTGACACAGGGACTTGTTGAGCGACTAAAATAAGACCAGCTCGTGCTTCCGTCCAAGACATACTACGTTCCAGAAGCCCCCTTCCCACCTCCCCTTATTTATGGATACCATGGATGGTCTTGCTAAGAACATGGAGGAACCTGCTCAGCGCCTTATTCAGCAACTACATCGATGCCTTCCTAGAGATTGTTACTTTCAGTTGTTGAAAAGCCACTTTTTATTTATGGATCTCTAAATTACACCATTAATCAAAAAAACTGTTCTCTGGTACTGTTTCATAACATCCAGCCGTCAATCTGGTGTCAGCACATGCTTGCAATTAAACTGGGGAGGGTGGGAGCTTTGGGAATGTCCAAGCCCATGCTTACATGTGGTGCACTTTTATTTCCACAGGCTGTATCTAACAGAGGATGCTCAGTGTAGAGCAACAGCCACCCTGTTCTTTTGCTTTGGAGAACACTCATCCCCTGCCACCCAGCTGAACTCTCTAAACCCAAGAGCTCCTGCTTTTGAAGGCTTTGCATGTGTTCCATGGGCATGTTCCCATCTCTTGGAGCTTCAGAAGACAGCTGGAACGTCGCATGGGGCAGCGAGTGAAGCTTTGCCTGTGCAGCTTTTCCAGTGCAGTGACTTGAACCACCCCCTGTCTGTGTGTTCCTCACCTATTCATGTGGAAATGTTTGCTTGGAAGACTGCTTAAAAGTTGCCACTTCCTGGACTATTGTGTAGTTTACTCAGGGTGCTGAGGGGAGGGAAAGGTTTGTGCTGAAGCTGTTTTAACTCTTGCTGCTCATCTTGCAACAGCAAAAACTCACCCTGGAGCTGTCAGAGCTCGCTTTTAACCTGCAGCACATCAGACCCAGTGCCTGGGTGTGAGCTTTGTGTTTTCCTTCCTCCCATATAGCACATGTTGGCCTTTTTCTACTCGGCTTCATGTTCCCCTGGGGTGGGGATGTTATTGCTGTGTGTGGTTTTAACCAAGGTTCCCAGGTGGCTTCCTGGAAGCTCATGGATTGCTTATCCCAGGAAACACAGCATCAAAAGAAGGGGAGAGGGAAGATCTCTCCCTCTTGCTGTAAGCAGTGGTCATGGCCACACAGGCAGGAGGCTGGCCCCTGTGTTGCTGTGCTCCATATACAGTGATGTTGGCTCTGTAGCCCACACTAATGGCTGTTGGAGCAGCTCCACCTGGCTGGCATCACATTTGTGCAAAGTCCTTTTCAGTTGAAGACCATTTTTAAGTGCCTTTTCTTTTAAATCAGCTTTTCTAAGTCCCTTCCCCTTCCTCCCATCAGAGACAAAGGGGTCACTTGGGGGTTTTGAAGAGATTACATTTAAATAAACCATAGCATTGGCTTTGTGTTGTTATTTCAACAGCACTGCCTCATCCATCCCTGCTACCCCTCTTAGGGAGCACCCAACTGACCATTAGGGGTCAAGTTCTCCTACTGATTTACCCCAGTATTAAGCTTTCCCTGTTCTTGGGGATAGTTTTCCCCCCATTATAGCCTCACTTGCTGCTTTTTCCCCTCCAAATCCCAAGAAAACAAAGGTTGGGCATCCCCCTGAAGCATTCGCTGGTGCTCTGGACCACCCAAACTGGTGGCAGTGGTTTGCAGCTCTGGTTTATGTCCCCTTTGTTGTACGTTTGCAGCTCAAAGGGCAGAGCTGGGAACTTCAGCTGTGCCACATGGCTTTGACAGGCCCCAGTCTGCATTTGGGCTAGTTTCTGTGCTCCTGGAGAGTGTCATCACCCTATTGCAACCCTTCCAAGCCGCCTGACTGTTCGCTGCAGCTCAGCTGTGAGCCCAGACCCTGCAGGCAGTTGGGGAATAGGGTACCTGCTCTCCTGCCCCTGGTTTGGGGTGTCATCTTCTGCAGGACCACATTGGGCCAGTGGGTCCTTTCTCCATCTTCTGACCTGAGCTCAGTGGTTCTCACTTCTTGCAGAGGCTGAATATCTGCACTTCAGCTTTGCCTCCTGGCCTCCAGTTCTACTGGGACCTTTGTACTGCAACAACCTGATCATACATGTGCTGATTCTTCACTTATCTTAAAGGGCATCTCCCATCAGCACCAAGGCGATATTAATCCATCCAAGCCTGGGTCTCTGAGCAAGTATGTCCTTGAGCTCTTGTGTCCTCCTCACTTTGGCAGGGCTATGGGGGCAACAGAAGCTTTCCCCCAGATGTGAACACAGGGAAGGACACATCTGGCCTCAGCATGGCTCTATACTGACACCTGTAACACTGTCCCCTAATCTTACCTTCAAAGCCTAACATGGAATGTGTTTAGCCACCCAGGGAGGATGATACAACCCTTGACATCCCTCTGACACACCAAGTCACTGCTGGGTCACCCAAACACTCAAGGTGCTGGACCACTGTAAGTGCAAGCCCAGAGCCCATCTCTCCCATCCCAGTCACCTGTATGATGGGTACAAGACCTCAGAGGCTGCTCCTTCCTAAAACTGCCTTGTTTTAAGCACTGCAAAGCACCCAGCCCCCTTCTAAGGGTTTGAGTTCCTGCTGCTCCACTCTGTGTTGAGCTTTTGAATAGCTAAAGCTACTTCTCGCTCATGGTGGCAAAGGCTTTGCTCTGGGTGCAGCTTGAAGGATACATGGCTCCAGTGTTTCTTGCTCCATCTCCTGTTTGTCTTCACCTGCATCCCAGGTGATGCCCAAGTGCTAGTTTCTTTTAAAGGCAAGTTAATTCTCTCTGTGCAATTCCATGTGAAAGCAAACCAGCAGTTACTGCCTCTGCCAGGGCAGCACCATGATTTCCCTAAGGGAGAGGACCAAGGATTCAGCATCTGCAGCAACTCATAGAGGGAGAGGAGTTCACATCCAGAAAGCTGCTGGGGATGGGACAGGACACACTAAGACAGAGAAATCCACCTTAGAACAGGGGTTTGCCTTCACCCACACCTTATCCCTGCTGCCAGCCCCAAGCAGAGCAGCTTGGGGTGATGTGGGCCCTCTTCAGGGCATCCTTGTAGCCAACCAGCAGGTAATGCTGAGCTGGGCCTGCTTCCATAGACACAAAGACTGGCTCTAAGAGACTCCCAAAGCATCCCTCAGCCCTGGGTAGATGTTTTCTGCTTGGCCTCAGCTGAGCTGTAGGAGAACCTGCTCAGTGCCATCCTCTGCCCTCTCATTCCACACCTTTTCCATCTCCTATTGCTGTTGAGCCATCAGCCAAACTTTGGATACTCACCCAGGAACATTCCCAGCCATCTGGATTGTCCGTACTGACGCTCTACCAGGAAAAGAGCTTGATAAAGCAGCACCATTGATTGCTATCAAGCTGCTGCCCACCTCTCTCTGGGCTGTTCCATGTCTAGTCCTGTCTCACTTTTGACTGTGGGATGTTTTGGAGTCCAGTGTTCACTGGAGGCACGGAGCAGTGGTCCCCTTCCTGGTTTTTATGCCAACATTAGGCTGGGGAGGGACAAGGGGCACAGGAAGCTCAGTGCCTGTGTTCAGGTATCATCCCTGACCCTTCCCAGGAGCCTGTAAGAGGCCTCTGAGCAAGGATGACCCTGGACCAGGCTGGAAACAAGAGCTGGAGCCCAAAGCCACCCCACTGCTGGCCCTGTCCCCATGGCATCAGGGTGGATCTCCCTTGGGTGCTGCAAGGGGGGGACATTGAGTGCTTCCTGCTCTGCTCCCAGAGATGCTGGCTCCAACTGAGCTGTCACTGCTGCCCAGTGCCCACTACATCATTGGTGCACCAAGTGGCCACCAACCCAAGACCATTCCTAACCTGGGTTGTAGGGACCTGGACAAGTGACCAAGGGCTCACGTAAGAAGAAACAAACTTGTTCCTGATTTATACAAAACTGCTTTAGTGACAAAAGAGCTGAAAACCACTTTTTGGTGCATTTCTAGTGCCACCAAAAGCCCCGTGTGGGCCCCAGACCCAAGTCCCTTCCAGGCCTCAGATCACCAACTGCATGGAAGGGCAAGAGGCTCTTCTCAGTCACCTTCTCCCAGTGCAACACATCCTAAGGGAGGGATCTGTCCTTGAGACCACATAAACCCCCTTCAAGACCCTCCACTAAGGACCATTTTCCTTCCAACCACACCAGTGTGGGCTGGAAATACCCCTGTGAAGTGCTCCGACATCACAGTTCCTTCTTGGATCAGGAGTGCTTCCATTGCCACCACTCTTCCCATCATTGAAGCCCCATTGACACCCACAGCAGCGGGGGGGAGCCAAACAGCAGCAGGAGCTTCAGCAGATGATGCTTCCAGCCTGGAGCCAGCCCAGCCGAGTCCCTGAGACACTGGATCACACCTTGAGAGGTGCTGAACCCAATGAGAGGGTGGGAGAGAGCAGAGTCCAAACCTCAGCAACCACTGGGCGATGGGGCGAAGAAATACACAGCCAGGAGGATGAAGTAAACCATCACCAGCACCGTGCCTAGGGGAGACGAAGAAGGGTGAAACGGTTACAACCTGGAGCAAGGAGGGAGGCTGCTTTCAAAACCTTCTGGTGAGGTCTGGATTAGCCCCACCATAGAGGACTTCCATGGACCACTTTAAAGCCTCAATTAAAAGGGGATGGAAAGGGAGTGATCCCCCTCGGAGCTACTGCAGGGTGGCAGCTCCATCCCTGACCCAGCACCTCCAACATGGTCAACCAAGACCTCAGAATTGCTCAAGCCACCACAGGCCAAGAGCTGCAGTAAGAAGATGACCCTAGGGCCATATCCAGCACAAGGAACATGGTCACACCAAGTCCCACAGCAACCTCATGGGTGAGTGATCACCTTGGAAGTAGTCGCATTTGCCATCCATGAAGATGTAGTTCATGAGCACCACGCTGAACATGCTGGCATAGACATGGAGGTCGCTGAAGACAAGTGTGAAGTTGGTGGGCTGCAAAGCAGAGATTTGGGGTTTATGGTCTACCAGGACAGCCCTGCACTGACTGTGGCTGGGGCTTGAATGTCACCCCTTAGCCCCCCTGTGCCACATGTCCCTAGGGCTGGGAACAGCATCAGCCAAGGTAGGAGGCATCTGACCCCACTGCTCCCTGCAGCGAGGACGGTGGCTGCACCCTTGTCACGTCTCATGGAGAGCTCTGTGTGCCCAAGCCCACTGCAGGAGCTCACCCAGGGGCTACTCACATAGAAGATGGTGAAGAGCACCAGGATGGGGATCTGGAGCATGCAGACCTGGACAGCAATGCAGTTCCCAATCTCAATGCTGGAGAGGACAGAGGAATTAGGAGCTGCCAAGTGCCAGCTCCTCAGCAGTCCTTGGGTTGCTCAGGGTAAGAAACACCCAACTTAAGGAACCAAACCACGCAGTCCAACCTGGTTCTGGCCCCATTTTGGGGGTGACTTTAAGTCTTTTTTAGGGAAGTTGGCAGGATCTGACCCACCAGTGGCATGAAGCCGGGGAGCCCATCACTGGCACCAGGGCACAGCTATGGGACCAGAGGACATCCCAAACCCCATCCTTTGAGCCACCTCACCTCAGGCTCAGGTTGTTCTGCAGAGCAAACTGGATGCCATTGACAATCTCTGGCAGCTCAGGCACCATTGCCAGCACCGTGACACCGATGAAGTACTGCAGGGGAGAGGCAACAGAGTCATGGGATGGTTTGGGTTGAAGGGGCCTTAAAGCTCATCCAGTTCCAACCCCTGCCACAGGCAGGGACCCCTTCCACTAGAGCAGCTTGCTCCAAGCCCCTGTGTCCAACCTGGCCTTGAACACTGCCAGGGATGGGGCAGCCACAGCTTCTCTGGGCACCCTGTGCCAGCGCCTCAGCACCCTCACAGGGAAGAGCTTCTGCCTAAGAGCTCATCTCAGTCCACCCTCAGCACTCATCCTGACCACATCCCAACCCTGCACGACCAAGCTCCTTAGTGCATGGAGCATCTCGGCACCTTTTCCCTCCCTGCTTTTGGGGCTCAAACTGCACCCAGGACAGGCTCCCAGCACATCCTAGTCCTCAGAACCACCCAACCCTGCCACATCCCCATCCCCATCCTCACCTGCGAGATGGTGGAGTTGGTGAGGATGGGGCTGATGTGCTCTGTGGCCAGGTCAGCACAGGCTGACATGCAGAGGGTGGAGAGCAGGAGGATGACCAGGGCCCGCCAGCGGGACCAGTGCACCACAGCGCTGTGGTGGTGGCCAGGCACTGGGAACAGAGCAGTGACATGGTGGGACACACCAGGACAGTGACAAAAGTCAGCCCCTGCAGCCAGGGCATCTCCAGCTTGGGGACACTCACTGTGACAGTCGCTGATGTGGATGTCGTAGATGTGAGAGTGAGTTTTCAGGGTGAAGAAGAGGCCGATGAGGTAGGCAGCGGGGAGCAGTAGGGACACGGTGTACACCAGGGGTCTGTGGGACACGGGTGACACACACTTAGTGCCACCAGTGTCCGGCATGGAGACCCCAAAGGGCTTCCCTTGGGATGGAGCGGGTGGGATGCTGGATCAGAGCCCTTCACTGGGGGCAAAGAGGGGACCTGGGATGGGTGCAGGACCACAGCCAAACCCAGGAGGTGCCACCCTAATGTGGGGACAATCGTATCCCAATGGGCACTCACTGGACGTGGCTGTAGTAGAGGGTGCCGTTGTTATCCATCTGCAAAGACAAAGTGCCTGTCACTGGGGATGCAGGGGACAAGGGACAGCCCCGGTGCCACCGCCCAGCATGGTAGCAGGAGCTGGATGGGCTCAGAGCATCCCCAACCTCAACCCATTGTGTTTGGGGGCCCATGTCCCCACTCACCAGGTCAAAGTGGCAGTTGTGGCACAGGTAGTGCCCCAGTGGGTTCTGGGTGACGTTGTGGCACTCCCCACAGACCAGCTTCCCATAGACCTTGGAGAAGAGCGTAGGGGCAAAAACACCTGTGGGGATGGAGGGACACGGGGTGAGCACCCGCAGTGGTGGGGCCTCCCCAGACCTGGGGACACCCCATCCCCAACTCACCTCCCACAGAGAGGAAGAGCAGGGCTGAGCTGACACCCGCCGAGCGGCTGTTGAACCGCTGCTCCTGGTGCCGGATGCCCCCGATCACCATGCACAGGCCCTTCGGGGTGGAAAAGCCCTCATCAGTGCCAGACCCCATCAGTGCTCTGCAGCGAGCTCCCTGCAGGGACCAGGGGCTGTTGTGCCCCCACACACACACCCCATCTCACCGGGACGAAGAGGACGCAGCCGACCAGCGTCCCCGTCAGCGCGGACTTGACGATCTCGGTGTAACAGCGGTTGCCCTCGCGAGAGCCCTTGATGAGGGCAGTGATGTAGAAGGTGAGCTCCGTGATGGAGCCGAACGTGGCATTCACCACCGCTCCCACCGCGAAGGTGCTCTGGGCCGAGATGCTGGAGGAGGAGGAGAAAGATGGTGTCAGTGGGGCCAACAAGTGTCTCCCATCACCAAAGGTTCCCCCCCATCACCACTCACCTGGCGATGGCCATCCCAATGTAGTAGGAGAGAGGCATGATGGAGAGCAAGGCCAGTGTGAACTTGACGGAGGAGCTGGTCAGGCGGTTGTGGCTGTCCACGTAACCCAGCACCAGTGTGACCAGCACCAGTGGCAGCAGGTCTGGGGTGGCTGGTCAAGGAGAATGAAGCGGGCTTTGGGGTCATCCTCTCCCTGCCCCCTGCAACACCCTTCCCTGCATCAAAAGGGGGGAATCCTGCCCCTCTCCTCTGCCCTCGTGAGACCCCACTTGCAGCACTGTGTGCAGTTCTGGTGTCCTCAATGTAAGAAGGACACGGAGCTGCTGGAGAAAGTCTGGAGGAGGCCACAAGGATGATCAGGGGCTGAAGCACCTCCTGTATGGAGACAGGCTGAGAACATCGGGGCTGTTGAGCCTGGAGAAGAGAAGCTGTGTGGAGACCTCAGAGTAGCTTTCAGTGTCTGAAGGGGGCTCCAAGGATGCTGGAGAGGGACTCTTCATCAGGGACTGGAGTAATAGGACAAGGGGTGAGGGGTTCAAACTGAAACAGGGGAGATAAGGCAGAAGCTCTTCCCTGTGAGGGTGCTGAGGCGCTGGCACAGGGTGCCCAGAGAAGCTGTGGCTGCCCCATCCCTGGCAGTGTTCAAGGCCAGGTTGGACACAGGGGCTTGGAGCAAGCTGCTCTAGTGGAAGGTGTCCCTGCCTGTGGCAGGGGGTTGGAACTGGAGGAGCTTTAAGGTCCCTTCCAACCCATTCTATGGAAGGATACTGACAGCAAACACATTGATGCCATCCACTGCATATTTGTAGTAGTAGGGGTTGACCGCGCTGTAGCAGCACAGAATCACCTCCCCTTCCAGTGGGGCCTCCGTCTGCAGAGGCAGAAGTGGGTGACACTGATCTGATCCCCCCATCCCAAACCCCACCTGGAGCAGGGATGCGGGACCCTCACCCCTGCCCCGAGGCACCCACCATGCGGAGGCGCCGGACGAGCACCCGCTCCGGGGGCAGCAGCAGGACGCAGGCAGCGGTGCGGGCGCTCAGCTTGGCCACAGGGATGAGGAACACGAGGAGCCACGCGGCGACGCTCACCAGCCCATGGGCCACCACCAGCACCGGGTAACCCAGGCACAGCCACACTACGGTGCCTGTGCGCTGCTGCAGATGGGGGGGGTACAGCTTTAGTTTGGGGGTTCCACCCCAAACACCTACCCTAGGGGAGCACCTGTGGGTGCTATCCACACCATGAGGGGGGTGCCCATGCTAAGGAAGGGGGTATCAGCACATCCAGTACAGGGCTCACCCAGTATCCAGTGTCCCCCCAGCACCATGGGTGCCAGCGGTGGGGCACGGGGCCACCGAGCAGGGGTGAGCTCTCCTCTGCGCCAGCTTCACGCACCCGGTGGGACTTGGGGGCCTGGGGGAAGATGGGGATGTCAGGATGCATAAAAGGATACCCCAACCACCCCCCCCCCCCCCCCCCCCCCGCCATGGGATTCCAATCGGGATGTGCCATTACCTCCACTTTCTGGATCACTTTGCCAAAGGGCCAGAGGAAATACCCAGCCAGGTCCCAGCAGAGCTGCCCTGCGGGGACACGAGAATCAGCTCTGGTGGGGACACCATCAGCTCCAGGGCCACCTCATAGAGAAGGGACCCAGAAGGCCCGCAGCTCACCCAGCCCTTCCCATGGGGGTCCCAATCTGGGGCTCACCATAAGGAGCCCCCACAACGGTGATGAACATCACAGCAGCCACGATGCCATAGAAGAGCCAGAGCCACCAGCCAAAGAGCAGCAGGTAGAGGATGTTCCCACACGTCACCATGGACCCTGTTGAAGGGCAGGCACAAGATAGGTCCATTCTCCTCTACACCAACCCAAACCCACGCTGCCACCACCACCACAGGGCTGTCCCCATGGGCACCCACCTCCAGAGCCCCGGATAACGTTGAGGTCGGAGTAGAGCTCCTTGACTATCTCGGAGCGGTCCTCCCATGGCCGTGCCGTCACGTGGCTCTTCCACTTCTTGAAGCCAAACTGTAGAGGGACATTATAGGGGGTGAAAGGGGGAAAAGAAAACCCATTGGACCCAACACAGCCACCCAGGAGCACCCATAGGTGCCCCCTCCCGTGCCGCAGGCACCCACCTTGTAGTTGTTGGAGAGCTTGTTGGCCTCCACAGCATTTTCGGCCGTGAGGGTGGTTTTGACCATGCAGCTCTCACAGACCTCCTCTGAGTGCTGGTGGCAGCAGGACAGGGGGGACACAGCTACGGCGACAATGGGTGACAACGGGTGACAATGGGTGACCCCCCCCCCCTATTCCTGACCCATTCCCATCCTACCTGTGGGGATGCGGGGCCGGTGCAGGTGGCAGCCCAGGTCGCTCACGTCTCCCTGCACGTTGTTGATGGTGGAGCAGTGCCGGTCGCAGAGCGAGCCCCGGCGGGGGCCGTTGCTGTCACCCCGGGGCTCGGTGGCCTTAGGGCCATCTGTGGGGGGGTGGAACAGGGTCACACAGGGGCCTGGGCTCAGCACCCTGGGTCACAGGGTGATGTTGTGAGGGGATATCCCCCTGGCCCCCAGAACACACAAGGAGGATACATGGAGCTCCCAGGGGATGGGTGGGAAGGGGAAACCCATTGGTGCCAAGGATGGGGAGGGGGGACCCCGGTTCCTGGAGCCATACTCAGGATGGGGGACCCCACTAGTGTCCAGAATGGGGAGAGTCCCCAGAGCAATGCTCAGGAGTTGGGGGACCCTACTGGTACCCAGGATGGGGTGGGGGGACCCCAATGTGATGCTAAGTAGCTGGGGGAGACCCCACCAGTGCTGAGAACAGGAAGAGCCCCCAGGACCAGAGCAATGCTGGGGATGGAGGGACCCTGCCAGTGCCCGGGACGGGACGGGAAGGGAAGGAGGACCCTAGAGCGATGCTCGGGGATTGGGAAAGGGACCCCAGCGGTGCCGAGAACGGGGATACCCCCAGTGCCCGGAGCGATGCTCGGGAAAGGGGGACCCCGCCGGTGCCCAGAACGGGGCGGGAAGGACCCGCCCCCCCCCCCAAGCGCTCACCGGACGCGTCCTGCGCGCAGCAGCAGCGGCGGCCGGGCTCGGTCTCGCTGGCCATGACGGGGCAGCGGCGGTGCCGGGGTCTCGGGGCCGGTTCCCCCCACCGGGGCCAGCCGGGATTTAACGGGAGGTGCCGGGCATGCGCGGGGCGCGCCCCCGGGAGCCGCCCCGTTCACACCGGGAGGGCCCCCCGCCCGCCCCGCCCCGGCCCGACCGGAGCCTCGCCTGCCGGGAGCTGCGGTGCGGAGACAGCGAGGTGAGTGCGAGGGAACCGGGGTGCACGGGGGTGCGCAGGGACCGCGGGGTGCGGTGAATGGGGGTGCACAGGGACTGGGACACGCAAAGCGTCCGGGTGCCCGGGGATGGGGATGTACGGGAACCGGGGTGCGTCGTGTATCGCGCTGCAGGGGGCTGGAGCGTGTAGGAACCGGGGTGTGCGGTGTGTTTGGGTGCACGCGGACTGGGGTGAGCGCTGTTTTGGGGTGCACAGGAACCGGGGTGTGCAGCGCATCGGGGTGCATGGAGTTGTACTCTGCAGGAAACGGAGTGCGCAGGGACCAGGGTGCGCGGTGTATCTGTGTGAGCAGGGATTGGGGTGCCCAGCGAACTGGGGTGTGCAGGGAACGCGGTGCACAAGGATCCGGGGCTCACAGCGCAGCAGGACACACAGGATGCTGCCCCAGGAGCCTGGGGTGCGTGGTGTATTGGGATGCACAGGGCTGGGGTATGCATTAACTGGGGTGCACAGGGATGGGGGTGTGCAGGGACCAGGGTCCATGATGTACCAGTGCGAACAGAGACTGGGATGAACAGGGAGCAGGTGCACAAGGACTGGGGCACACAGGAACCTGGGGTGCACCAGGGACCTAAGGCTCTGCACTGGGAGCAAGGTGCAGGGGGCTCAGGGCGCACAGGGAGCAGGGTGTGCAGTGTATTGGGGTGCACAGGGCTGGGACATGCAGGAACCAGGGTGCACAGTGCATAGGGGTGCATGGTGTATTGGGGTACACAAGGATAGGGGTGCACAGTGATCAGTGCATGGTGTGTATAGGGGTACACAACGATGTGGATTCGGGACTAGGGTGCATGGTGTATTGGGGTACACAAGGATGAGGATGCAGAACTAAGGAGCATGGTGTACTGGGGTACACAAGGATGAGGATGCAGGACTAAGGAGCATGGTGTACTGGGGTACACAAGGATGAGGATGCAGGACTGGGGAGCATGGTGTATTGGGGTGCACAGGGCTGAGGCATGCAGGAGCTGGGATGCATGGGGAGCAGGATGTGTGGTGTACTGGGGTGCACAAGGATGGGGGTGCATGGAGACCAGGGTCCATGGTGTATCAACATGACCAGTGACTGGGGTGCCCAGTGAATTCAGGTGCACAAGGACCAGATGCATGGTGCATCAGGGTGCACAAGGACTGGGGCACTATGCAGGAACCAGTGTGCAGTATATTGAGGTGCATGGGGATGAGAGCATGTGGTGTATGGGGTATGCAAGCACGGGGATACGTGGGGGGCATGCACACAGCTGGGCTATGCAGGAAATTGGGTGCACAGGGACCAGTGCCTGTGGTGTTACCAATGTGAACAGGGACTGAGGTACACAGGAATCTAGGGTGCACCAGGGGACAGAAGAATCCAGGATGCACAAAGACTGGGATTCATGGTGTATTGGGGTGCACAGGGCCTGAGGGTGCCCTGGGGGCTGGGATCTTCTAGAGAAACACCCAATTTTGGGTCAAAGAAAGTAGTTTCTGCATGTAAGAAGCCTTTAGCCTGGAGACTGTGGGGTGAAAGGCGACCTCCTGCGGTGAGATTTGGGATAGGGCCCAACTAAACCTGGTTTATGAACATCCCGCCTCGGTACCTCCGATACTGAACCACGGCAAAACCGCACCCAAGTGCTGGATAAACCAAACTCATTCATACAGGAACCAAAGGAGCCAGTTTGGTACCAGCCCCACTCGCCCAAAGCAGTCAGTTCACCACCACCACCCCCCCTCCCCAAAAGGGGCTTTATCTCTGTCCCAAGCATAGCCCCAATTCCTCTTTTCCTTCCCATCTATGGGAACAGGGCACAAAACCCCCTGCTCAGGGGGTGGTGGTGGCCCTGGTGAGAACCCAGTGTCCTCCTCCCACCCGTGAGTGGGGTTTGGGGCAGTTTATGATGAGGGGAATGATCTTCAAGGATCTTCAGCTTTTATACCCCTTTAAAAGCAAACAGCTTCTAACACTGGTTTTATACGATTAAAACACTCCAGGCTCAGAACTTGGAGCAGATCCTCCCTCCCTGCCCCTTCAATAAGCAGTTTTTTGGCAAATATTGAGGGACTTCTCTTCCAAAGCAAATCCAAGTGGTTTCTCCCCAAAGGTATGCCCCCAAAAGCCAGGACTTGGAGGAGGCTGTGGGTTTATGCAGCCCAGTCTCCCCCCGAGGTGCTGAGGCCACGTGGCAGCCCCTAAGAATCCTGGAATAAGGGGTTTGGAGGAGAAACTGCTGATGGGAGGAGTAACAAGCAGCTAAAAGCAAAGGCAGGGTAATGCTGGGGAGGTGGATGGTGTGTCAGTGCTCAGGAGACAGCCAGAGGTGAATGCCAAGAAAACAAAGCTCAAAATGAAGAGGAAAAGCCAAAGAAAAGGCACAAAATAAAAAAGCAACCCCCAGATTTCAAATTAAAGTTGCAAATAATTTAAAAATTAAAACTAAAACTAACTTTACAAACTCTTTTTTACTGACACCAACAAATCAAAGACTTTTGTCTTTCCTTTTTCCATCTCCTGGGGGCAGAAAGCCTGCTTACAGCAAGAGCCAGGCTTGAAACCAGTAACATTTTTCTTCTCACATGCACTAAATGGAACCAAAATGAGTCTTAACTTTTAGATTTGGCGCTTCTTATCCCCATCTGGAATTTCCTGGATCCCAAAGTTGTTAAATCATTCCTGTTTCCGGGCGAGGGTTCACTCCTGGCTGCACACAGCCTCTCGTAAGGCTGTAGTTCAAAGGTGGTTGTGGTTTTCAGTCCAGTTGTGGTTCAGTCCCAGGCTCAGGTGATGACACCACGGGGTATGTGAAACAGGAACAGCAGACCAGGAGTTTGAACCAGGATTCCTTCAGTGAAGGAAAGGGAAACCCCACCTGGCACTGGGAAGTATGAGTGTTTCAACAGCAAAAATGTGTTAAATAATAAAAGAATATAAAAACTTAAAAAAATAAGGTAGGAATTACACATCTTCCCCTCTCTGCCCACAAAGCTGAGCTTAAATCAGCCCATCTTACTAAGTCTATGATTAAATCAACAAGGTAGTGATTCAGTTCACCAGAGGAGCATCATTCCTCGGATGCAGAGTCCCACCAGAAGGGTTACTCTCCAAAGATCCACAGGACGTTGACTCCCGATAATCCCAGGTTTACTCGCCTGCAAAACCAAGATTTACCCAATGTTATGGAAAAGCTGCTGGTGTTCCCAATGAGAAGGTGATTTTAGCACCATTAATATTATCCCACTGGAGCCGTTTTGGTTAAAGGAGTGAGGGACGAAGGGCTCCACTTGTGCCCCATGCTCTGATGGATACTACCATGTACTTACCCCAGCATCCCGGATTCTTTTGTCTTTATGATATAAAGGAACATCAGCAAGGTGTGGAACATGTTGTTCCTGCCCTGAATCCATGGAAAGAGGGAAGAATTAAGGAATGGAGTCACTGATGAGCAATCACAGCTCTATTTCAGGCGGAATAAGCAACTGTAGATGTCATGAAATGGCTCCTTGTGCTTTTCCCCTCAATACTTCCCATTTTTCAATGAGGTGAACACTAGAAATAGACCAAATGTTGGGATTTGGGCTGGAAAATCATCTCCAAATACTTTAAATTCCAGAGCTTTTTCTGAACACAGATATCCAGCATTAAAAGTCACAGGAGAATTTTGCTGGTTTCAGACTGGAAGATTCCTCTGCCCTGGAATCCTTACGAACAACACAGGGTTTGCTGGTCTTTGGGGTGACAACAGGCATCAGCAACTACACAACATGGTATTTTAACATAAACTATCAGTAAATGAGATACAAGGAAGCTACTACTGAGGTAGTTGTGTATCTTAAGTAGATACTAAAGGTATTATTTAGCACAGCCAAAGTAGTGCATTGTGGTCAAAGACCAAGCTCCTGTTTATGAGCACTTGCTCAGCCTATGTGTAAACAGTCCATAAATGTGGCTGGGACATGAAAATCCTACTCCAAATCTGATTCAGGGATGGTTTCCTGATGGAAAGAGACCACCCACACCATCGTACCTTGGGCAGGTTGTGGGTCTGGCCCTGATAGATGAGCTCATAGTGAGGTGGATTGATGCTGCTTTGGTAGATGCAGAAGACGTTCTCATTTGAAGTGTCTGTGAGGAGGAAGTGCTGGCTTACACCCAACTCCCATTTTTCCTAAGGTTCCCCAGCTCCAGATCTTTTTGCAACTAAAAATTCCCTTTGTCTTGCTTTAGTTACACGTTTTAGACAGCTTTTCTGGGGTTGAAATTCATTTTAACACACACTCACTCCCCAAACCTCTCCCCTGCACACCACTCTCCTCTCTGGCACTCATCATACAGCTTCCCAGCTGCCCTCCCAGTTATTCCACCCAATGCCTCTCCTCCCAGACTCTCCCACCCACTCCCTCTTCCTTTCCCTATTTCCCTTGCCAGTCTCCCCTCCTTCCCTTCTCTTCTCCCTTTCTCTTACTTTTCACTCTCTTTGAATGACCGTAACGCTGCCAGGAGTACGCAGATGAGCTGCTCCTCCTTCTTAAATTAGCTAAAATAGCCAAATTAGCTTAGAATTGAATGAGTAGCACAAAAGAAGTATCTACATTTAGCTAAACTTTCCCCAGTATGTGGCTGCCCCATCCCTGGCAGTGTCCAAGGCCAGGCTGGACAGGGCTTGGAGCAACCTGCTCTAGTGGAAGGTGTCCCTGCCTGTGGCAGGGGATTGGAGCTGGAGCAGCTTTTAAGGTCCCTTCCACCCCAAACCATTCCATGATTCTATGATTTCAAGGGCACTGATGTGAGCCAAGAGGCAAGGAGTAGCTCAATGTGGATGCTGGTACCTGGTTTATCTGGTGTCTGAACGAAGTGCTGGGAAGTGAAGGTTTTGCCATCGGGATACTTGGGGTGAGGCGGGAGCCTGGAGTCGAGGTAAGTGCAGAACACATGCATAATGATCTGGGCAAACAAAACCAAATCCCACTTGAGCTTCCTTAGTTTGGGATCTTACTTCCCATGCTTAGCTTATTAAGAATACCATAATTGTGAAATAAAGTCCTAAAATAAGTATTCAGAAAACCACACTTCAGCATCTTTGTGTTCTAAACCTTCATGGAGACTTCTCAATACTTTATGGGGGCAACATCACCAATTCTCTGTGATCTGATACTTCTGTGTTCAAAGGGATGGGATCCAAAGGGACCTGGACAGGTGGGACTGTGTGAACCTCATGGAGTTCAACAAGGCCAAGTGCAAGGTCCTGCACATGGGTTGGGGCAATCCCAAGAACAAACACAGGCTGGGGGAGACTGGATGGAGCAGCCTGAGGAGGAGGACTTGGGGCCGCGGGGTGAGGAGAAGCTCCCCATGACCTGGCTTCAGTGTGTGCTTGAGCCCAGAACCCCCCTGTGTGCTGGGCTGCACCCTGAGAGATGAGCTCTTAGGCAGAAGCTCTTCTCTGTGAGGGTGCTGAGGCGCTGGCACAGGGTGCCCAGAGAAGCTGTGGCTGCCCCATCCCTGGCAGGGCTCAAGGCCAGGTTGGACACAGGGGCTTGGAGCAAGCTGCTCTAGTGGAAGGTGTCCCTGCCCATGGCAGGGGGTTGGAACTGGATGGGCTTTAAGGTCCCTTCCAACACAAACCAGTCTGGTATTCTGTGACTATAACAGGATCTTTTTAACAGACAAAAGAGCTTTTCCAGACTAAATGCCAAAAGTCAAGAAATGTGGGAGATGCACCCTGGAAATCACAGCTATTTTCTACAGTGTGATTAACACAAATGTGAAATTGTGTTTATTTTTTGCTAATAGTAACTGTTTTAAGTTAACGTCAGAACTTCCCAAATGTGTATTTACACCTCTGAGCTGTCTGCCCTGCTGCACTGCAAGACACTACAAGTTGCTCCATGGCCAGTCACTACCACGTACTTAATCACCTTCACAAACTGGACATCAAATCCTATTTCAAGACTGATTTTGTACAACTTCAGCTCCCAGTGACTGTGTCTCATTACACCTTTCTCAGGAGAGGCATGAACCTCTGACATTCTGATCTCCTGGGTTTTATTCTCCCAAGTAACTGAAAATCATTTATTATAATTATTCAGTTGAATAGAATTATTGGGTTTAAACATACAGCAAGAGCTGCCCCAACAAGATCCCTCGTCTCTGGCTGCTCCCTATAGTTACCTGACAGATGTTTCAGATGAGCTGAAGTAAAAGCCTGGCCTAAGACTAAGATATACAATTACATTGTTATGGTCTATGCAATGTCCAATCCCATTTGCATTACTCCCCAGGGAATTTCACCACCCACAATGGGATTATCCATGGAAGTGATGCAAACAGGATTTCACTGTGTTCCTCAACAGTTCTTGGTTACTCCCTCCAAACCCCTGTGCTCAAAGGCAGCCCACTCTGAGCTGTCAGCTCAAGATGTCTTTGAATACTCACAGAGGAGTCTGTGGGCAGGTCCGTGTCCCACTTCCTGCCCCTGAAATCCCCTCCTCTGTTCCATCGGAATGAACTCATGCATCCTCCCTGGGAAAGCTCTGAAAGCAACAGGATTCAGTTAATGGCGGTTCAAAGTGTATGAGAGGTATTTTGTGCTGATTTCAGGGGCTTCATGTATGTTTCCAGTGTACAAAATCAGAAACATCCAACTAATTAAATGCTTGTAAAGACATGGCCCAGCAGTGTGTGCTTGAGCCCAGAACCCCATCGTGTGCTGGGCTGCACCCCCAGAGCATGAGCAGCAGCTCAGGGAAGGTATCCTGCCCCTCTGCTGTGCTCTGGGGAGAACCCCCGCCCTTCCCCCCTGCAGCCCTGATCCAGCTCTGGGGCAGCAGCACAAGAGGGATGTGGAGCTGTTGGAGCAAGACCAGAGGAGGCCATGGGGATGCTGCGAGGGCTGGAGCAGCTCTGCTCTGGAGCCAGGCTGAGAGAGCTGGGCTGGGTCAGCCTGGAGAAGGCTGAGGGAGACATTATTACAGTCTTTCAGTACCTAAAGGGGGATGAGAAGAAAGCTGGAGAAGGACTTTTTACAAGGGCCTGTAAGAACAGGACAAGGGGAAATGGCTTTAAACTGAAAGAAGGCAGATTTTGATTTTAGGCACAAGTTCTTCCCTGTGAGGGTGCTGAGGCGCTGGCACAGGGTGCCCAGAGAAGCTGTGGCTGCCCCAGCCCTGGCAGTGGTCAAGGCCAGGTTGGACACAGGGGCTTGGAGCAAGCTGCTCCAGTGGAATGGCAGGGGGTTGGAACTGGATGAGCTCTATGGAACTGGATGAGCTCTATGGTCCTTTCCAATCCAAAGCATTCTAGGATTCTATGATACTGATATACGATATGGGGAGGTAAATTTAAATGATGATTTTTATCTGTAGTGAATGAAGAGATCAAATCCAGCACTTTGCACCTTGAGCACGCAGGAGGAAACTGAGAAATAGGTCTTTTAAAACCATTCCCAAGGTTACATCCAAGTCCTGCATCATTATATCACTTTTAAAAGATAAAGTTGCGAAGAAGCATCTCTCCAGCTGAAGAGTAGCTCTCATCCCTGTGTGACTCTTCAAACATCTCCACTAAGGAAATGTCTGACACCACCATCACTTGACTGCAGTAACAGAAGTGGTTTGAAGTCAGTGTGGTGGCACCGTGTTACCTTTGATCCTTTCCACCAAGTACTCCTGGTTGGGTGTAAGATCCAGGTACTGCACAATAGTGTTCAGGGTTGGAATGAGAGGAGCTTTAACAAGTGCTGCCTGCTTCAGGCTGCTGATACTGGCTTCTGCAACACAAGAGAGAAAGAGCTGGTCAGCCAAAGCTGTTCCTCCAGTGTCATTCCAAAGAGGACCTGGTCCTTTCTGGTCCACCATTTAAAGTCCCCAAAGCATTTAAGAGGTGACACTACCCCAAATGCTCATTTCAGTTACAGTGAAGTACCAGATGTCTCCTTTAGATCACAGAACATAAAAGATACAAGGAATCAATATCCACTTTGAAGAGCAGAAGAAGAGCGGGGACAAGACCAGCACTGACCTGTTTTAATATGGGTGTTGCAACAGATACAGCTCTTGAAGAGACACCAGATGAAACAGCCCCGAAAAGGTGACCCCACCAATACAGAGTGGAAATGGAACAATATTCAACAAAGGTACTGTAGGTTAACACGCACCCATTGACACCACCATTATCCACCTCCAGGAACTCCAAAGCTACTGCCAGCTCTTACCTCCAATCTGCAGCTCTGGACACCCCATTCTTCTCAGCTGAGTGCTCACAGCATCAATCTCTTGGACAAGTGGCACTAGAATAGTCTCATTAATCCACTAGGAACAGAAAAGGTGAAAATTCAGGATGTCAGAAGCAATAAAAATGTTTAAAAACTCCAACCCAAGTTTTACATCCTACTAATTGTCACCATTTGCCCCTCTATTCTGGTGAGACCCCACTTGCAGCACTGTGTACAGTTCTGATGTCCTCAACACAAGAAGGACATGGAGCTGTGGGAGCAAGTCCAGAGGAGGCCACAGGGATGATCAGGGGCTGAAGCACCTCCCGTATGCATCACCCCTTGTCCTGTCACTCCAGTCCCTGATGAAAAGTCCCTCTCCAGCATCCTTGTAGCCCCCTTCAGACACAAGGAGCTGCTCTGAGGTCTCCACACAGCTTCTCTTCTCCAGGCTGAACAGCCCCGATGTTCTCAGTCTCTCTCTTCATATGCCACTTATATGTCTGACATATCTGTTCATATGTCATGTGCCTGTCCTCATATGTAATTTGTCATGGCCAAGATGCTTTTGTTTGTCATTCAAAGGTAGATGAAATTTACAACTGTGTAGTTTTTGGAATACAAACCACCAAGATCAGGTGGAAAAGGAACCTCTGCAATCCCTTCTTCCTGTGTTCTTACCTCCGTGTGCCACCCCAAGACTCAGACACCGCAATTCTTCCAGCACCCATGGGACACTGAGGTGCTTTTCCACTCTGCTGGAGTTCTCACAAACTCACCTTGTTCTCAAAAACTGGGCATTCCTCAAAGGTGGCACTTACGTTTCTGAACTTGGCGGTCCAGGAATCCATGTGATCAAGGAGCTGTCGGTTCATTGTCACCCGTGCCCAAACCTATGGAAAGATTTAGTAAGCACATATGAGAACTTAATCAAATACCAAGACTTTTGGGGGTCTATGACAAGTTCTGACATTAACTACATCACAGCTTTAAGGTCCCTTCTAACCCAAACCATTCTGTGTGACTTCTGCAGCAGCTTCACATACAACACTTGTATTCATGGTACAATCATCTTGTGTGAGCCCAAATTCAGTTTTAAGCTCTCTGCTCTACTAGGTTAAAACTGGTCTGAACTCTAGGCTTGATGTAAGAGGTATACAAGGGGTATATGGGTTTGAACTTAAACAGGGGAAGTTGAGGTTGGATATAAGGCAGAAGTTCTTCTCTGTGAGGGTGCTGAGGCGGTACCACAGGGTGCCTGGAGAAGCTGTGGCCGCCCCATCCCTGGCAGTGTTCAAGGCCAGGTTTGATGGAGCTTTAAGGTGCCTTTCCACCCAAACCATTCCATGATTCTACGATTACAACTCATAATATGAAATGTCCATTTTTAGCGACACAGAGTCTTTCAAGCTGTACAAAGATGGTTAAATGCTTGAAGAATCGTCTCTCCCTCATTTCTGATGCAGGTCAAGTCCAACCCTCTGTACAAAGCTGTGGATTTTAAAGGCTATTTCTCCCTCTTGTCCACCTTGCTGCCCAATTTACCTCTTCTGCAGCCTGTTTTGAGCTCATATCAGCTTCGTCCTTGTGTGCTGATGGAGCCTGGGACCTGCAAGCCAGCTGATACTGGAACTTCCTGAGCATCTGTGCATAGTCTGCTATGGAACGGCTGTAGTTCCAGAAAGTCGGGCTGCTGGAAGGAGAGCTCGAATCTGAACTTCCTGAAAGAATTCATTAAACAGTCACGTAGAATTACTACCAAGTCACTCTGGAAGCAAGAGTACAGGCACACTGGGCTTTTAAGGCTTTGATAAGAGACAGGAACAGGAATTACCAGGAATAGAGGCAGAAGTCAGTCTGTATAATCACCCTTATCTTGATTGTCCCTATCCAGGACAGAAACTGCCTGCAGGTAATTCCCTTTATCTGAAATACCTTCTCCACAGGATATCCCTCTCATCAAGGACAAGGTTATCTTATCATGGCCCTCTACAGCCAATGAACACTACAGAGACAATCTATCAGCACCCATTTCCACACAGGCATGTATCCTATTCAAAGGAATACTTTGGAGGAAAACTTTCTGAGAATCCTAAGCCAACTTACTAGTCACAGGTTACTAGTGCGAGTACACAGGAATCCTTTGCAGCTTTCCCCACCCACAAAAGCTAAATGTGATTAAACCCGCCACCTTCTCATTGCCAAGCTGTTCTGACTGAATCAGTTTTCTTTACCTAGCTGAACCCTCTGCTGCTTCTCTTCTTCACCTCGAAGGAAGGTATCCAGGGACTTGAGGTCTGTCATGTAGTCTTCTTTGCCAGTAGGAGAACTATAGAACACAGGTGAAGAGCGGTAACGAGACCTCAGACCACCACCTTCCATTGTCCCAATACTCGTGTTGTACATGGATCCAGTAGGAAAGGGGCTAGAGCCAGAAACCTTGGGTGAAGAAAACCAAACACATCATTTTCTTTCTTCGACTTTGCACTTACACTTTTGTTTCTTAGTTTTGCTTTGTTCTGAAACAAATGAGCTGCTCTGAACCAAAGGAAGTGTCACTAGGGAGAAAGGGCAAATCCCAATACAACACATTTACATCTACTTTGCAACAGGAGTGAATGCACAAATGCACAAGTCTCCCAACAGAATCTCTCCAAGTGCTGCTGCTCCCATTCAACGGCCCAGCACACAAAACAAAGACCAAACTGTACCCCTGGGAGGTGTCTTGGTCGTTACCTTACTGTAGCTGCCACTTGGTGAATAGGTCATACTGCTGTGAGAACTGCTGGTGCTTGACAGAGCCTGTAGCTGAGGACTGTAGCCTGTGATACAACCAGTAGTAAACTTTGGACTGGCACTAGGGGAGCGGGATGGGCTGTAACTCAGCACACTTTGACCCTGGATTGGAGGAGAAGGTGTTGAAGATGGGTCCTTCTTTGCTGCCAGCTCACGTGGTGGAGTTGTTTGTACAGCTGCAAGAAGGAAAAATAGGATTAGCACCGAGGATGGAGCAGCCCCAAACTCTCCTCAGGCTTTAAACACACAACAAAACACATACATGGTGCTATCTTATGGCTCTTTTATAAAGCTGCTAGAAAGGACATGAGAAAAATCTGGTCCCTACAGAATTCAGTGGTCAAGCAATGGATGGAAGAGACTGAGAGACATGCACAAGACTCGGTACAAATCCTACAGCTTTGGATTTCAGTTAAATATTACAGGCACCTGCATGACCCTGGGTAGCTTCTCTAACTCATCTCTTCACTTACTCTACCTGCCTACTTCAAGCATCACCTACTAGATAATCTTAAGGTCCTTCCTAACCCAAACCATTCTATGATTCTATATAAAATCCCTGAACTTTGGTGATACAGCATTACTCCTGTCTGCCTCTCATTTTCTTGAGGCAGACTCATGAAGTGCAGTGCTACTGTGCCAGCATTTTGCTGCTGGTGTATTTACCTTGTCAGGTTCTGGTGTATGTTAGAACTCTGCTGTGATCCTCAAAAGCTTTCAGAGTGACTGCACTCTAGGCTGCCATTTTCAGATCAGGACTTGATGATCTTAAAGGTCTTTTCAACCTGATTGATTCTATGATTATATTTATAGGCTACATATTCCTTGCCCAACCTCATGACATTGAAGTATCTCACTACCCAGTCCTTTTACACCAGGAGTGTTTGTTTCCCCGCTGTTCTCCCCACACGCACTCATCAAATTACCACTTGACATTACACACTACACTTGATGTTGTGAACTTTAATACACAGCAGGTAATTCAGGTTTACTCGTATCGGAGAGGTAATTCAGAACTCACTTAACTAAAGAATCCTGCACTAGAGTACGATAAAGGGAAAAACAGGAGAAAAAAATAGGAATAAAAGTAAAAAGACTGCCAGAGATACTTATCCCACCCACCTGCATTCTGCAAGCCCAGCAGTCTCCTCTGGCCAGGACTCATGACCACGGTTGTCGGTGCCACTGTGTATTTGAAGTACAACCAGAAATCAAACAAGGCATTCAGGCTGAACACAGATGCAAAGGCAAGTTCTGGAAGAGACACAGATGGTTTTACCAATGAAGGTGCATTATTTGCAAAATCAGGAATCAAAACCAGGTCATTATTAGTGCTACCAGTGAGCACCAGTTTGGGCAACTATCTAGGATTTCTTCCCCTTCTTATGCAAGAACCATTGGAGCTCGTTTTCCTTACAGTCAGTGTGGAGTCTACTCCTCTGAAACAATTTTTAAGTACTGTGAAATGGCATCTACACCCACAGTACAATGTGGTAGTAAAACCCAGAGTGTTCTACAAAGCCTTACTCCACACATTTCAGATTCAATGCTCCAAACAAGTTCTTCATGCCCTTTCATGATATTATCTAGGAAAGCTAATAAAACTCCTTATCTGTCACTAAAGAGGATGAAACTCCAACAGTTTCAAGGAAGATGACAGAAAGTAAACCAAAGGTTTGGTTTGAATTTAAACAGAAAAAAATCTCATTGAAAAATGACACCACCACCCCCCCCAAAAAAAAAAACAACAAAAACCTGGCAAGCAAAAAAAGTAAAGAATCCTAAAAACTCCTGTAAATGCTGCAGCAACTCACCAATATACCACAGTAGCCAGTATGAGATGTTGTAGTAGGAGCTTAAGAGTTTCCCAGTCCTAAAAGGAATAAAAATGAAGTTATTTTGCAATAATTCTGCCCCAGGAAATATTCAGGGGTATAGAAAGTAGGATGCTTTGCCTGTTTGAAGCTGATGTAACAACTAACTTACATTTCAGTATATATCATGCCTGCAACAGACACATTAAGGAGGCCCCAGGCCAAGATGACCTTCCGGGCTTCAACCTCCTTCCTTATCTGGAAGGTTTTGTCGATGAGGGAAGTCTCTGGACTCTGTTCTGATGTCATCATCTGTAATACCAAACACAGAGACAACATCTGTCAACTTTTATAGAGTAAATCTTGGTCAGTAGAAGATGAAAGAAAAAGCAGTTATCCAAAACTCTATAAACAGGGTTTACCTTTAGGCACTAAGTAACAGTGTATTATAAAAGAAAGCAGATTCTTTTCACCGGCAAAAATAGGTGTTATTTCTTCAATGACATTTCTGTCACCTCATTACTGAGGAGCAGCACCCATCTTCTCCAGGGAGGTGCAAATAAGAGGCCAGAGAAAGATTCCAACCTCATTTGGGGCAACAACAGCACAAGAGGAACTTGGAGCTGTTGGAGTGAGTCCAGAGGAGGCCACGGAGGTGCTGCGAGGGCTGGAGCAGCTCTGCTCTGGAGCCAGGCTGAGAAAGCTGGGCTGGGTCAGCCTGGAGAAGAAAAAGCTCCTTAAGGGGAGACCTTAGAGCAGCTCCAGTGCCTAAAGGGGCTACAGTGCCTAAAGGGTCTACAGGAAAGCTAGAGAGGGGCTTTGGACAAGGGCCTGTAGGGACAGGCCAAGGCAAATGGCTTTAATCTGCCAGAGGTGAGACTGAGATGAGCTCTTAAGCAGAAGAACCCAAAGCAGTCTGTGATTCTGAGATTCATATTTGAAAAAGAACCTCCTTCAGAAGCGAGAGGAAAAGTTCCTGCCTTCTCCAGGCAAAGGAAGCCACAAGAAAGAAAGGCCTAGCACTATTCTGCAGTATTTTTATTGAACATTCCCAGTCATTTAAGTAGCCAACAGGATTTTGAGAGTGTACAAACACCTCCTGTGGGTTCAGTGCGTCTGAAAAGTAGTAGCTTTTATACCCAGTAACACCTTATGTCAAAGAACTAATCCTGGCGACTTTTTCTTCCACTGCCATCATCAAAATATGTTACTGTCCCTTCCTTCTGCTCACTTCAACACTTGTCACATCGTTCTTCACTAGATGGGAACATAAATAGTTTTCTTTTAGGGAAAAAAACACACAAACCCCAAATCACATAATCTGCTTCTTCCTGGCACAATGATTCAATGGTGAAATAACATCAGGGGTACTGGAAAAATTATACAAGAACACATTGCGGGCAATCCTTCTGACTGGTTTTTCATACACTTTGAGCCCCAAAACCTCCCTTCCCATGCTGACGGAAGTAGCAGCCCCAAGGAGGAATCCTCTCTGCCATCCTCACACTCCCAACTTCTCTCCCTGAACCATGTCCTCCTGCTTAAGCAGAAGTTGCACTGTTGGGGCACTGAAATAAAAGGGAGATTTGGTCCCTTTCTACTCACTTAAGAGGGCATCACCTGTAGACTGAAATATATCCTCCCATACCCCCTGCCCTCTTCTGAGGCACAGTAATCACAGAATCATAGAATGGTTTGGGTTGGAAAGGACCTTAAGATCATCCAGTTCCAACACCCCTGCAGGGACACCTCGCACTAAACCATGTCACCCAAAACGCCATCCAACCTGGCCTTGAACACTGCCAGGGATGGGGCAGCCACAGCTTCTCTGGGCACCCTGTGCCAGCGCCTCAGCACCCTCACAGGGAAGAACTTCTGCCTTATCTCCAATCTGAACTTCCCCTGTTTCACTTTGAACCCCTCACCCCTTGTCCTGTCACTCCAGTCCCTGATGAAGAGTCCCTGTCCAGCATCCTTGTAGCCCCCTTCAGACACTGGAAGCTGCTCTGAGATCTCCACACAGCTTCTCTTCTCCAGGCTCAACAGCCCCAATGTTCTCAGCCTGTCTCCATACAGAAGGTGCTCCAACCCCAATCATACTCGTGGCTTCCTCCAGACTTGCTCCAACAGTTCCGTGTCTTTCTGATGCTGAGGACACCAAAACTGCACACAGTGCTGCAAGTGGGGTCTCACTTCGACAACCCCTAAGTGCCACACACGGAAGTCCCCACATTCTCCCCTAACCCAAACTCCCAGCTTGCCCCTGCCACACAGAACCCTTGTCCAAGACCCCACAGCCCTCTCCATCCAGATCTCATGCAGATCTCACTGACACTCACTCTGCACCCCCATAGCTCCCCTTGCCACACACAGAGGGACCATCAGGGCTCCCCCCCCCCGACCTCACCGTTACACACAGGCAGCGCCCTGCCATACACGGGCGGCTCTCATAAACCGCATCTGCCCCCCATCCTGACCCCATCACACCAAAGCGGCCCTACTTCCCCTCCACCCCCCCCCCCCCGTTCTGAGCATCACTCACAGAACCACAGACCCAACGCGATGGAAAAGACCTTTAAGATCACCAAGTCCAACCTTTACCCCAAGTCCCCCATGTCACTAAGGGCCTCATCCACACGGCTTTGCAAGGGAAGCGGCCTCTTGCCCACAGCCCCATACCACACAGAGCGACCCTCACCGCCGAACACCGCCCGCCTGCAGGCCGCCGCCCCTCGCAGCCCGACGCGGGGGGTCACTCATAGTACCTGCCGCTGCTCTGAGCGCCGGCGGAGCTGAACGGGCACGGAATTCCCTCAGGAAGCGCAAGGCCTCCCGCTCCCCACACGGGAAGAGGAGCAGCGCCCGCCTCCCTCACGCGACCGACCCCGACCGCCGGCAGCGTCGCAACGCCGTGACGCCACAGCCTGCGCCGGCGGATGCGCGCGCAGCTGTGTTTTGGCGCGAAGCGGCGGCTATGTTGTGGCGCGGGGGGAGGGCTGTGAGTGGCAGGCATGGCGGCTATGGCGGGTGCTGCGGGCCTTCCGACACAAACCAGTCTGGGATTCTGTGATGGTTCATGTCTGCCTCCGGCCTGTTCCCGTGCCTGAGCACCCTCTGGGGAAGGAATCGTTCCTCAGCTCCATCTAAACCTGCCCTGGTGCAGCTTGAGGCCGTTTCCTCTTGTCCCATCCCTTGTTCCTTGGGAGCAGAGCCCAGCCCCTCCTGGCTCCATCCTCCTCTCAGGCACTTGGAGGGAGCCATCAGGTCCCCCCTGAGCCTTCTCTTCTCCACACTGACCCCCCCAGGTCCCTCAGCCCTTCCCCATCACACTTGTGCTCCAGGCCCTGCACCAGCTCCACTGCCCTTCTCTGGCCCCACTCCAGCACCTCAATGTCTCTCTTGCAGTGAGGGGCCCAGAACTGAACACAGGATTCAAGGTGCAGCCTCACCAGTGCCCAGTGCAGGGGCACAGTCACTGCCCTGGCCCTGCTGCCGCACTGGTGCTGGTACAGGCCAGGATGCTGGTGGCTTCCTGGCTGCCTGAGCACAAGCTGCTCATGTTCAGCTCCATCAATCCAGATCCTTTCCCATGAGCGGTTTCCAGCTGCTCTTGCCCAAGCCCAGAGCGTTGCAGGGGGTTGATGCAGCCCAAGTGCAGGACCCAGCACTTTGCCTTTTGAACCTCATCCCATTGCCCTCATCCCATAGATCCAGCCTGTCCAGATCACTCTGCCCTCCAACAGACCAACACTCCCACCCAGCCCAGTGTCATCTGCCAGTGTTTAACCCACTCACCCAGGCCATGAGCAGTCACGACATGTCGGTGCTTCCTGCAGTGTCGCTTGGACAATGGGGTTGCCAAGGCACTGCTCCAAACATTGCAGTTCACCCCTTGGAGAGTAAACAGCCCCATGTTCCATGGTCAGTAACGAGGCTCCATGGGATTCCCTTTTCCCTCTCTGTGGCGGTGCCACTGGCAAAAGGACCCTTTTGTCTCTGGCACTAGTCAGAAAACAGATGAGTGGGAATATGATGAGGATGAGGAAAGCTCTGGGGGGATCAAAGGGAAGATGCTGCTCTGCTTCTGCACTGGTATTGTGGTCATCTGCCTTGTCTGCTGTGCTCAAGTAAGATATCCATAAATTCCGTGTTTTCTGCTGACACCTATGGGCCCTCAGCACAAGGATATTTGACTTCTACACAACTTTCCTGCCTAAAAGGCTTTCCCAACCTTGGAAGTTGTTGTTATTATAACTATCTCATGGGATGATGTCACTGTTAGAACCAGTCATTAATCCCCAGGTGTACGTAACTGATTGTATCTCTCTCAGTACCCTTCCCATCCCCTTCTTGTTATTCCCAGTTACTATTCATCCATGTCCTAAAATGCAAAGCTCCAACATGATCCGATGGAGTGTGTGGTGCTACATGACTCAACATGTAAAATCTGGGAATAAGCCTGGCCAGTTGAAGGTCTCCATTTCCTAATATAAGGAAATTTGAGTTGGGAACAAGTAACTCCATTGCAGCCAGTGTTATTCCACAGATTTTCTAGAGAGAATCAAAATGATGATTCTGCTTCTACAATGATGCCAGTCGCATCTATAAATGGTGAGCCACATACTGAAATCCCTACTCATTCTTTATCCAGGGCATTCCCAAGGTGCCTTGTGGATTAGGAACATGGGAATGATCCATTATTTACAGAAATAATAGTTCTCTCAGCAGTAATCCCAAATGAATTGTGTTATAGACAATTAACTTTGATCAGCCAAAAGAGTTGTGACGAAGCCCTTTGCCGTGTCAGTGTGATTAGAAGATGAGAAAAGAAACATTTCTATCCAAAGGTGGAATGGGTATGGGATTTCTGACGAATGGGGGATTGGTATAAATGGAAGACATGAGCATTCCCCTCCTGGAGGTGTGTTCCTGGGGCAGGAGCTGGCTCTGCTCCCTGTGCTGTAGCTGTGCAAGGACCAGTCAGCCTCATGTCACCTGTGCAGTGAGAATTTAGCATTATGTAAGGAATTAATATTTACATGTTGGTCTGAGTAACATCTGTACAATGGCATTTCCCTGAAACAGGTCCTCCAGAAAGTCCAAAGTAAATGGTTATGTTCTGACAAAAGGGAGAGCAATTCAACAGGTAAATATGAGTTTTGTGACCTTATGCCCAAGGCTCAAAAGATCAGTTTAGAAAGTGCTTGGGACCCTGGTGGAGAGAAGGAGATGCAGAACACAGAGAGGGCAGAGGGGACAAGGGGATCACACGAGCACAAGGAGAGCTCAGTCCATTACAGGTTATCTCCTCCCTCCTCCCTATTCCTATGGAATTGCTGAATGTTTGTTTTGAGAAGATGGGAGACAAGGGGCTTGTCTCGGCCGCCTCTTCTTCTGTGTGATAGAAGAGACTGTTACACAGGATAGGATCATAGAATCCTGGAATGGTTTGGGTTGAGAGGGACCTTAAAGCTCCTCCAGTTCCAACCCCTTGCCACAGGCAGGGACCCCTTCCACTAGAGCAGCTTGCTCCAAGCCCCTGTGTCCAACCTGGCCTTGAACACTGCCAGGGATGGGGCAGCCACAGCTTCTCTGGGCACCCTGTGCCAGCGCCTCAGCACCCTCACAGGGAAGAGCTTCTGACTAAGAGCTCATCCCAGTCTCTTCTTTGGCAGGTTAAAGCCATTTTCTACTATTAATATGGTGATTTTAAGCAACAAAGGTTGATTGGACAGGGCCTTGAGCAACATGGTCCAGTGGAAGGTGTCCCTGCCTGTGGCAAGGGGTTGGAACTGGATTATCTTGAGGTCCTTTCCGACTCAAACCATTCTTGATTCTATGGTTAGATGAGATTCATTGAACGTTTCATTTCTTAACCTGTCACCATGGTGTTCCTGAGTCACTCCATGATACCACAGCTTCTAGGACTGTCCCACCCTGCTCACATTAGTGTGCCAGGGCCCTGACAGTGCTAATTACCCTGACCAGCCTCATGTGGGGCCACCACCCAGGCACCCTCCGCCCCTTGGCACGGAAGCTGCATTTAAGCTGAGGCCATTTGATCTGGTCCTTGTCTAAGCTGCAGTGGGTGCGCGATGGACTTGTAGCTCTTGACATCCTGGCTCTGGACCCACTGTGTGACATCCCTGAGGATCTGGACTGTGACTGTTCCTGGTCAGTGCCACTAAACCTCTCTGTTCCTCTTATTTGGGTCCTGTGGGGTTGTGCTGCTTGTGGTGAGTCCTCTGCCTGCCCTGCCTTGCTGTCACCTTTGGCTTCTGACTTGCTGTTGCACCCCTGCTCTTGCTGCTCTCTAATGTGCTTGGGTGTTGGGCACTGAATTGAACTCTAAGAGGCTTTCATCTTCATCCATTAGACTTACTGGTAGTTCAAGGCTGATCCCCAAACCCTGCAGGACCTCATGGCTACAGGAGAAGGTCACAGTGCTGCAAAGCCTCTGTAGGCCCTTTAATGGGCATTAGGGTTGGGTACAGAGCTTTGGGCTTAAATGCAGTTCCTTAAAATCAGTGGGTGGAGGCCCAAGATGATGCTGGTCAGGACACTGGAAGCTTGTCTGGTGTACTTTAGACCTTGACATCATGCTTGGCGGGATGTCTTGGCAGCCTTTAAATCCATGTAGGGTGTAACATGAGTAATTAAGCAAGCTGTAATTTTGCCCTAAATTAAGTCCCTCCTTCCTGTTTTCAACGATTCACAAGAGGTGGTGTGGACACTGTGTTGGTTCCTTGTGAAATGTTGAAGGCCATAAGCTATAGGTGGAATGTCTTCCATCAGAATTACTGCAGTGCTAGAAGCAGGAAGTTCTCATGGTGGTTCCTGTCTCTTAGGATCCACTTGTGTTATCTGAGTTGGGGAGAGTGGAGATGTTCTCATTTCTCAAAGACTGGGTTAGGTTAAGCCTCAAGGACCTGGGCACTTACAGGAACATACCTCACCTCCCGCAGAGCATATGTTCTCCAGAGTGTGCCCCCAAGATACAGCAATTGCAGGATGACTAATTCCTGTATGTCAGAACAGGCAGAATCCCTGCCTGAGGCTCCCTTTGTTCCCAAAACATGAGCCTTACAAAACACTTGCTTGGAACACATGACAGGAAGCCCCAGCCCTGGCTGTGGAAGGGTAGGGTGGGAGCAGGGAACAGGGGAAGCTCCTCAGGGAAGTGCTGACAAACCCTGACAGTGAGAGCTGTCACTGGGGAGACGGTTATTGAGAGTTTCCACTGGGGATTGTCAGACTTCCTTCCCTTGGTGTCCTGAGGTTGATTCCAGAGTAGCTGAACCGTTTCCCTTCTGCCTCATTTTAGTTCCCAGGAACCCCATCTGCAGCTATTACAGCAGGGTCAGCACCTGGCTCTTCCTCAGTAACATTTTTCATGGGATAAGCAAAAGGTGTTTCCAGCAGCTCTCCGGTCCTCCCAGGCATTCTGGGACACCCACAGCTGGGTGTTCCTGCAGCCAAAGGCAAGAGAGATGGTTCCCAAAGCTCAGCCAGAAGCCTGCCCGGCACCGTTACTCCTACAGGAGCTCAAACATCTTGGCACCTTCACGGAAGGTAAACAAGCGGAAGGCTATTCCCTGTGGAGCAAGATGTAGACAGAGACCAGGACAAGAGCAAAGGGACTCAGAGAGCTGCTGGATCAGGGAAGAGCCCTGTGGGCATTGTAAAATTGAGAGGAGCCAGCAGTGGCTGTCCCGGCACTTCTTCCAACCTGTGCCAGCTCTTCCTGAGAAGCTTACTTCATTAGGAGAGGAATCCTGTCCAAGGAGGAGGGTCTAGCTGCAGAGTGGAGCTCCTCTAAGTTCCTGTTCACCAAAGGCTTTTTCCTGCTCCTAATAAACATGCTTTCATGTGAACCTTGCTGCAACCTTAACTCGCTTGAAGGAGTGGCTGGATCTGTATGGAACATCCCATCTGGAGGTTGAGGGGGTGCTAGTAATGTCAATAAAGAATATTTAAACTATCATCTGGCTTGTATCTAGAATGTGTAACTTGTGTGTAAGAGTGAATTTATAGCATGGCCTTGTCTATCAGAGAGAACTTGTTGCATCACAGGCAGGACGCAGAGTTCGTCCTTCAAAACAAGCACTCAAATAGAGTATTTTTGCTGGAGAGGGATCTTTCTGCTGGCTGCCTCTTTGGAACAAGGAATTAGCTACTAGAAATCTATGGGAGGAAAACCCAGGACCAAAAGTCCATGAGGTAGAGCTCCTCACCCCCAGTGGGAGCTGGTTTGACTCTTATTTTCCTCTCCCTAGTAAAGTGTGTAAAAGGACACTGAGGAGCTTTGTGGGCAAAGCTTTGAAAACAACTCCTCCCTGACAGGTTTGAGTGTGTCAGTGGAAACGTTTTGGAGGTGAAATCAGCCTCCTATCTGCTGGTTGCCTTGAAAGCTCTGATAAAATGTGAGAACTCAGTCACATGGAATGCAGGCATGTGGAAGAAGGGTGGGTTTTTTTTAACAAGTCTTGTCTAAATTCACCTTTGTTAGGCTGAGCTGAGCTCCTCATCAAACATGAAGCTGGGTTTGATCTTCAGTGCCCTCTTCGGGGTTTCCTTGTGCCTGGAAACTTTTGTTGGGTGAGTAATGCTTTTGTGGAAGCCTTTTCATTTCAGGCTCTATGACCCAGTTGTATTTGTTCATCGTCTTAGCTTTATGAAATCTGCTTGGGGCACATTCTTTGTTATTTATGGCTGACTTCTCTTGTTGCTTCAGTATTTTGGTGTCTGACAGGACCCTTCTCTACTTTCATTTGGGTTTTCTGAGGAGAAGGGTCTGTCTGCATGCTGAGCTCCTAAATTATTCTCCACCCAAGGCTGTGACTCTGGGGCTCTGACTGTGCCATGGGAGCCATCTGGAGCCTTGATGTGGAGCTGAACCTCACTGCGCAACTCAAGTGTGCAGCTTGACAGATTTGGTGTGGCACAAAGCAGAGCTGAAAGCCCAGAACCTGGTTTCAGGTCAGAAAACTCACTAGTTTCCCTTTGGTTTTAGAGTTTCTTATTTCTTTTTAAATGCTTTATCCTCTTCAGAGCGCTAAGCAATTCAGATCCTTATTTCCAATGATTATATTCTAAAGATTTATCCTTGTGTTGCATTGCAAAACTTACCTCCTGGTGTGTTTCCTTACAGCCTTACTGACCATGTAAGAACCTTAATAGAAGATGATAAAAAACTAATAGATACTCCCTGAGATGTAGTAAGTCAGCACTAGATTCCTGTGAGTAAATCTGTACATGAAGATGTAAGGATTAAGAATAAGAAGTAATATACATAATTTACTAAAACTCTGGGATTTGTAAAACCAGGAAAAGCTATTTTGACCATTTAATCTGGGCTTTGGCATAATGTAGTCTAATTCTCATGAATTAATTCCTCAGTCATGTCCAGTAGCTGTGGTGAACGAGCCTCATTTCTTTGTGGAAGAATCCAATCCAGACATAAAGCTTATGATGATGGAGAATCTAGTAATAAGTTACTACTGTGGTAAAGTGCCTTCAGTGTTGATTTAACTTGATTCAACAAAACCCCTCAGGCTCTACAGCTAAGGAGCACGTTGGTACTTTGGCTACGACATTGACCCCAGGCTCTACTTTCAGTTGTTAATTCATTCTGGCTTCCAGGTTTCCTTCAGAATCCCCCCTGGTTATCCAGAATAGGATCTTCTGTCTCCCAGTTGTTGCATACACTTGTTCTTAGAGATCTTTTTGTCATTTCATAAAAGCACTGGGTAGAAGAGGCTTCCAGAAGTTTTCAGTCCATCCTTCTGTTCAGGGCATGGAGCTGCTTCCTCTTTTTATCATCCACCCTTACCAAGAAGAGTTTGTAATTGCTTTGTAATTCCCTTCAAGCAGTTGTAGGCTGCAGCTAGATCAGCCTGAACAACCCTGACCTCAGCAGCCTGTCCTCATGGTACTGTTTTCTTGTACCTCTTTTTACCAAGCAGCCTGCAACATTGTGTACTTGAATGGGACATATGTTTTTAGGGATATCAAACTATCTGGAGACTGTAGGCTGTGGTCACTGCATGTTGTACAATGCACAGTTAAGTGGAGTGAGGAACTTCCTGATGGTGATTCATTCCTCCTGGAATGGTGCAGGCCACCCTCTGATGATACCAGCTTCTGACAACACAGGGAAGTTTGTCAACAGTCTTCATCTGAACCGAAGAAAGATGAAACTAATCCTTTATTTAGTGTTTGCTTTGCTTGGTTGAATAGTGCTCCCCAAACATTTGGATCAAACCCAACCAGAATATTGTCTTTCTGCAAATTGTTGACAAAAAATAACTAATAGATGCAAGACTGATCCTTTTAGCAATTAAAAAGTTATCCACTTGATGACTTATGATGAAACCTTAATACTGTCATTTAAGTAGTTACTAATCTAGTGCATGTCTAGCAGGTTGTTGGTTGAACTCTTGGGTGACCTTAAGTCAAGTGCATTGAAGAAGTTCGTATCAGCTGGTGACATTCAAGTAACTACCCACCAAATCCATGATGCCAACAAGCAGCTATTTCAATCATACCCCTTTTTTAGCCTGTTTCTGAAGTCTTAGTGCTCTATTGCAGGCACCAGGTTCTCCGAATCAAGCCAAAAAATGAGGAGGAGATTAAGAAGTTACAGCATTTGGAAACGATGGGACACCTTGAGGTATGTTATTGCCACAAAGACATTTGTTAATGCTTTAGTTAGGGGTAGGACTTTGCATTACACGTGAAGGGTCTGTGCCATACTGTGGCAGTTGTAATAAACGGATTTACTGCCTCAAAACTTGGTGTTTGATCTGCAGGTTCTGGTGCCAGCTTGGTATTCAGGAGTGCCTGCTATCATATTTTCTTCCTACTGGGCTTACAGTCATAACTGAAGTGATCTGCTCTTAATATTGGAAAGCTTGTCTTTAAAGTGGGGATGCTAATGTTCCTGTACTTGTCTCCCAGCATTGTGGGAGGACTGTATTAGTTAGTCTACACTGTACTGAAGCAGGAAAACACACTATAAAATTCCAGGTTATTGCTGTTCTTATTGCCATTGGTGAGAATTGTTACTATTGTTATCTTGAAAACTATTGGTTTGAATAGTATCGGAATGAAAATGTAGAAAAGACCTACCAAAGGGGAAATAAAAGGAAAAATAAAACCAGTGTTATCTAGTATTGTAATACAGAGATTTTCTTTAAACTATCTTAAAATGGAGGATAGTAAAATAATCATCATAGAAGATTAACGTTTCCTCCTTATGTGACTGAGGCTCTGAAGTCAGTGAAAATGCTTATTTTAGTCTCCTGTGGACCTTTGTTGGGGGTTTTTGTGTGAGTTTGTTACTTTCACTGCTACAAGGTTGTGGCAAGGCCAAGGGAAAGAATGGAGCGTGCTGTAAGCACAGTTCTGCAGGAGACATTCAGTCTGGGAGCAGCCAGCATTTCTAAAGCTTTAGAAGAGCAGTTTGCAGAACGGTTTCCCCAAACCAAATCCATTTTCCTTTTCCTTTTTCAGCTTGATTTCTGGAAGAATCCCACTGCCCCATCCTTCCCTGCGGATGTGAGAATCCCTGCTAAAAGAATCCCGTTAGTCAAAGCCTTCCTGGAATCCCATGGGTTTGAATACTCCGTTCTCATAAAAGACCTGCAAGTAGGCAATGCCATTGACACATATTTCATAGAATTATGGAATGGTTTGGATTGGAAAGAACCTTAAGATCACCTAGTTTCAATCCCCCTACCATGGGCAGGGACACCCTCCACTAGAGCAGGTTACGCCAAGCCCCTGTGTCCAACCTGGCCTTGAACACTGCCAGGGATGGGGCAGCCACAGCTTCTCTGGGCACCCTGTGCCAGCGCCTCAGCACCCTCACAGGGGAGAGCTTCTGCCTTATCTCCAACCTGAACTTCCCCTGTTTCACTTTGAACCCCTCACCCCTTGTCCTGTCACTCCAGTCCCTGATGAAGAGTCCCTGTCCAGCATCCTTGTAGCCCCCTTCAGACACTGGAAGCTGCTCTGAGGTCTCCACACAGCTTCTCTTCTCCAGGCTGAACAGCCCCAACTTTCTCAGCCTGTTAGCTTTTATATCCTTTGAAAACAAATAGTGATCCACAGTCTGGCCTCATTCATTAACACACTCTTCCATACTCTGCTTTCCATGAGTCCTCCCCTTATTTTTGTAGTCTGTGAATTAATTTCTCAGAGGCACTCTGTGGATCACTGCTGTGCTGGGAAGCTGTGGGGATCACTCTGCAGATGACATCTAAAACTGTATTGAATAGTTTTCTTATAACCCCTGAGGAATTCCATGTGCTCTTTTGGCCTCAAACATTTGGAATCACAACACTGAAGTTACTCATAATTCAGTGACGTGTGTTAAGAGTGGTTCAGGCTCATACTCTGCAAGAACTGTACTCCACTGTGCGAGAGAAAAGGCACTCATCTGGGCACTAATTTGACACTTCTTTGTGAGCAGTAATCCCCAAATGGCATCTAAAATACCACATATGAGCAGAAACACTGACTTTTTCCTTCTCCTTCCCCCTAAAGCTTTCTTATTCATCTTAAGAAGTGTTTAAAGTTTAAACTGACTGTTCAAACACTGCTGTTCTTGCCCACTTCGCTACAGATACATTCAGCAGAAGCACCTCTTTGCTCCAGAGCCACCATTTCTTTATTTGAGATAAACATTTGGTCACAAGTTTGCAAACTAAACAGGCTTTTCTCAACACTTGAATGGTTTCTTTTAGGTTGTTCTAGATAAAGAGAAGCAAGATATGGCCCAAAGTCAGCAAAAGGATCGCAGCACTGCCACCTTTAACTATGGAACTTACCACTCCTTAGATTCCGTGAGTACCTTTTGGGGAAGAGGATTCTTTTATCTGGCCTTTTTTCGTGATGTCTTCAATGTCCTGTATGAGGAGCTAAAATAGCTTTCTGGCTTCTATTGGCACGTGGGTTTGGGTTTAAATGTATTGATTTTGTGGTCAGAACAATGAGCCAGAGTCTTTGAACAGGTAAGTGTTGGTCATACTCTTTCTGTCAAAACCCTTCTTCTGACCTCAAAAGAGATTGAGAAATAAGTGAATCTTGAAATAGAGAAATATAAGAGACCAGTAGCTGTCAAACAGTGCAGGGGGTAAGGTATTTTATTACCAGAAGTTCTAAAAGAGGGGTCTAAATTTATCCCTGAAGTCTTGATGACATAGCAGTGATGACATACTTTGTGATGTTAGGAACGGCACCAGCTACACTGATGTAAGGTGAAATGGGGCTTTGAAGAGGTCAGTAATGAAGTCAAAAAGGGAGAACAGTAGATTTCATCAGGTCTTACAGTTGTTCTGATCAGTACTAGCCATAAATGGAATCAGAATGTCTTCTTGACTTCTCATTTCAGATTTATGCAGAACTAGATCATCTTGCATCTGCCTTTAACGACATTGTCCAGAAGATCCAGATTGGGGAATCCTATGAAAAGCGGCCTTTGTTTGTGCTTAAGGTGTGACGTACATCACAGAACACATGTGACATAACACCAGTATACACATGTGTTACAGACAGCACAATTTAGAAGCATCCCAGGCTATGCTGGATGTTCTTGACTAAAAGGTGTCAGTGGAAGTGTTAAAACTCTGTTTTGCTTCACAGTTCAGCACTGGAGGACGCAACCGACCTGCAATCTGGCTTGATGCTGGTATCCATTCCCGGGAGTGGGTTACCCAAGCGAGTGCAATGTGGATAGCTAAACAGGTTAATCCAGCAGGGATTGGGTTTTCTTCTGTTTTGGGAATGCCTGGGGCTATTTAAAACTGTATCACACCTATATGTGTTCACCCAGCTTCTCTAACTCTCCTTAACTTCTTCCTAAAATCTCATCTCAGTCTCCCCTCTGGCAGGGTAAAGCCATTCCCCTTGGCCTGTCCCTAGAGGCCCTTGTCCAAAACCCCTCTCTGCCTTTCCTGTAGCCCCTTTAGGCACTGGAGCTGCTCTAAGGTCTCCCCTTCAGGAGCCTTCTCTTCTCCAGGCTGACCCAGCCCAGCTCTCTCAGCCTGGCTCCAGAGCAGAGCTGCTCCAGCCCATGCAGCATCTCCGTGGCCTCCTTTGGACTCACTCTAACAGGTCTGTGGCCAAACTGTAGTAGTTGAGGTGAGATTGTTGGGGACTGCAGGGCTGATAGTAACTGAGGACTTTGAGATTAGTTTGCCAACACAGAGAAACCTTGAGTGGTTAGTTACCTTCCACGAAAGTGCCCAAGCTTCCAGCTCTATATAAATGAGCATTTACATTCTGCTGACAATGACTAAGCTACTGGAGAAGTGCAGCACAATTGGCTATTCCCAGCCTGGCTAATCCGTCTCAATCTTAGAGTCAGCCTTGACCCATTTTGTGGGATGGGCAGGAGAAGATTTTGTTTCCCTCTTCCATTACCTTCCTATCTTCAGAATAAAACAAATTCATTGCTCTCTCCAAGCTCCAAGTTTAACAAGGAACAGTTATGGCCAGCAGATAATTCATGTTTCTTGTTTCCCTGCCCTGAAAGCCAGACTTGTCTCTGTACTTGAGTGGATAAGAAATATGCTGATAATCACAGTGCACTATTTTTTCTTTGCTTAGATTGCCTCTGACTATGGGAAGGATCCATCCACCACCTCTCTGCTGAACAAAATGGACATTTTCCTGCTGCCTGTTGCAAACCCTGATGGATATGTATTCACTCACACCACTGTGAGTAAGCTGTTGTGTGTCTAAGCTGATTTAGGAAGCTGTCATGCTCTTCCAAACAAGCAATAAATGCGAGGAAAGTAGGCTTGGAAAGTCCATTTCTTAACGCTGTAAGAAGGGGTTACAAAGGAGTTGGGCAACCAAAGATACTAATTACTTGTCTAACCCAACTTAACCCATTTGAAGTTCACCAGACCTTTTTTTGACCATAAATCCATCTTGGAAGTCAGCCCATCAGGAACAATCTTAGGCTCCTGCCTAGGATTGCTTCCTTGTGAATAGCAACTATTTCTGGGGAGCGGTTTTAATGCAAGGACCAAGATTTGCTCCCTTTTCAAGCCATAGTGTTTTATTCTGCATCTTAGAATCCCAGACTGGTTTGTGTTAGAAGGGGCCTTAAAGCTCATCCAGCTCCAACCCCTGCCACGGCCAGGGACACCTTCCACTAGAGCAGCTTGCTCCAAGCCCCTGTGTCCAACCTGGCCTTGAACACTGCCAGGGATGGGGCAGCCACAGCTTCTCTGGGCACCCTGTGCCAGCGCCTCAGCACCCTCACAGGGAAGAGCTTCTGCCTAAGAGCTCATCTCAGTCTCCCCTCTGGCAGGTTAAAGCTATTCCCCTTGGCCTGTCCCTGCAGGCCCTTGTAAGAAGTCTCTGTCTTTCTGTTGCAGAACCGCATGTGGAGGAAGACCCGCTCCAGGAATAAAGGCAGTTTGTGTGTTGGAGTTGATCCAAACCGGAACTGGGATGCAGGTTTTGGAGGTACGAATACAGTTTCTGGATTCTGGCTGTCGCTAAGAAGAAAATTCCCTTTCATGTCCCTGGATCCTGGACCAGCAATTGCCTTAATACAGGGAATTCAGAAAGAAAATGGTCACATAGGGTGGGAGCTATCTTTTGTAAAGATAATTTCACATTGATTAATTACCAGTGAGCACAAGATGAAGGGAATAATCTGTATCATCTAGGAGTATGTCCCTTGAGTACTCATGCTCTGTCACTGCTATTTGAGTATTTAATGGCATTTAAGGCTTTGCCTTTGCCTGAAGACCTGTTCTTAGGAAAGCCTGGCTTTGTGTTGGTCTGCTTTGACTTCTCATGGATCTCAGTTCTTACAGGTTTGCCTTTGCTCCCTCTTTGCACCAACAGGTCCTGGAGCCAGTAATAATCCCTGTTCTGACTCTTATCGTGGGCCCAGTGCCAACTCGGAGGTGGAAGTTAAATCTATTGTTGACTTTATAAGGAATCATGGAAACATCCGGGCCTTCCTCACCCTCCACAGTTACTCTCAGCTTCTGATGTATCCCTATGGCTACAAATGCACTCAACCAGCAGACTACGCCGAGCTGGTGAGACACAGTGTTGTGGTTTCAGCTCCTCTGTTCTGTCCAGCCAGCTTTCCAGTCTCGAGTATTGCAGTGAGATATCAGGCTGAACTTTATGATCCACACCAGCAACCATCCATGAGAGGGAACAAAAACCTGGTGCAATGCAATGCCTTTAAAAGAGAAATATTGGTCATATCCAAACACGTGCCATCTCCACCCATTCTCAGCCCTCTTTGGTCATCCATATTTCCTTCTTTCTCCTTTAATGACAGCATTGTGGCTGTAAATAGTATCTTTGACATGCTATGGATTTCACA
Organism: Pezoporus flaviventris; assembly: GCF_033815535.1. Classification (NCBI taxonomy): domain Eukaryota; kingdom Metazoa; phylum Chordata; class Aves; order Psittaciformes; family Psittacidae; genus Pezoporus; species Pezoporus flaviventris. The sequence goes on along the minus strand of NW_026892594.1, from coordinate 172,084 downwards.
ACCATAACACAAAAGGAGAAGACCTCTGAAGGTCTTCAGTCTAACCCTCTGCTGGAAGCAGGCAGGCTTTGGAGTCAGAGGCAGTGTTGAGGTTGGAATGGGTTGCTTAGGGCCTTGCCCAGCTGAGGTTGATTAATTGTGTTGATACTTCTAAAGACAAACCCCACAGCTTCTTCAAGCCCATCCCAAAGTTTCCCCACTCGTGGGGATTTTCTTTTTCCCTAATAGCTAAACACAACTTTACCATGTGGCAGTTTGCTGCCACTCGTCCTTTTGCCCTACTCCAAGCAGAGCCTGGCTCTACAACCACCCATTACATAGTTGAAGTGAGCACAAAGCCAATCACTGAGCACTGGGAGATCTCCAACTGCCTTGGAATTTTTCTGGTACCTCTTGAACCTTTTCTTGATGAGACAGTCAGTGAGATGAAACACTGGATGGTAAGATACAGAGCCTGCCATGATCTAATTCACCTGCAATGGCGCCTCCTAAATATACTATGGAAGTTAATTGCTGTTGGCAGTAAGAGTAATTAAGAAGTGGATTGATTTGGCACTAGTTCATTGGGGGGATGAAAACAGGCTGTAAAGCAGTTTGGAGCTTTCTCTGGTTGGTGAACTCTTTACCATTTAGTCTCATTACGTGTGGCTTCTTTCTGACTTGTCCTTCATCTCCTCCTCTCCAGGATGACTTGGCAAGAGCTGCTGCCTATTCTATCCGGTCCATTTATGACACCACCTTTAAAGTAGGGAGCATCTGCAAAACTATCTGTGAGTATTTTGCTGGTCTGAGCCTTTATGGGCTATCTCTGTCCCCCATTCTAGGTCTCTCCCTCTTGGAAGCAGTGATGCTTCTGTAGAGCAGCACCATCAGTCAAACATTAGAGCTGAAGCTTCACATAAGAAGCCAGTACTCATCCCTCACAAATATAAAAGATAGGACACCAGAACTCAGTCAATCCTCTTTTCACCCTCTGAATCTTCTCCCTTTCTCTTTCAGACCAAGCCAGTGGAGGCAGCATTGACTGGAGCTACGATTATGGCATCAAATACTCCTTTGCCTTTGAGCTGCGAGACACAGGTCGCTTTGGTTTCCTCCTGCCAGCCAACCAGATTATTCCAACTGCAGAGGAGACCTGGCTGGGCCTGAAAACAATCATGGAACACGTGCGAGACAATCCCTACTGAAATCTGGGGTGGGATTGAGCTTTCTGTAAGGAGCAAGCTCATAAATCCTCTTCCCTTTTTGTGCTTGTGACAGCTGTAATGATATGAACCATAGAACGGTTTGGGTTGGAAAGGACCTTAGAGCTCCTCCAGTTCCAACCCCCTGCCATGGGCAGGGACACCTTCCACTAGAGCAGCTTGCTCCAAGCCCCTGTGTCCAACCTGGCCTTGAACACTGCCAGGGATGGGGCAGCCACAGCTTCTCTGGGCACCCTGTGCCAGCACCTCAGCACCCTCACAGGGAAGAGCTTCTGCCTAAGAGCTCATCTCAGTCTCCCCTCTGGCAGGTTAAAGCCATTCCCCTTGGCCTGGCCCTACAGGCCCTTGTCCAAAGCCCCTCTCCAGCTTTCCTGCAGCCCCTTTAGGCACTGGAGCTGCTCTAAGGTCTCCCCTTCAGGAGCCTTCTCTTGTCCAGGCTGACCCAGCCCAGCTCTCTCAGCCTGGCTCCAGAGCAGAGCTGCTTCAGCCCTCACAGCATCTCTGTGGCCTCCTTTGGATCTGCTCACATGGCACTATGGTATCTGGCTGAATAAAACCCCTGTGTGCATTCCTCCTACAGCAACACGTGTCTGCATATGAAAAGCATTTAATGCTTGTCGTGTTCACTCCCACTGTATGTGCATGGTAGATCCATTAGAAGATTTTAGGATGCAGTTGTGGCCCACCTCAGTGAGACGCAGTAGGAACAGTGACAAGAGGAGGATGGATGGTGTGAGCACTTGTGTGGCTGTTGAGATTTCAGAGGAGTGACCTCCAGTGAGATGAAGAGATCTGGTCTTTCCCACCTGGATAAACAAGGAGAACAGGGGGGGTTACCTGAGCCTGCCTCATGCTCTGCTCCAGTGGTGTTTAGAGAGGACATGGAAGAACGTCTCTATTTATTTCATATATAACAGCTCCACGTTGCTGCTCTTGTAAGCCAAAGCTCTGAGAGAGCTCACTTCTGGAAGCAGAACAAGCTGCTGTAGACATGATGATGATCAGCAGCATAATCCAGGTTAGGAGACTGATTAAAGGAATTTTGTTTCCTGTCATGAGCCTCAGGATGCTGCCTGGTGGGAAGGAGCAATCCTGGCCTAACATCCCCCAAATACTTGTCCTGTCCCTTGCCTCCCTCCTGGATTTGCCCATGCTTAGAAGGAGGATGAAGATGGGCAGACTCCTGCTCTCATCCAGCACAGCCAGTTTGCAATCCCTCAGGAGTCCCCCTCATCCTGCTCTTCATGCTGCTCATTTCTTGGGAATTAAGAGCGGACAGCTCAGGGCTGTGCACGGGAGCCATGGAAAGGGCAGAGTTTAGCAATCCCTGCTGCTGCTGCTGCAGTGATTATCAATCAGCTCTAACAGGTTTATCTCCATGTCTTGTGATCTCCCAGCAGCTGGTGAGTTACTCACTGCTCCGTGAGCTTGGCAGGAGGCAAAACTACCTGGTGTAGTGGGTGAAATGTTGGTTCAGATTGAAGGACATGAGATTATGGCAGGGAAAGGAAGGTGAAGGTGAGTCTGAGGCATTGAGAAGAGCCACGTGGGTTTGGTTTGGGGTTAAGTGCCGATGTTTTCAAAAGCAAACCCAAGCACGGGGCAGCTGGAGCTTCCCCATGTGTGTCCCCATCCCCTCTGCTCCTGGCATCTGCTTCCCAAACTGACCCACACTTCCGATATCCCGTCCTCCAGATGGGGATTAGAACCAACACTGGTAAATCCCATCTGGTGGAGAGGGTCCAGGGCCCATGTTGGCTTTTGGTCCTGGCCAACCTGTTGCCACCAGAGCAGGGACTTTGTGGTAAGTGGGGAGGAGCTGCAGAGCCTGAGGAGCCGCAGCTGGTGTTGTAGACCTAAAGCTTATTCCAATCATCCGGGTCTGAGGCCACCCAGCCCCTCTTCTACTAAATGTGTGCTTTGGTGACAACTGCATCCAGTTTTTGGGCTCCTGGCACCAAAGAGACTGGAAGGAAGACCAGTGGGGATCACCAAGAGGAACAGGAGGATGTGTCCCCTGGTGGGATGCTGAGATGGGCTGGAGATGAGACCTGGAGATGAGACAGCTTTGGGGTGGGGGGACCTAATGAGAACGCTCCCATCCATAGAAATAGGTTATTGAGAACATGAAACCGAGACAACAGCATCAACTGAAACAAGAGAGGGACAGGCTGGACATGAGAATATGCTCTTCCATTGGGAGGACAGGCCAGCAATGGGACACATTGACCTTTACCTGGCACCACTGGCCAGGACCAGCTCACCAACATCAGAAGGAGCATGAGCAGCAGTTCAGGGAGGGGATCCTGCCCCTCTTCTGTGCTCTGGGGAGACCCCCCCTGCAGTCCTGATCCAGCTCTGGGGCAGCAGCACAAGAGGGACCTGGAGCTGTTGGAGCGAGTGCAGAGGAGGCCATGGAGATGCTGCGAGGGCTGGAGCAGCTCTGCTCTGGAGCCAGGCTGAGAGAGCTGGGCTGGGTCAGCCTGGAGAAGAGAAGGCTCCTGAAGGGGAGACCTTAGAGCAGCTCCAGTGCCTAAAGGGGCTGCAGGAAAGCTGGAGAGGGGCTTTGGACAAGGGCCTGTAGGGACAGGCCAAAGGGAACGGCTTTAACCTGCCTGAGGGGAGACTGAGATGAGCTCTTAGGCAGAAGCTCTTCCCTGTGAGGGTGCTGAGGCGCTGGCACAGGGTGCCCAGAGAAGCTGTGGCTGCCCCATCCCTGGCAGTGTTCAAGGCCAGGTTGGGCACAGGGGCTTGGAGCAAGCTGCTCTAGTGGAAGGTGTCCCTGCCCATGGCAGGGGGTTGGAACTGGATGAACTTTAAGGTCCCTTCAGCCCAAACCAGGCTGGGATTCTGTCCTGGTTCTGCATTTTGAAACCGCAATGGACCCCCCGGCTGCGGCTCTGTCCCTGCCGCACACACTGCTGTTGGTGCAATTGGAAAAACAACCTGGTTTTATTGAGAAAAACAACGGATGCCAGCTACAAACCTCACTGAGGTGACGTCTGCCAGGCTGGGAAGCCAGCCCAGGAACCCAGAGCATCCTTGACAAGCACAGACAGGAGCTCAGGACACTGCAGATAAACGCACAACAAAGACCCTGCTGTAACCTGTGGAACAAAGAGGCTACTATAACCTGAGGAACAAAGAAACCTCTGTAAGGAACTGACCTCCTGAAGCAGCAGAAGTCAGCCACGGGCACCCAGGAGCTGCTGTCCTGCACCCACTCTTGTATCTAAACGAGAAGACATAAAATAACTCATTTTCTACCCAAAACCAACTCATTGTTTTCTCTCTCTTTGAGCATTACCTCCAGGTGATCATCCCTGTGTGACCCCTGGAGCCTCACTGGGGACGTCTGGCTTTGGGCTCTGTGACATCCATCAGCTTTGATGTGAGACTTCATCCATCATCAGCTGGCCCCACTCCTGGAGGATCGGCACCGGTAATAACTTGAATGGTAGATTTTGAGTTATAATGTATGTCTATATATATGTGTGCATATAAGTAGTTAATCGTAAATATAAATTATGTTTATATGCTTTTCTGCTGGTATTTTGTAGTAATTTTGTAGTAACTTGTAGTAATCTTGTAGTAACTTGTAATACACACTCGCTTTACTCACCGTAACTGACTTACTGATAGTGATCAGTAATAAAGGAATTAATGGGAACAAAGCACCGTGTCCTTGTGTACCCCGGGGTTCTAGGACCTCACTGTTGCCACCATCCCACACCCATGGGATGTCACACTTGGTGTGACAGCAACTCACCCCAAACTGGGTGCATGGGTACACATCCTCCCTGGCTGCCTGCACTGAGGAAGACATTACCAGATCCTCCCTGTTTTGGCTGCTCTTGTCCAGCTAAAGCAAACATCTGGGCTCCTGGAGCTGTTCCTAACCTGTTTGTCACTGCTGGCGCCGTGGGACAGATGCGGCCCTGCTGAGAAGGTCCATGAACGGCTGAGGCTCGTCTGTGTCTGCTCACCATGAAAATCCTCCTGGTCTTTGCCTCCCTTGTGGCAGCCACCTGCAGTGAGCAGCTCTTTGTGGGGTGAGTCCTGCTGGAAGCCGGGGGGGGGGGGACGACACCACGGATGGGGATGGGGACCAGGGTGAGAGATACCCAGACCTATCTGTTCTCCTTTGGGATCAGACAGGAAGGATGACATCCCAAAGGGGTGAAATCCAGCAGGTTTTGCTATAGGGACACCGGCAGTGGTGTAGCTTAACCCACCCTTGTGGAGCCCAGCCAGGCTGGAGTGGAAGCTGTATTGGGAAGTACCTAAACATATCAACAGCCTCTGATAGGCCAAGGGGAATGGCTTTAACCTGCCAGAGGGGAGACTGAGATGAGCTCTTAGGCAGAAGCTCTTCCCTGTGAGGGTGCTGAGGCGCTGGCACAGGGTGCCCAGAGAAGCTGTGGCTGCCCCATCCCTGGCAGTGTTCAAGGCCAGGTTGGACACAGGGGCTTGGAGCAAGCTGCTCTAGTGGAAGGTGTCCCTGCCTGTGGCAGGGGGTTGGAACTGGAGGAGCTTTAAGGTCCCTTCCAACACAAACCAGTCTGGGATTCCATGATACTATGATATAGGCAGAATATATTGATATATAGGGTATCTCCTAACACTTTGGGCATTCTTATGATCAAAAGAAGGATGGAGACCACCTCAGGTTCTCCAGCACTTGCTTCTTTTCCCTATCTTGGCTGTTCTGAACCTGCACTTTTCACTTCCAACCTCCAACCTCCAACCGCTGATGGACTTTCCAACCTACTGAGCCAGTGCAGACCTTTCACAGGCTCCACCCAGACCACAATGGCACCACATCAACACTGGAAGCTTAGCTCCTTTCCCCTTCCAGTGACTCCATCCCGTGCTGATGGCTCTGTCTCCCTGCAGGGACCAGGTCCTCCGTATCATGGCCAGCAATGAGGAGCAGATTGCCCTGCTTAGGGCGCTGGGCGAGCAGACAGAGCTGCAGGTGAGCTGTGGTGGGGCCCTGAGCATACCCTGATGTGAAACAGAGACCCTGGTGACACCCAGGACCTCCTTATGACTTCACATCCTATTTTCCTTCCCATTTTATATATATAAAGAATTCATAACTATATAAATATAATATTTAGCTTGGGGGACCTTGAGCTTGGCCGTTCTGTTTCATAGAATCATGGAATCAGCTGGGTTGGAAAAGCCCTTTAAGCTCATCCAGTCCAACCATTCCCAGCACTGCCAAGGCCACCACTAACCATATTTCACATGAAGCAGGGACACCCCGGCTCCTGCAGCACTGTCACCTCCACGTTGAGAATCCTTGTCAAAAATGTCATTGCATTGGTTTTGACTGGAATGAACTTGAAGACTGAGCTGGTCAGGGTGCTGGGACACCCAGTCTTGGTCATGCTTTGCCTAGAAAGCTTGGATCCAATGATCCTTAGTCCCTTCCAACCTGGGATTCTATGATTCTATGCCCCTGACCCGATACCCATGTGTGTGATTCGGAGAAATCTCCAGGCACAAACTCGCCAGCAGAGTTTCAAGTTGACAAGCAGGTATTCTTTATACTGACACTGAGACACTGGGGATAGCTCCTCCTAATGTGTGTCCCCCTCAGGCCATCCTTATATGGTCACTGGGCATACATACATATTCATGAGGCTACACCTGAATTACATTATTTCCCAGAGATTTTGCATACAGAAATGTGGTGGTGGTCTTTGAGGGTCATTTACTTTTCCCAACAATCTTCATAACCAGCTTAATTAACATTACAGACATAGCAATCATCCTGTCCTTCTACTTATCAGTTAGTTAAACTGCTCCCATCCTGGCCATCTGCTAGTCCGGGATACTCCCCAGTAGATGTTTACACCAGCTTAATGGCTTTATTAACACCACAGACAGCAATCATCCCGTCCTTCTACTTACCAGTTAGTTTTAACTGTGCCCATCCTGGACATCTGCTAGTCCCAAATACTCCCCATCCCCAGGTCCAGTTTTTCTATTCTGCTTTTCATACACTTTTTGTACTGAGGTCCTAAAACTATGTCAATTACCTTCAAGCACTGTGGTTATTTTCTATTACAAAGCCATCAAAATTAACGTTACTGAGAACTGATTCCATTTTGTGCTTTTCTGCCTCCTTGTCTCATGTGTCCCCAAAACTTGTCCCAAGACCTTTTTACCCCTTTTGGTGCTGTGGAGCTCAGTGGATGAGCACCAGCACAGGATGAGGCTGAGCTCTCTCCTCCGCACCAGGTTGACTTCTGGCGCCACCCCGCCAGCCCTGGCCACCCGGCCGACCTGCGGGTGCCCTTCCGAAGCCTCCAGGCAGTCAAAACCCTCCTGGAGTACAATGGCATGTCCTACAGCATCATGATCCAGGACCTGCAGGTGAGAGCTGCGGTGGGAGCGGGATGAATTCCTGCAGTTCAATCCCAAATGGAAGGTCCAGAAAGTTGGAAACCAGCAGGAGATGGAAGAAGAACCCACTCCCTGCTCCCTGTAGCCTGTTGGATGGCTTTTCTCCTCCTGAACAGAAACTAGTGGATGAGGAGAAGAAAGCCATGGCAAAGCCAAGGAGGACAAAGAAGAGCACCAGCACGTTCAATTTTGCCTCCTACCACACGATAGATGAGGTACTTTGCTCTGTAGAGCATTCACTTCACCTTGGTGGGGACACACTCAGGCCATGCTTGCATCCATGCAGTGATGTTCATGGTGGTAGGTGCCCCCCAGCACATGAAACTCCTCCTTGGACAGAGGTTTTAGTTGAGCCAGGAGGCTGGGAATCCCTCCATGAGCAGTGTGGGCTCTCCTGGCATCTCCCAGCTTGCTGGAAGACAACTTCAATATCGTTTTGGGGTTCAAAGTCTGTGCTTGAAGGAGGTTCAGGTCAGATATAAGGCAGAAGCTCTTCCCTGTGAGGGTGCTGAGGCGCTGGCACAGGGTGCCCAGAGAAGCTGTGGCTGCCCCATCCCTGGCAGTGTTCCCTGGCTGGAGCAACCTGGCCTCTAGGGAAGCACCACATCTTCTCTGCATGTTCCATTTGGTGCTGGATACTCTAAAACCCAAAGGGAAAGCCTGGGTGAGCCTCAGCAGCTCCTCCTTTCAGATCTACGACTGGATGGACATGCTGGTGGCTGATCATCCCAACCTTGTCAGCAAGCTCCAGATCGGGCAGAGCTATGAGAACAGATCCCTGTATGTGCTGAAGGTGGGTACAGGGGGAATCCTCTCCTTGCCCAGTCCTGGGAGAACACAGGGATGAAATCCCTCCCTTTCCATGCAGTTCAGCACCGGGGGATCCAACCGGTCGGCCATCTGGCTGGACACTGGCATCCACTCCCGGGAATGGATCACACAAGCCACTGGTGCCTGGACGGCCAACAAGGTACCCACATGCCCTGGGATATGGGACATCAATCCTCACACCTCCCTGTGGTCACATCCCTTTTGCCCAAGGGACACTGAGGCAGCTCCTGCTCCTCTTCCCATGCAGATCGCTGAGGAGTACGGCCAGGACCCCTCTGTCACTGCCATCCTGGACAGCATGGACATCTTCTTGGAGATCATCACCAACCCGGATGGCTTTGCCTACACCCACAGCTCTGTGAGTACAGGGACTTGTCCTAATGCTTGTCTCCAGCAACCATGGTTGGGCAGGGTTTTTGGGAGGGGAGGAATGTTCCTTCCGTGTGGGATGGTGGATGGGTGGTTTCCTCCTCTCCCTGAAGATCATAGAATCAACCAGGTTGGAAAAGCCCTTTAAGCTCATCCAGCCCAACCATTCCCAGCACTGCCAAAGCCACCACTAACCCATGGCACTGAGGCCTCGTCTCCACACTGTGTGAACACTTGCAGGGACGGTGACTGCAGCCCTGCCCTGGGCAGCCTGTTCCAATGCCTGAGCAGCCTCTGGGGAAGGAATTGTTCCTCAGCTCCATCTAAACTTGCCCTGGTGCAGCTTGAGGCCGTTTCCTCTTGCTGCTCAGGCAGGAGGGTGGCATCTGTCCAAACAAGGAGGTGGGATTCACGTCCCTGCGATGGTCTCACCCCATCTGCTCCTAGAACCGCATGTGGCGCAAGACGAGGTCCATCAATGCTGGCTCCCACTGCATCGGTGTGGATCCAAACCGGAACTGGGACGCTGGGTTTGGAGGTGAGAGCTGGGGCCACCAGGTCCCCACACTGAGCATCACTTGTGCCTCAAAGCTCCCTGCTATAGGGGAGAAACCTGGGGGCTAAAGCCCTTCCCCAGGGGAGCTTCTCTGCATGGTGCCTCCTCCACCATGCCCCAGGCTCTGGCTCCAGCAGCAACCCCTGCTCTGAGACCTACCGTGGTCCTTATGCCCACTCCGAGAGGGAAGTGAAAGCCATTGCAGACTTCATCCTTGGTCATGGGAACGTGAAGTTGGTCATCTCCATCCACAGCTACTCCCAGATGCTGCTTTACCCCTATGGCTACAAGACAGCATCCGCACCCGACCACCAGGAGCTGGTGAGATGGTCCCAACATGTAGACACGGGGCTGTGAGCACCAGCCTTGGTGGAAAAGTCCGGTTGGATCATTCCAGGACCCTGCTCTTCTCGTTAAAGCCGACCTGAAGCCCATCAGTTGGTTCTTGGAATCATAGAATCAACCAGGTTGGAAAAGACCTTTAAGATCATCTATTCCAACCATTGCCCAGCACTGCCAAGGCCACCACTAAAAAAAAGGGAGGGTGATAACAGGATGTACCTCCCATCCATCAAAAAATTAGAGTGTTTTGGGGAAAAGCAGGAGCAGAGGGGTTGGAAAAATGCTGGGATCTAGGCTCTGCTGCCCCAAGGTCTTGCTCCCCCAGGTCTCACCACTTTGGGGGTCTCCCTTGCAGAATGAAGTGGCTAAAAAGGCAGTGAGTGACTTGGCTGCTGTGTATGGGACAAAGTACACCTATGGCAGCATCGTGAACACCATCTGTTAGTGTTCCTTCCCCATCCCACAGTGCTGTGTCCATCAGGAATGCTCGGTGTTGGGATCACACCTCCCCTCCTCTCCCTGCAGACCTGGCCGATGGCACCACCATTGACTGGACCTATGACCACGGGGTGAAATACTCCTTCACATTGGAGCTGAGGGACATGGGGTATTATGGCTTCCTCCTGCCCAGCACCCAGATCATCCCCACTGCTACAGAGACCTGGGCAGCGCTGCTGAACATCATGGTCCATGTCCTGGAGCATCCATACTGAACCCATGTCCCTCATATCAATAAACAGACCTGGATTTAAGGCTGGCACCTTTATGTTTCTGTGCTAGACCCCCCAAAAGGGGTGAAAAAGGACTCTCAGACCTGCAGACAGTTGTTTCCCTCCTCGTGACTTTGGCCATACATGTCCCATCCATTGGAGCCAACAGCCCTGAAGAACCTGGGAGGAGATGAGTGGTTTTGGGGCTGCCAAACCCAAATTTGTGGGGTTTTGGGCAGCACTGCTCCATTATCCTTTCCCTGGGGGCTGCAAGGAGGGACTTTGGGCACCCTCAGCGCCATAGGTGGGGCCAAAGTGCTTTGAGGCACCTGGGATGCCCATCACTCACTCTGATCTCTGTCCTGTGCTGGGCTTCAAACCAATTCTGCTGCTGCCACCACCACAACCATGGTTTAGGCATCGAGGGCACCGAGTCCTCTGCACAAAAACTTGCATTTTGCACTTTCTCAACCCAAATTTACCCTTTTTCACCCTAGTGCCATGTGCTGCAGCCAGTGGGGTGGGATTCTGGCACCTCCCCATCTCTCAACCCTGCCTATGGGTGACTCACCCACTTCACAGAACAGATCTGGCTGGCACTGGGAATGCTGTGGAGGAGGGAACAATGGTGCTGCAGTGCCCGACCTTGTCTGGTGCCAGCCAGAACCTTCCCTGGGAAGGGGAGGTTTCCCTTGCCCTGGGAAAGGGGACAGCTGGTGGGGCCGGGGTGGGGCCACCATTCCCATGGGATTTAAGAGCTCTGTGGTGCTGCTGGGACACGGGAGAGGCTCTTCAGGCTGACAATGAAGGTCCTCGTGCTCCTGGCTGCCCTAGTGGCAGTGGCCACCAGCACTGAGACATTTACTGGGTAGGATCTGGGTGGAGAGGGGAGGCTGGGATGGGGATGGTGGCACCAGTTGGGGCAGAAGGAGCTGGTTCAGCTCCAAAGGGGCACAAATACTCCTGGGAAGAGGCTCAGAGCAAACCCCAGTGTGGTGGGATGGTTGGGAGGTGGTTAGGCTGGACCCATGGCGGTGGCCCACTGATCCCACAGGCACCAAGTGCTGCGCATCATCCCCACCACTGAGGAGGAGCTGCAGAAGGTGCATGAGCTGCAGGATGTGGAGGAGCTGCAGGTATGGGTGCAATGGCAGCGGGGGTCTTAGGGACACCCTTAAGACCCCCAAGTTCCTTGTTTTGCACCCCGAAACCACTCTGTAGAGCAGGGCTGGGGGTGCTGGATGTGGGGTGATGGTGACCAAATGGTGAAAAGTAAGACAGAAGCTGGTGCTTGTGGGGCAGCCCGAGGTGGGATCTGACCCCCCCATCTCTTTCCCTCCCCCTATAGCTGGACTTCTGGCTGGCACCTCGTGGCCCCGGGCACCCCGTGGACATCCGTGTACCCCTGCCCAGTCTCCAGCCTGTCAAAGAGCACCTCGAGGACAACGACATCTCCTACTCTGTCATGATCAAGGACGTACAGGTCAGTGCTGGCGGAGGGGAGGCAAGGAAGATGTGGGTCTTGATGTGGGACAAGGTCTCATCCTGTCCCCTGTCTCCCAGGCACTGGTGGAACACGAGCAGATGGAGATGCTCCATCGCCCCCGCCAACTGATGCTCTCCACTGACAGCTTCAACTTTGCTGCTTACCATACCCTGGATGAGGTGAGAAAGCACAAGATTTGGGGCATTTTGGGGGTAAAAACCCCACATTCTGCGGTTGCTCTTTGCTCCATGTGCAGCAGGTGGGGAGCTGGCTGTGACCCCCACATTGTTCTCCTGCAGATCTATGCCTTCATGGACCTGCTGGTGGCTGAGAACCCCAACCTGGTCAGCAAGCTTGAGATCGGCCGGTCAACAGAGGACCGTCCCCTCTATGTGCTCAGGGTGAGGGCTTGGAGTCCATGGGGTGACCCGAGGGGGCAATGGGGCCAGGGACAAAGCCAACATTCCCCACCCCCCCTTTTCTGCTCTTCCAGTTCAGCAGAGGGGGCACAAACCGCCCAGCCATCTGGATTGACACCGGCATCCACTCCCGGGAGTGGGTGACACAGGCCAGCGGGGTCTGGTTTGCCAAGAAGGTACAGACACCCCCAGGACATGGCTGAGGTCCCCAATGGGCCACAAGGTCCTGCAGCCAACTATGGGTGCCAGAGGGCTAACCCCATAGAGAGGATGGTGCTCTGGGAGCAATGGGGACCATAAACCACCATCCACTCTCTAGATTGTCCAGGATCATGAGAATGATGAGGGTCTGGCCTCCGTCCTGAACCAGTTGGACATCTTCCTGGAGATCGTCACCAACCCCGATGGCTTTGTCTACACCCACACACAGGTACTGCCCTGGCCCCTACAGCCATGCTGGATGGGGCTGCTGCACATCAAAACCTCCTTGTCCACGTTTCCATGGGATGGAAGGGGACCACCACAACCCATTATCCTCCCCATTCTCTCAGTGCTGGTGGAGCTGCAGCCCCGGCCCCCAGCTGAGATGTCTCTGCCATTCCAGAACCGCATGTGGCGCAAGACCAGGTCCAGGAACTCGGGTTCCCTTTGTGTTGGTGTGGACCCCAACCGCAACTGGAACGCAGGGTTTGGAGGTCAGAGCCCTCCCACTTATTAGGTTCCACCATCAAGGTGGAAGCTTTGAGGCCTTCTCTGGCTCAGAAAGATCCAGAGATGGCCCCTGGAGAAAAGATGTGATTTGGTTTGTGGCAGATGAGAGTTTGGGCTGCACCAGGGTGTTGATGGGGATCACTACTGAAAGTCATCATAGAGTTATCCAGGAGGAGCCCCAGAGTGTTCCTTGCTGGCTGAGGGGTGGGAGAAGCTTGGAAATGGAAAAGACCCTTTGCCCAGCTGCCACTCACTTACCCTGTGCTCCCTGTCCTCTGCTCCACAGAGGCTGGGGCCAGCAGGAACCCCTGCTCAGAGACATACCACGGACCCTACGCCAACTCGGAGCCCGAGGTGAGGGCCATCGTGGACTTTGTGAACAACCACGGGAACATCAAGGCTTTCATCTCCATCCACAGCTACTCCCAGCTCCTGCTCTACCCCTATGGCTACACCAACACCCCAGCGCCTGACCACGAGGAACTGGTAGGGCTGATGTGGGGGGCAGAAGGGGGCTGGGATGATGTGAAGCTGCTCTTTTCCTCCTAGGAGGAACTCACCTATTGAGCTTTGACATCCTTTTTGCCTGTGGCATGAGGAAAAGCCTCTCCTGCAGGTTGTATCCCACACAGTTACCCTTTCTTTGGCTCATCTTTCTCCCTTCTGTGTATTCCTAGCATGAGATATCCGAGAAGGCAGTTGCAGCTCTGTCTTCTCTGTATGGCACTAGCTACAAGTATGGCAGCATCTACACCACCATCTGTAAGTAACGGGGAGGGGACAGCAGTGATTCTCCCATAATAAACCCAAATCATCACTCACACCTCAGCTTAGACAGAAGATCCCATGAAATACCTGTCCAGCAGTGTCCTCCTGTTGTTTCTCCACCCAGATCAAGCCAGTGGATCTACTGTTGACTGGACATACAGCCAGGGCATTAAATACTCCTTCACCTTCGAGCTGCGGGACACAGGGCGCTATGGATTCCTGCTCCCTGCCAGCCAAATCATCCCAACGGCCCAGGAGACGTGGCTGGCACTGAAGGTCATCATGCAGTACACGCTGGATCATCCCTACTAAGCAGGAGCAGGTCCTGAGTGGTGATGGAATGAGCTGGAGGGGGGAAAATGCAATAAATCAATGTAAAGAAGGATGAGCAATGCCTTTCCTTCGTTTCTGTTTTCCCTGATCATGGTAAAAAGCCCTTCTGGAGACCAGCTTGGTGCTAATCAGCCAACATGAGTAGTGTGCTGGCCCAAAAGGGGGATTAAATGGGCATAGAAATGTAGAATGGTTTGGGTTGGAAAGGACCTTAAGATCACTCAGTTCCAACCCCTGCCATAAGCAGGGACGTCACACTAGGCCATGCCCCAAGGCTCTGTCCAACCTGGCCTTAAAGCCTGGCATGGAAACAGTGGGACACAAGAGAAAGGAAGGTGCCCTCTGCTTCTGGAAGGGGAAGATATTCAGTTTGACACTTACTGGGCAAGCAGAGACCTAGGACGTGATGGATTCTGTGTCTTTGTGTGGTTGAACATCAATTTGTGGCAGAAAGGTCCCTCCTCGCCTGCTGTGATCCTTAGGGGAGGGAGAGCCAAGCCCCTGCTGACTCCCAGCTTCCATAGGCACCACTCCAGGCTCTCTGATAGCTCTCAAATTGAAAGAAGCACTCAACCACAAGGTGTTTAATTTAATAAAACCTAAATTACAATTAAAACTCCTAGAGTTTGACTTCATCCTTGTCCTGGGTTCAGCAGTAGCAGTCATGTTTCTCCTCCTTGGTAGCTGGTGCAGTGCAGTGTTTTGACTTTCAGCTCGGGAACAGAGCTGATAGAGATGTTTTGGTTTGGCCAAGGACTTTGTGAGCCTCATGCTTTGCCAGGGAGGAGGGGAAGCTGGGAGGAAGCAGAGACAGGACACCTGACCCAAACTGACCAAAGAGGTATTCCATACCACAGCACGTCATGCCCAGGAGGTAACTGGGAGTTAGCCGGAAGGGCTGGGAGACTGCAGGGTTGGAGGAGGTATCGGTCGGAGCTTGGTCGGGCTTGGGGGGCGAGTTATCGGTCAGCGGGTGGTGAGGTGTTGTATTCTGTTCCCTTGTTATTTCCTTTATCATTATTATCATTGATGGTAGCAGCAGTGATTTGTGTTATACCTTAGTTACTAAACTGTTCTTATCTCAACCCGTGGGAGTTGCATTCTTTTGATTCTCCTCTCCGTCCCTCCGAGAGCAGGGGGAGGGCAAGAAAGGGGGGGAAGTGAGCGAACGAATTACCTGACTGGGTTTAAACCACGACAGTTCTTTTTGGCGCCCAACGTGGGGCACGAAGGGTTGAGATAATGACAGATCTGACCGGATTAATAGTCATTCGTCACAATGCTGATTTATTGGGTATCAGAGTTGTTCTTCTTGATCTCACAGCTTCAGACCGTTGTAACTTACGTAGAGCCGGTATTTGCTGTGTTAGTGTTTATCAAGTGTGGGGCCTGGGCTAAGGTTCTTGTCTCACTGTGCTTTATAGCAATGGCTTGTAATACGGGTGGGCTCCAGCAGCAGGGCGGGACGGACGTGGCCGTGGACTTGTACCTGGCCGTCCGGCTGCTCTTCACCGTCCTGGCCCTCACCCTACTCTCCATCTTCGTGAGGCTGCGGGGAGCTGAGGGGGAGCGGCCCCGGGAGCCGGCGGCTGCTGAAACGGCCCGGGAGAGCGGCCCCGGGGACCAAGCGGCGGCGGGAGCGGGGCCGGAGGCCGCCAGGGGACGGCTGCCGGTGGAGGAGGTCGGGGCGGTCGAGGAGCAGAAGGAAGCGGCTGCCGAGCAGCGGGAGAAGGCGGCGGAGGAGCCGAGCCCCGCGGAGGAGCCGAGCCCCGCGGAGGAGCCGAGCCCCGCGGAGGAGCCGAGCCCCGCGGAGGAGCCGAGCCCCGCGGAGGAGCCGAGCCCCGCGGAGGAGCCGAGCCCCGCGGAGGAGCCCAGCCCCGCGACGGCCGAGAGCATTCCCCGGCAGCCACCCGCCGAGCCCCAGGAGGATGCAGGAGACCACGCAGCATTTCCCAGCAAGGCAGAGGAGGAAGAGCTGGACTCAGGAAAAGAGAAGCCGGTGGTGGGAGAGCCGGCAAGCACAGCAGCTACACCAGCCCCAGTGACAAGTACAGCAGCATCGTGTGAGAGTTCTGGAGGCTCTGAATGGCCTTTGGGTATCCTTGGGACCTGCCTGCTGATTGTGATGGGGATCAGCATGTTGGCACACACACAGGCTGTGTTCTACCCACAACCATTTTGTCTGATCTCAAAAGTTAAGCAGAGTCAGGTTTGGGTCTTGTCTGGGCAGACCAAACTAGCCTGAGGAATTTGAGATTCTCCAGATCCAGAACTGAATGTACTTTCTGGTTGTCTTGATGGGTTTGTATGCTTTGGGGCTTCTTGACTTGATGTTCTTTGGAGGATTGTCGTGGTTTAAACCCAGTCAGGTAATTCGTTCGCTCACTTCCCCCCCTTTCTTGCCCTCCCCCTGCTCTCGGAGGGACGGAGAGGAGAATCAAAAGAATGCAACTCCCACGGGTTGAGATAAGAACAGTTTAGTAACTAAGGTATAACACAAATCACACCTGACCCAAACTGACCAAAGAGGTATTCCATACCACAGCACGTCATGCCCAGGATGTAACTGGGAGTTAGCCGGGAGGGCCGGGAGACTGCAGGGTTGGAGGAGGTATCGGTCGGAGCTTGGTGGGGCTTGGGGGGCGAGTTATCGGTCAGCGGGTGGTGAGGTGTTGTATTCTGTTCCCTTGTTATTTCCTTTATCATTATTATCATTGGTGGTAGCAGTAGTGATTTGTGTTATACCTTAGTTACTAAACTGTTCTTATCTCAACCCGTGGGAGTTGCATTCTTTTGATTCTCCTCTCCGTCCCTCCGAGAGCAGGGGGAGGGCAAGAAAGGGGGGGAAGTGAGCGAACGAATTACCTGACTGGGTTTAAACCACGACAATCCTCCAAAGAACATCAAGTCAAGAAGCCCCAAAGCATACAAACCCATCAAGACAACCAGAAAGTACATTCAGTTCTGGATCTGGAGAATCTCAAATTCCTCAGGCTAGTTTGGTCTGCCCATGGCAGAAGGAGGTTTTCACACAGCCCTGAGCAGTTGTGGGTTTTGGATCAGTCTCCCACAGCAAAATCAGGACTTTACCAGCTCTTGCTTCCAGATTTATTCAGTGGCATAAGACACTGCTGCTTATTTCCATGGCCTGTTCTGGACGCTGTTCCTGCCGAACGAGTGGGCACTGAGGACTCCCCCACTGCCAGCAGTGCTGGGGAGACTGGGGCTGCTCCTCATGGCTGTTGCCTTGAAGCTGCATCCTGAAGAGCCACTGCTAAAATGGCCTGTGGGGAAAAGAAACAACCCAAAGGTCAGGAGCTGAGTGTGGGATGGAGCACAAGGACACACAAATGATGGATGAGCACCTCCCATATGCAGACAGGCTGAGAACATGAGGGCTGTTCAGCCTAGAGAACAGAAGCTGCGTGGAGACCTCAGAGCAGCCTCCAGTGTCTGAAGGGGGCTACAAGGATGCTGGACAGGGACTCTTCATCAGGGACTGGAGTAATAGGACAAGGGGCAACAGGTTCAAACTGAAACAGGGGAAGTTCAGATTGGAGATAAGGAAGAAGTTCTTGCCTGCGAGGGTGCTGAGGCGCTGGCACAGGGTGCCCAGAGAAGCTGGGGCTGCCCCATCCCTGGCAGTGTTCAAGGCCAGGTTGGACACAGGGGCTTGGAGCAAGCTGCTCTAGTGGAAGGTGTCCCTGCCCATGGCAGGGGGTTGGAAGCGAATGATCTTTAAGGTCCCTTCCAACCCAGATCAGGCTGGGATTCTATGATCTGCTGTCCCTTGCTGCCTCTCCAGCTGTCCCTGTAAACATACAGACCCATGGATAATTCAGTGCAGGGTTTGGGCAGAGTTTCTATCTAACTACGGAGGCCTAAGCACCTGAAGACCCTATTAATCACCAGTTAAACCTAAAGACATTTAAATGTAGTGGGTAAAATGGCATATGCCAACCCCCAGCAGTCCCAGAATTTTACCACTGTGTAGCTATGCAAGATTTAAATCCTCTGGGATTGGCATAGCACAGGTTTTAGTGGATCCTCTCAGTCTGTTTAGAAATCAAACTCCTCTCCCAGCTCTCTCATGGGAAGATTATGACAGAGAAAGTGCTGCAGGGCAGGCTCAAGAGCTACAGCAAGGGGCTGCAGCGTTTGTTCCGGACTCTTACTGGTAGTGTCTGAAGGAATGTGCTCCTCTTCAAGGTAGTATTTAATCTTCTGTAGATTATCTTCAGAAAATCTCCATCTATTCTCAGCTGGTGTGAATGGCACCTGCAGAGAGGTCTTCTTCTGGGCAGATCCAGAGGGAGGTGTTATGCGGCAACATGCAGGGAGCGAGCCTGTGATGAGTCCTTCTGGGATCTTCTGTGCTAGGACCTTTAGACCTGCAGATGGACATGTCACATGTTACCAGTGACCACCAGCTAGGATGGGATCAGTGAGTGGACCAGTGCCAAGTAAAACACTTGGCAGAGCTGAATATCCAGCTCTTGCCAAGTTCCAGCTCACACAAAGCCATGCTCTCTGCTCTTGATCCACCCTCCTGAGGTCTCAAGGGGTCCTGCCCATCCCCACTTACCTCCAGATAACAAGAAGACGTTCTCAAAGCCCCTCTCACACATAGATGTTGCGGCCTGGCTGGCTAATCTCTCATCATTGTCATACAGAATTATCATCTTCCCATGGGCATTTTTCTGCTAAGAGTTAAGGATTCATTTGGAAACTTCACATAACTCTTAATACCCTTTTAGAGAAAAAGGAGACAAATGGGACTGGAGACTGAGAGAATCCCCGCTTGATCTGCAAGTATCAGTATTTAAATCAAGTCTTCCCTGCATCTGTGATTTAAATCTGATTTCTGGGTGATGAGGCTTGACAGACACAAAGGACACAGCCTAATCCCCACAGGAGTGCAGCCCCTGCAGCAAGTGTCCACCACTGTTCTAACACTGGTTAGTAACAGGCAAGAGCATGAAGCACCTTCATTTACAACCTCCCCTCTCCCCTGCAGCCCTCTCAAGAGAACAATTATCAGCCTAATCCTGCCTGATAATCCTCTTTCTAACCTCAAAGAAAAGCCAATCCCCATCAATGTGCTGAGAAGAAGCCAAAAGATTTGATGAATGTGGACCAACTGCAGGGGTGGGAGCCCAAGTATGGCTTTGCCTTCCAGCAGCCAAAACCCCATGAAATGCCAAATTCAGGCAGCTCCCACGGGAGTCAAGAGGTGTTACAGCCTTGAGGAACTAGAATCTGGCATCTGATGGTGGCAGCAGAGCCTCACGAAGTAAACACAGTCAGCATAAAGGACCTCCTCTCCCATCTTCCTTTTGAAATCCCTGGATTTTGTTGAGCATTGTCCCAGTGACAGCAACTGCTACAGCCCCAACTGGTCTTGAAAGCCTCCCCCAACATCCCCCCCCCCCCCTTATTTGTTTTAGGTCAGCTCTTCATATGTAAAGGATACATATTCCAGAATACTATTTGAGTATGGATTCATGGCTCTAGACAGCATTGCAATAGGGTAGGAATAAGCTGCAGAAGAGATTAAAAGACAAAGAGAGAAAAATCATACAGCAGCCGAACATCAACCATCACACAACCTGCAGTACAAGTGACAATGACTTGTTGAGGTTCAGCAGACACGGAAATCCACTGAATAAGGGATCAGCATCAGCTCCACACCCTTATCCCTTTCCAGGAAAGATGGGTGTACTGGGTGAGTGCTGAGAGCATTCTGCACTTAAGAATGTCCCATCCTGGGGGTTAAAATGAAGCCAGCCAGGATATGAGATGGAGCAGGATGATCCCAGCTGAGCCTGCTGTGGGATTGTAGTCTCCTCACCTCCAATAATATGACATTGGTTGTATGCGTCGCGGTCTCGTACATCCAAAAGCAGGAAGGGGCAATCAGGATAAGGTGTGTCTTTAGCCTCAGTTTCTTCTTTCTTTGGAGTGTCCTCCTGTATACTCAGTTCACCAATACCACTTATCACACTGCAAGAGGAAAGAGGAGGTTATGATACCAGCTCTCACTCTGAATGCTTCCATACCTCGCCACCAGTCACAGTTCCAATAGTCCATTGCCATCCCAGTACCACCATACACCACATGGAAATGGAGAGGCTCTATTTCACACTTTCCAGGACATCAGAAGAGACTGCTTTTGTCATGATATGAAACAGAGTACAGCCTTGCTATGTGAAATGCCATACTCTTCTGGATCAATCAGTTACTGGTGGTTTACATCATAAAGCGAGGGAGAATGATACTTAAGAAACTGCCAACACCAAGATCATAGAATCACAGAATGGTTTGGGTTGGAAAGGACCTTAAGATCATCCAGTTCCAAGCCCCTGCCATGGGCAGGGATACCTTACACTAGACCCAAGATCTCAGCAAGTCAAACACACTGAATAACTGTCAGGCACCAGTGCTATGCAGAGGTTTCCCATTTCACCACTACACTGGGTACAGGACATGAAGAGAAACCTCCAGATGCCCTTAGTGGTCACTAAATTGACAGCTTGAATACATGATCACTAGGTCTGTCAGGTGAGCATCTCAACTGTTAGCGTTTGCAAGGGAAGAGCCCAGACAAAGCTTCCTCTTACAATGTCTTTCTGGTACCTCTGACCTTGATTAGTGATGTAGTGGGTTTGGAAACTGGCCTTTTATTCTAACCATGGAACTATGTGTTATCGTCAGCAAGGCACATTACTGAGTTTACCAGAGCAGTTTATAACGTGGATTCTTCAACCCAGGGACCTGGATCAAATCCCACAAATACATTTCCTGGTCACCCATTTCAGGTGGCCAGAGGGCTGGGTTACAGCCTCAAACCTAGCTCAGACAGGAAAATCTGCCAAGCCCTCTCTTGCTCACACTTCCAGACCTCCAAACTCAGGCTTTAATGAGAAATACAATATAAAGCTATTTAACAGCAATTAAAAAAACCTAGCTGGATAAAAGGAATTATCTGCTATGACAGGAAGGAAATGGTGTATTATTGTCAGGCACCTCTGCAGTGTGGAGCGATAGGAAACCCCAGCCCCTGCATTGTTTAGGAACAGGACTGGACTGGGTGTCCTATCAGGGCTTCCTTTCCCATTTGTCCCTTCTGTGACTTCAGCATCTGGATGTGGAGCAGCAGAATCACCATCTGGGGAGAGAACAGGGTGCAAAGAGTTAAAATGCTGTAGGAAATAAGCAAGCAGGTTTTAAGCCAGTTCCTAGTCTTAGGAGAAAGTGTGTCTCTCAAAGACAGCCTTATTTCATCCTCTTATAAGGATGTTTTACTAACAGCCTCATATTAATAATAAAGAGCCATAGGATTTTTAAGAGCTGAAGATCTAATTTGAAGAATGAATATGTAGTTCTTGAGGCATGATATCTACTGAGTTACAATAAACTTGGCAGCATGAGGACTTTCTTACTTGCAGCCTTTCTTGTTTAGGAGTGTTGCTGTCCACAAAGTGAAGTGGCTGAAGGCCAAAAGTGAAGTTATTTTTCCCCTGCTGAATAGCTAACTCTGTCTGTCAGGACCCAGCTCACCACATGACAGTGATCTATAGCTCCCTCTCTTTGTGCTTACAACAAATACTGTTACCTTCCAGCTTGGGGATCTCCTCGTTTGTCACTTCTAAGATTTCATCAGATAAAGAGGCAACCTGGATGACCTGCGGGAGACAAAAGAGAGCAACAATACCTTGATACACATGCACTGATGTCACTGCGAGAGAGCAGGGATCAGCTTAAGGAAAAACAATCCTCAAGCCAAGACGCATTTAACTCATTGCAACTTCTACTGGACTTCAAGGTCACACATAGGTGTGTATATGATGCTTGTACAGCAAGTTTGTCCTTTTATTAAGTGGAAGTTGTAGCAAAGAAAACCCCCAGAACACTCAACTTTGGAGGAAAGAAAAGCCACATGTGCCACACAGGTAACATCAAATACCAGAATGCTGTCTAACTTATCAAGTTCAGTCACTAAAACATTTCAGAGCATACACTGCACTGGCTAAAATCACACATGGGATTATTCCACAGAGAAGACCTGGGATGTTCTCATAGTAAATCAGTTCATTGCACCAGTGAGAGGTACAGGACTGGTCTTAATCCAGGGGAACTGAAGATGGGAGTCTGCTAAACCCAGTCCTTTAATATCTGCAACTTTAACATTCTCTCCTTAGAAGAGAGCTTGTATTTTTCTAGTTTTTATTAGGTTTTGTGAACTAACACATAAGCACCACTCAGCTCTTCATTTACAGATCAAATTTACCAGCCTTTAATATTTGGATTCATTTGATTTAAAAACACACAGAAAGCCTTGAAGTCAAGAACATTTCCATCATGTGCAGCAAAACCCCCTGGTAGGGAGGGCTTCAGGCTGTGACATAAAGCTTGAGGAGATCAGATCTGAACCTCCTTTACGTAGCCCTCTTTTCTTATAAGAGGCTTAAAAATCCTCTTAAGTGAAGGGACATAAAAAAAATAGGGAATACATTTCAAAGATAGAGTCACCAAAAACTTGAATTTGAAACTAAAACCATTTCTACTACTCTGAAAATATTGGCCTAAATGGTTTCCTTGTATTAAGGGCAATCTATAAGGGCAGGACAAAGCCAGTACAGGAGTTACTAAGGCCACGTAACTGGGGAGAGAACAGGGTACAGCGAGTTAAAACACTGCAGGAAATAACAACATGAAAGTTTTAGAGAGACAAAAAATGCTGCTCCTAAAAGATGACAACTTTCAGAGGCCACAGAGGGAACCATACATACCAACTGGGCAAAAGTGGTCACTCTCAGCCTTTTAAACAGCTCATCCTTTCTATATCTGTAACCTTCAGAGAGAAAACATAAGAAAAACAAGGTCAGTTTTCAGTTAATTCCCACCTTTTGCTGTACCAGCTCATGGGCTGAGTCCCAGCTATTCTCATAGACTCTCTTCACCAATGCAGCGGGATTTTGGGGCACCAAAACCTGACGACTTTGTGAAAAGTAATACCAGTTATAAAGAGAGATCTTGTCCAGATATGGTTAAAGTGGAGAAGGCAGATTTAGTTGCTTTTAGGGTCAAGTGTGCATCACTGTGTGTTTTCTCTTCTTGCTGGAGAAAGTTTCATGAATTTAGCACCTTTGTCTGCTGTTCTTTGAAGCCCACTATGTCACAAAGCCTCTTAAACCAGATTAAGTTTACTGGAATCATAGAATCCCAGACTGGTTTGGGTTGGAAGGGAGCTTAAAGCTCCTCCAGTTCCAACCCCTAACACAGGCAGGGACACCTTCCACTAGAGCAGCTTGCTCCAAGCCCCTGTGTCCAACCTGGCCTTGAACACTGCCAGGGATGGGGCAGCCACAGCTTCTCTGGGCACCCTGTGCCAGCGCCTCAGCACCCTCACAGGGAAGAGCTTCTACCTAAGAGCTCATCTCAGTCTCCCCTCTGGCAGGTTAAAGCTGATACACGGATTGACTCCACAACTCGTTAGAGTTGTAAAGTAGGTATGCTTTATTCAGCTGAGGCGCATGGGGGCTACTCCTCCAAAAGCATGCACACCCTCCTTTGCCACTCAGTGCATTTACATCACATATAATGATTACCTAAACATGAGATTGCTTCACGCCTAATACATATGCAAAACCTATTCCCGTCTAGTATTATAATTAGTTTTCTGGCATTCGTCCCATTGATGCGCCTGCGCAGGGCCTCCTGGTGGTGGTCATTAGGGGGTCGTGGGGATGAAGGCCTGTAGTTCCTCTTCATCACTGCGAGCAACCTCTTGCTTTCACGCAGACTCAATAGGGTTTCGGCTCCTGTCCAGACTTCAGGTTTGGTACAAGCTGGTTTTATGTATCTTAAAGCAGAAACTTGTCAAGTTTGCCAATTTTGTTACTCTGGTTATCTTTTGTTCCTTTTCTTTCTAAAGATACTATTTGAACAAGAATGTCTTAAACATTAAGCTATGAATCTTACCTACTACAATTCTGCCTAGCAGCTGCAACTCCTACAATTCACCTTTCTAGCAACTTTGACTCCTAAGGTTCTGCTTCACTAAGCACAGCGACTGCTTAAGGAAGCAGGCACAATGTTAACCCTTTATTTCCCGGTATCAAAGCCATTCCTTTGGCCTGTCCATACAGGCCCTGGTCCAAAGCCCCTGTCCAGGTTTCCTGCAGCCCCTTTAGATATTGGATTGAACTTTTACTTTGTGCAAGTTACAGGAGGATCAGAGCACAAGGACATCTTATGTCAGACTCTGTCTTGTCAGGTACTAAGCTAAACATGCATATTTAATCTTCAGATGCTCCAGGTTTTCTTACTTTTAGCTGTCAAATTCCAATCCCTACAATTCCCTGATATGGATATCTAGAGGGAGAGATAAATGAAAGAATTTCTTTCACGCAGAAAGCAGCAGCTCAGTGTGGATACCAGCTCAAAGCTGACACAATTGCTACAGAAAAACTGGACTAATTTAATCTTAAGCCTGAAGACAAAGCTGAGGTAGCAAGGAAAGCCAGACAGCTGCTGGAATGACTGACAGACAACCAGAGCCGAGATTAACAGCCCTAACGAAGCAATGACAAGAGGCAGACTGCAGACAGATACTTGAGATGTGTAAACACAAGGGAGAGAAGAGCCTTCTAATGGGAAACAAAAGGGTTTATGTAGGAGGAAACAGAAGCAAAGACTAGTATCTGTAGGAACATCTTGATATAAAAAAGCCTCCCATGGGAAGTAATAGAAGCCTTGTCCTTTGGGAAATTTACAGCTACAAAGAAGATACGAAAGAAAAGTGAGGGAAAATAAGAAAGGTCAGTACTGCACTGGCAGGGAAAGGCAAAGATGTACAAAATTCCTCCTGTGTCAGGCACTGCAGCTCTAACAGAGCTCTGCATGAAGCTCTTGAAGCCACACTAAGGAATCTAAACTCTCTCTTTTCCTCCTCTTCCTCCCTTATGAAGCTCCAGCTCTGAAGTAAAGAGATTTTTATATTTAATAAAGAAAAATCCTTTGCATGTTTCTAACTGTTGGAGGAGATTGCAAAGTGGTCTCTCTTCAGCTAAGAGAGATAACAGAGAACAGACTTTAACAACAGAGAACAGGACCTTCAGCAAATCCAGCCAGTTAAGCAATTTTAAATCCTCTATAACCATCTGCTGAATGCTCCATTAGCTTAAGCAAGGTGGAGAAAGGGGGAGGAAGGTCTCAAATCCATACACCTGAATCCACTACACCAAAAATTACTGCCAGATTAGCTTAGGGAAATGCTCAAGATGACATGTGTTTAGAGAAGGAGCCACATGAATGCTGGAGGCTGAGATCTCTTCTCAATACAAGTGGTGACAATGCTTGGACAAGATTCCCCCCATACACAACCTAAGGAACCTTATAAGAGCAAAACAGAGACAAAAAAAAAGAGAAATTGCGAGTTTTAATCTCTGGTTTGGTCTTATTCTTATCCCTTCCTTCTTAAATGTGCTTCCTGAAGAGGCAGACCAAGTGCTTTTCAGTGTTCAGACCAAGCAGAGCTCCTAAATTCAACATTTTATGCTATACAATGTTTATCAGGCAGCAAAGCAAGTGCCTACTTGCTACTCAACAGCTTACCTAAGGAAAAGAAGCCCATCCAAAACATCCCTGCGCACTGCAGGGTGCGCTATACATTTCAAACTATGGGGCTGAATCAAGTACAAGACCTATGCATAAACTAGATTTCAGAACATCCATGCACTTCAAAATGAACTTGGCTTCAAGCCTCAGGTTCAGGTTGCTAAAGTCTCACTTTAACAGGAAAATACCAGCAATAATTCAGCCCATTTCCTCTGCTGGACACAAAACCCACATGTAGCCCATGTCCATACGGTTAAACCACCCCAGCCATGGGCAAAAAGAGCCCTTCAGTCATGTGACGAGCAAGAAATCAACTTAACTTACAAGGATAAAGAAAAGCAGAAAGTTTATGAAGAGCTGGATGCCTATGAATACTGACCAAACTATCACAGTGCTCACACAAAACAGCTGCTGGATGCTTTCTGCCCACCTCAAGTGAGGATTATTTATCTCTTTATGACCTAGATCTTACCTTTACCACCCAAAATTATTCCTATCAACAGGAAAACCAGCCCAAAGCTGGTGTTATTACAACAAACTAATTTGACTGCTTTGCATGAACATCCCAGCAGTGATCAGGAAGGTCGCAGGAAGTGCTGCTCCTGCCTGTAGAAGCAACGCAATGTACCCAGTTCTGTCCTGGAAGATCCACTGGAATTTTCTGACATTCTTCCCTTCAGTGAACTGCTTTGGGGCTGGAATTATTGTGGAATCAAGGATGTGCTCCTCAGGGCTTCGGAAAGGAAAAGACTCGGTGCCTCTCCTCAAGTCAATCCTCCAAAAGGAACAAATCATCATGGTTCCAGCTCTCTTCATTTTAATTCCACAGGTTTAAATTCCTCTCTCTCACATTACACAAGAGACAGAGAGTTGCCTGTAGTGGGTATTTAAAGTTGTGTCCAAATGGTGTCATCTATTCATGAGAAACCAAGGGGAAGAAGTTTCCAAATTGCCTGGGAACAGAAGGTGTCTATTCAGCCCAAAGAGAATGGGAAAGTTTCTGTTGGGTTCCAGAGCTGTGGTTCAACAAAAGAAGCCCTACATGGAACCAAATCAGACCCAGAGCAGAGATTGAAAACCAACTAGAGCCATACAACAAGATCTGAAGCACAGAGAACAAGTGATGGCAAGCCAGTGCCAAGCACTGAAATCTTAGCCAGGCAACACAGGATTTTGGATAGAAAAGTCATTTCTCCTTTGATTCTCCCCACAGACCTGTGGTGCTTACAGCAAAACAACAAACAAGCCAGCAACAAAGGACCATTCTGCAAAAAGCTGAGCTCTGATATATTCATGTGACAGATTAGTGACCTGCCTTCTAATGCGAACAGCACCAGCTCAGAGGGACAGAATAAATGGGTCCAAGAATTAAACCTGAATGTTCCAAATCAAATTAATCCTCATTAACAGGGATGGGTTTTGTTTTCCACAGAAAGAAATGCAGCTTTCTAGGTTTAAGAGCTTTCTTGGCTCTCTGTGAGAGAATAATCTGGACAATAGTAGTAAAATTTTGCTTTTTAGTAAGAGTTTTTCTTAAAGGCCTGTTTTCAGTGGAAGAAGAGAGTGAAATAAGAATCAGTCAGGTTTTCATCAGCCTAAACAAGCCAGAGGCTTCCAAGCATCAGCCTTTGGCTCTGGTAAAATCAACGAGTTACACAGGAATAAGCAGAACCTTGGAGTATTCTGACAGAAATCCAAGCATGTTAAAACAACAGAGGTAAGAGATCTCAATTTGTTACCCAAAAGCAAACTAAAGCCTCAGGAGCACAGTCTGAGTCTTCCAGATGGATCTAGTCTAGTTTTCTCAGTCCAGAAAACTTCTTCCTATCTGGTTTCCATTCAATAGCAAGACGTTGCACTAAGAAGGATCTGGAAAGACTCCTAGAACTGCCTGCCTGGTTTCTTAAGTTATATCTGTCAAGCAGTAAGAGAGACAGAGAAATAAGGCACAAGACAAAGCAGAAAGCATCCAAAAATCAAGGCAGAAGCATCTTTGTATCGTACTGCTGCATGTTTCTGCTATTCCTTCCTGTAAATGGCTGTGGGAATCAACGGAGTAGAGATTTCCAAGCAAATAGAGGGCCCAGGATTCAATCCCTGCTCCTTGATGCTCTTCCTGTTTGGAACTAACCCACCAGTTACATTCTGCTCCTCTCAGACACTCACTTCTTTTGACTTTTGCCAACTTCTCAGTGTATTTTGTCAAACTGTGCCCTGTAAAAAGAGGGAAATGGGGAAAAATAAAGAGAAAAAGATGAAAAGGGAGGGGGGGAATATGGAGGAAAAGCAGAAGAGGGAAAAAAATAAGGGAAAAAGAAGGACGGGTGGGAAAATGGGGGGAAAAGAAGGGGGGGGGAAGGGATCAGTTTGATTTATTTTATTAGTGCTTTTCTTCAGGGCTTTTAAGTCTTAAATTTGGATTTTTTAAATAAGAAGATCAGCCTATGACAACAGACGTTGCTGCAGATCCTCTTTCACCATGAGAACACAAGGCAGCCATAAACAAGAGCATAATTGTCCTCCTAGAAATTTTCTCTCACAAAGAAAAGCCAAACTAAATAGCAAAGTCAAAGGACCTGCTGAACCCCAGGGAACAGGAGGTGGCCCTTAGGTTAAAGCCCAGGTGAAAGTCACTAGAGATGCTCCACACCAGGAGGAGCTCAAATCTTCTACACATACCTACAGTGCTGCTTCAGTTCTACAGATGTACCTGAGTGCATTTTATAGGATTTCCAGCAAGGGGGGGGCAGAAGTATCATGGAATGGTTTGGGTTGAGAGGGACCTTAAAGCTCCTCCAATTCCAACCCCCTGCCATTGGCAGGGACACCTTCCACCGGAGCAGGTTGCTCCAAGCCCCGTCCAACCTGGCCATTCCCTGAAGACACCCCCCAAACAACCATCTTGACTTACACCATTGTCAAGATATTAACTAATATAAGAATAATAAACTCCAAGGCCAGCAATTTCCATGGGAACTGTCACTGCAGAGCCCAAGTTTCTAAGCTGTAACACATCATAATCAGGATGCGAGTTCTGATATAGCTGGTATGTGGGGTAAAGCAGCTCAGGACAGAGTCAGAAGACAATCAGCATATTTTTCTATGCTCCTACATCCACATTTGGTGTTGTTACACTACAACGTCACTCACTAGCATCAGCTTCACTTACCAGTATTGAGACGGGTTTTTATATGTTGGTATTTGGGATTCTGAGGGATGCGCCTGGTTAAATACTGGTTTACAAAAGAAAATACACAAGGAAGTCAATATACAGCTATTATTTGTTTTAAAGACAAAAAACCTCTCCCATTAACAGGAAAAGCAATCTGAAAAGGTCTAAGAGACAGTAAAAAGAGGAGCAAGACCACAAGCAACCTCTCAGACATCCCCTGCTCTCAGAATCATAGAATCATGGACCGGTTTAGGTTGGAAGAGACCTTAAAGCTCACCCAGCTCCAACCCCTACCTTGGGTAGGGACAACTTCCACTAGCCCATTTCCCTTCCTCTCTCCACCACAGCTCACCCGGCTCTAACCCCATAAACCCCCCCATCCCCACTCACACCTCTGCAAGCTGCCGACACCCCCCCGCCAACCCTCCCGTTACCCCTCACATCCCCTCAGGGCAGGGGCCCGGCCTCCAGCAACCCACCACAGTCCCCGCTGCAAGGGTGCCGGTGAAGGGAAAGCGAGGCTGAAGAGAGGATCCCAGCACCCACCTCAGGATCCCCAACGCTCCTCCTGCTCGACATCGTCCCGCCGGTACCCGCTTACCCAACCGCCCTCCAGATTCTGACGTCCAACCCTTCAACTACGCCCGCTTTGATTGGCCTCGCCTCTCTCCCCGCGGCCAATCAGAAGCCGCAGAAGGGACGCCGAGCGGTTGAGGGGGAGCGGGTTGAGGTAAGCCTCAAGCGTCGCCGGGCAACGGCTTCTAAGCGCTGAGGCGGAGAGATGGGTGGAGCGGCGCATGCGCGGTGCGGGCCGTTGGCCCTGCCCCCGGAGAGCCGTGGCGGCGCGCGCGCGGGGCTCCCCTCACCGCATCGAGGACACGCCCACAGGCGGGCGGGGCCTCCGCGGTGGGCGGGACCTGACACCCCTCCGAGGAGGGGGAGCACGGCAGGGAGGGAGGAGGCGTGGTCTGAGATGAGCACATGACACCTGGGGGGGGGGGGGGGTAGGCTTGTTCGAGGGGCGGGGCCTTGTGGGCTACGGGCGGGGCTTATTCGGGGGCGGGGCTTTGAGCCTTAGACCCTCAAGGGGGCCTCACAGTCCCAGCACCCCAATGGGGTCCGTGTCCCCTTAGACCATCAATGGGGCACGTGTCACCTGTAATAGGGTCCACATTCCCCTCAGACCCTCAATGGGGCCACAGAGCCTCAGCCCTCCCAATGAACCCAACGGGGTCCATGTCCCCCTCAGCCCCTCAATGGGGTGCCTATCCCCTTTTAGACATGCACTGGGGGACCCATGTCCCCCCTCAGGCCCCCTATGCAGCTCCATTCCCCCTCAGACCCCAAATGGGGACCACATCCATCCATTAGACCCCAATTGGGGCCCACACCACCCCTCATACCTTAACCTTGAGACCCTTTGATGTCATGGACCTGTCTCTTGGGGGTTTTGGATTGGGTTATGGGGATACGAGAGTTAATGGGACAGATCCCTATGGAGTGGTGCCTCATTCCCACGGGATGAAGGAGTGGTGGGTGCAGGTGGGGCTGCTGACTATGCCCCTCCTCACCGTGTACCTTCACATCCCGCCCCCTGGGCTATCCCCAGCTCTCCTCTCCTGGAGGTCCTCTGGAGGGTACTTCACATACCGGGACCAGAACATCTTCTATAGAGGTGATGGGGCTGCACCAATACCAGGGACACGTCGTCCATCACAGTGGGGAGAGGGGTGGTGGTTCTGGTACCCTCGGTGCACCCAGGGATGTCCCCAAGGCAAAGTGATGGCAAATGCCTCCCAGACCACAATGGCTTTAAGGGGAGCTGCTGTGTGGATCCAGCTGTGCTGTGGGTCTTCATTATCAGAGCACATAATGGGGTGATCGTGGAATCAACCAGGTTGGAAAAGAGCTTCAAGATCATGAAGCCTGTTCCAATGCCTGAGCACCCTCTGGGGAAGGAATTGTTCCTCAGCTCCATCTAAACCTGCCCTGGTGCAGCTTGAGGCTGTTTCCTCTTGTCCCACCCCTTGTTCCTTGGGAGCAGAGCCCAACCCCTCCTGGCTCCATCCTCCTCTCAGGCAGTTGTAGGGAGCAATAAGGTCCCCCCTGAGCCTTTTCTTCTCCAGACTGAACCCCCCAGGTCCCTCAGCCGTTCCCCATCACACTTGTGCTCCAGGCCCTGCACAAGCTCTGTTCCCAGTGGGAAGGATCCCAAGAGCCTCTGATGGTCACAGCAAGGAAAGGCCTTTTTGCTGGAGCAGTTGTGACCGGTTGTAGCATCTTAGAGGCAGCTGCAGTTGATTTGTGCTAAGTAAATCCCTGTTTGCATCAAGCAGTTGGTACCAGTGGTTCCTCATCTGGTTGGGTTTCCGAAGCTGTGGTGCAAGTCAAACCCACCTTGGTTTTTAAAGGAGCAGTGGGAAAGACAACATCATGATGCTGGTTCGGGTTCTAGTGAATCAAACAGCAAAGTGTGTCTCCTATAGGAGGAAATCGGGGGAAGC
Organism: Pezoporus flaviventris; assembly: GCF_033815535.1. NCBI lineage: Eukaryota > Metazoa > Chordata > Aves > Psittaciformes > Psittacidae > Pezoporus > Pezoporus flaviventris. Next base: position 140,639 of record NW_026892594.1, on the reverse strand, counting down.
TGATGCTGAGGTGCCCCATTCCCTTCCCAGCTCTGACATCATTGTGCTCCTGCATGGATTCCTGACCTCCAGGTACGACTGGTACAAGGTGAGGGCAGCGAGGGCATGTGGGTTGGATGCTGACAGCAACCCCCATGGCTTCTCCCTCCATGGGGATGAGGAGACAGCCTGGGGTGGGTGATGCTGCAGAGGAGGTACCACCGTGCTCCAGGATATCAGCCTTGTTCCTCTCCAATATCTTACACAGGAGCCAAGCTCTATTTGCATCATCCTTTCCCTTTCTCCAGCCCAAAGTGGGAGAAAGGGACTCACAACTGTTTATGGTTGGGGATGATCTTGCTGTTTATTGGGATATTTCAAGCTCCTGCAGTTTTCCTGAAGCTGGAAGGTGCTTTCTGTGACAGTGGAAGGGACCGTGGCCATCCATAGCTGAGCATCACCACAGACGTCCCCTCTTTCTGCTCTCACTGCCAGGGATGGGGCAGCCACAGCTTCTCTGGGCACCCTGTGCCAGTGCCTCAGCACCCTCACAGGGAAGAGCTTCTGCCTAAGAGCTCATCTCAGTCTCCCCTCTGGCAGGTTAAAGCCATTCCCTTTGTTCTGTCCTGTCGTGGTTTAAAACCAGTCAGGCAGCTCATTCACTCCCCCCCCCCCCCTTCTTTCCGTCCTTCTTTCCTTCCCCCCACCCCTCCCCGCTCCCGGGGCGATGGGGAGGAGAATCGAGAGAATGTAACTCCCAGGGGTTGAGATAAGAACAGTCCAGTAACTAAGGTATAACGCAAATCACTGCTGCTACCACCAATGATAATAATGATAAGAGAAAATAACAAGGGAAGAGAATACGATACCACCCGCCGAAACAAGTTCGACCCCAAAAGAGAGTCCCGTGCCCTTCCCGGTAACTCCCAGTTACCTCCCTGGGCATGACGTGCTGTGGTATGGAATACCTCTTTGGCCAGCTTGGGTCAGGTGTCCTGTCTCTGCTTCCTCCCGGCCTCCCCTCCTCCCTGGCAGAGCATGAGGCTCACAAAGTCCTTGGTCAGAGTAAACATGACTTAGCAACAACTAAAACCATCGGTGTTATCAGCTCTATTCCCAGGCTGAAAGTCAAAACACAGCGCTGCACCAGCTAGTAAGAAGGAGAAAAAAACTGACTGCTACTGCTGAACCCAGGACATGTATGTCCCTACAGGCCCTTGTCCAAAGCCCCTCTCCAGCTTTCCTGCAGCCCCTTTAGGCACTGGAGCTGCTCTAAGGTCTCCCCTTCAGGAGCCTTCTCTTCTCCAGGCTGAACCAGCCCAGTTCTCTCAGCTTATGGGGAACTGGGAGGAAAGCCCCCTAAGGTAGCAGGATTTGCCCATCTTCATGATACTGAGCAGCACTGTCTCCTTTTTCCCTTGTGCCCAAGATCCTCAAGGATGGGGGGCTGCTGTCCCCCATCATCACGTGCCTGATGAACTTCTTTGTCTTCTCCAGAGGGTGAGTTGGTCACAGCCCATACAGGGGGTATGAGCAACATGGGGAGGGGGCCACATAGGAATTGGAGTAGTGGGTGTTTGGCACATGAGCAGATCCCCCAGTGCTGTCCCAGGAGGAATTTGCCCCTGGATTTAAGTGACTTTGATCCTGCAGGCCATTCTCTCTCCAGGTTGGCACCTATTAATGACACAGATTTCACGGTATGCTGAAATCCTCTGTCCTCTGGGTACTGAGCTTGTGCACATTCCAGAGGCCATGAAATCCCAAACCACAGCACATACAGTGCCCAATCCCTCTATATTTTTATCAGATGTTTCAAACCACCTTTCCCCCCCCCAAAAAAAAAAGCCTGCAAAATCCAACTCTGGGTGCATTCGGGGGTCCATTTGCATTGCTGTACTTCCCCGTTTTCCCCAGTGGATGTATTCAGGTTTTCAGGGCTAGTTCTTGATCCATACACTAACAGATCTACTGCTTTGCTGCTCTGAACTCCCTCTTGTCCAGGCTCGGGGCAGTCTTTGGGCCCTACACACAGCCTTCACAGGCAGAGTACTGGGATATGTGGATGGCTGTGCAGACCAACAACGGGAATGTCCTCGTTGACAGCTACATCCCCATTACTTCCTGCATAAGCTTTGGTTTATGCCTCTGGTGTCCCTCTGTCTGCAGGCAGAGCCATGGGAGTGGCCTGGAAGGTAACCAGAATGCAGCCCAGTCCCTGGATCCTGGCTCTCCAGAGCTTCCAGCTGCTTCTGTTGGGATCTGGGATCATCCCCGCACCCCAAAAGAGCGTTGGGGTGTGATGTAGGAGCAGGGATTCCTGCCAGGGTGATGCAAGGCAGGTGCCTAAGTTTGGAGTCAGGAGGATCTGAGCATGGTGTGAGAAGGACAATGCTGGAGATGTACAACATGGGGTTTAGTTTGCTTCTTTGGAGCTCAGCGGCTTCAATTTATAGGCTTTTGTTAACAACTGGAGCTAAACCTGGTTCTCTCCAGTTCAGGGCCTCTGGAAGGATTTTGGGCTGGTGGGTGTGAGCTGAGTATCCGCATCTGGTGGGGTTTGTAAGCATCCTTCTCCCCCAGCGTGGAAACTCCTCTCTGCTCCCAGTGGGAACAACCTCCAGGCAAAGCACACCACAGAGCTCAGCCTCTCCAGTGGGTGCTCAACTGTCAGACCAGACAGACAGTATTTGGGAGCCTGTGTCAGCAGAGCTGCTCCACCAACACAGCCAAGACCTGAGATCCTGCTTTTCCTCACCTTCAACTTGCAGATGGAAGCAAGTTACTCCCCCCAGGGAGCCAGGAGGATCCACACTGCCTCCCCCTCTTAGGAACAACCCTTCCCATGGCAGCAGATCCAGGAGGGCACGGGCAAGCCCTTAGAGGACCCACTGGCTGCAGAGAAGTTTTCTCAGGTCACACTTTCAAGGTCTCCAATAAGAATTTAATTCAACAACCCAGTTACTGCATAGTAAATCCCCTGCGTACTAGGTACATGTCTTGATTGCTGCTAAACCTCAGCAAACGACTCTTAATCATCCATTGGCAATGAATTATCAAACTATTTTCACAGCTAAATTGAGGAAGTGTGGTCTGGATGATCAGGTAGTGAGGTGGACTGTGAACTGGCTGAAGGAGAGAAGCCAGAGAGTTGTAGTCTATGGGGCAGAGTCTAGTTGGAGGCCTGTAACTAGTGGAGTGCCTCAAGGGTCAGTACTGGGACCAGTATTATTTAATATATTCATCAACGATTTAGATGAGGGAATTGAGTGTACTATTACCTAGTTTGCTGATGACGCTAAGCTGGGAGGAGTGGCTGATACGCCAGAAGGCTGTGCTGCCATCCAGCGAGACCTGGATAGGCTGGAGAGTTGGGCAGGGAATAACTTGATGAAATATAACAAGGGAAAGTGTAGAGTCCTGCATCTGGGCAGGAACAACCCCAGGTTCCAGTACAGGTTGGGAAACGACCTGTTAGAGAGCAGTGTAGGGGAGAGGGACCTGGGGGTCCTAGTGGACGACAGGATGACCATGAGCCAACACTGTGCCCTTGTGGCCAAGAAGGCCAGTGGCATCCTGGGGTGTATTAGAAGGGGGGTGGTTAGTAGGTCGAGAGAGGTCCTCCTTCCCCTCTACTCTGCCCTGGTGAGACCCCATCTGGAATATTGTGTCCAGTTCTGGGCCCCTCAGTTCAAGAAGGACAGGGACCTGCTGGAGAGAGTCCAGCGAAGGGCAACGAAGATGATTAAGGGAGTGGAGCATCTCCCTTATGAGGAAAGACTGAGGGAGCTGGGTCTCTATAGTTTGGAGAAGAGGAGACTGAGGGGTGACCTTATTAGTGTATATAACTATATAAAGGGGGAGTGTCACGAGCATGAAGCCAGGCTCTACTCGGTGGCAAACAGTGATAGGACAAGGGGTAATGGGTACAAACTGGAACACAAGAGGTTCCACTTAAACTTGAGAAGAAACTTCTTCTCAGTGAGGGTGACGGAACATTGGAACAGGCTGCCCAGATGGGAGGTTGTGGAGTCTCCATCTTTGGAGACATTCAAAACCCGCCTGGACACATTCCTGTGTAACATTATGTAGGTGTTCCTGCTCCGGAAGCGGGACTGGACGAGATGATCTTTTGAGGTCTCTTCCAATCTCTAGCATACTGTGTGTAAACTAGAACTAATTGCAACAGATAGGTAGCCGCTTAGATTGAAGTCAGTTGTTTTACGTTAATTAAATATAGAGGTCCGTGAATTACACAAACATGCTCTAACCAACATACAGGCAGAGACGAGCAGTGGGGGGGGAAACGAGTTATTATTTATTGGCCCAAGAAAGCAGCCACAACAACTGCAGGCTGCAGCATGACATCCTCAGCACAGCTCCCTTGGGCCTGGCGCTGGCAGCAGGGCGCTACTCCTCCACACGTGGAGTGAGGCATGAGCAAGTGAAAGCCTTGCGCAGAGCCCTCAGCACTCTCCTGAAGCGGGAGAGTCGTCGCCGTGGGGCCGCTCCTTGGTCTGGAAGAGTGGCAATGCCTGTGGAGGAAGAAGAGCTGTAGGCAAGGGACTTCCTTTGGCAACCCGTTCCAGTGCCTCACCACCCTTACAGTAAAGAACTTATCCTTAACAGCATCCTCATTGGCCTCCTTCAGATACTGGAAGGTCTGCTAGGAGGTCTCCACGCAGCCTTCGGCCCATGGAGGGGAGGCTGGGACACACCCGAACTCACGCAAACACTGCTGACGGTCTGGCCTGGGTGCCACCCAACTCGGGCAAGTACCTGGCTGGTTCTCGCTGTCCTGAACTACAGCAGGCGACGTTGACGGTGACTCCACATCCAAGCTTTGTGCCACATCTGGCTCTTTCACCTGCTGCTGCCTTGTTCCCTGGATGACAGTCACAGCCTTGCCCAGGCTGAGCAGGGCAGGTACCTGCCTCTGTGCCTGTGGTGCTGCCTCCTGCTCGACGCAGGCAGGAGAAACTGGTGCCGGTTCCACCTCCTCCTGTGCCACTGGAGTGAGACGTGCGCGGTGCTCCTCTTCCTCCGCAGATGCAGCTAATGTAGAAGCTGTCGACTCAGTGGCTGTGGGTCCGGCTGGGATAGGAGACGTGTTCTGCAGGTCTCCACCTGCCTCCCCTGTCACTTCAATGTCCATGCTGCTGGGGAAGTCAGACCCCTCCTGGATATCGGCCTGGGGGTCCTGGAAGAGCTCTGGGACCGAGGGGTTGACCCAGAGGTTGCGTATGATGATCTCTTCCACTTGGGACAGCACTTTATCAATGTCCTCTACCCACTCTTTCTCCTCTTTGTCCACTGCCGCATCCAGCATTTGGGTCATGCCCTGAGGTTCCAGCAGCTGCTGGCTGGTTTCCTGATCCACTGCCACAGCCTGGACCAGAGGCTCCCTTGTGCTGAGCAGGGCTGCTCCCTGTGGAACCAACTCACAGGCATCTGGGCTGAGCAGGACAGATGCCTGACTCTCTGCCTCTGGTGCTGCCTCCGGTGCTGCCTCCTCATCACCATTGTGAGAAGAATCTGTTTCCTCTGCCTCCTCCTCGATCATATTCCAGAACTGGGAGCTTGCACCGACACTGGGTGTGACACGCACTTTTGCATCTCTTACTATGATGCTGTCGGAGGCAGGTGCATTGCACTGTGCTTCTGCTGCCAGAGCTTGACTGTCAAAGCCACAAGAGGCTGCGGTCTCTGCCTCCTCCTCAACAGCATCTCTGAAATGGACCTTCCTGAGGATGCTCTTGGGTGTGACCTTCATATCCATGTTGCTTTCTTTGTGGCTGTGCGGGGCAGGTGCCCGGCCCTGTGCTCGTCCTGCTGCAGCCTGCCTGCCGATGGCGGGAGAGGCTGGTGCCTCTATCACCTCGACACCAGCTCTGAAAGGAAGCTTCTTGACGCACCTGGATGGGAAATTCAGATCTGCGTCATTTTCTGCTGAGCTGTTCATGGCAGGTGCCTGGCGCTGGGCTTGTGCTGCAGCAGCCTGCCTGCTAAAGCCACGAGATGCTGGTGCTGGTGCCATGGGAACGAGAGGTGCCTGGTACTCCTCTTCCTCAGGAGCTCTGGCCAAGCGGCTCCTCCTGGCGTGTTGCAAAGCCTCGATGTTGCTGCGCAGGGCGGGCAGAGGCTTTGCAAGAACCTTCTTGTGCAGCCCCAGCAACTTGTCATTGAGGCTGCCCTCTCGCCCCGTCTTCCTGCTCTGGGAAGCAGCAGTGCTCGCACGGGTGTTAGGATCAGGAGCAGGCTGAGTGGCGGTGGCTTTGCTGCCGTTAGGTGCCCTGACAGTGTATCTTCTTGTCATTGCAGCCCTGCTGTATGCTGGGTCCTGGCATGCCACTGCCTGCTGGTAGGGTCCCCGGCTCTCAGCGCTGTTGTTGCGCAGGACCACGCTCACATTTCTTGTGCCCTGCGCTGTGGCACAGGCTGTGGCACAGGCTGTGTGGGGCAGGCTGCCAGCTCCGTGGCCTCGCAACAGTGCTGCCATGTGCGGGGATGTGGTGCTGCTGGGCAGCGGTTGTGAAAAGCTGCTTTTGGCTGTTGCTTGTCCTGCCGATGGCCATGTCAGTGAATCTGGCTGCAGGGGCAGAGGGTGCCCATGTCGGGCGAGGCAGCCTGCTGGCTTCTCTCACTGGCCGAGGTGGCGGCCGAGGTGTCCTTTCCACCACCACTGGCCGAGGAAGTGTCTGCTCCTCTGTCCTCATGCTGCGGGGCAGCACCGCTCTGCACCTCACGCTGCCCACCTGCAAGAGAAGTCGAGGAGAGAGGCTCTGTGATAGTCTCTTGTGCCACGTTCTGTACGTGGGACTGTAGTGGGGGAGGGGGTGTATTTGTGCCCTCCTGCCTACAGGTCCATGGTGACTGCCTGCAAAGTTTGTCAAGCCTTGCCATGAGCTGGACAGACGAATGGATAAACCTGATGCCTCAGCTACAGGAGCTGACCGTGAATACCCCAAGCAGACTGAGATAAACGGTTATCAGTTCTTCAGAAGCAGACAGGTCAAAGTTAAATGTAACATCATTACTCTCTCTCTCTCCCCCCCTCTCTTTTTTTTTTTTTTTTTTAGTCCCTGCAAAAGCCATCATTACTCCCACTACAGTCCCACGTACAGAACGTGGCACAAGGACCCTGTGGAGACTAACAGCAAACCAGCTCCGAGAAGCATCACTGCAGTGCGAGGTGGCAGGCTCAACCTTAGCGGGCATCCCCGCAGAGGCTCTGCCTCCCCCACATCGCATGAGGCTTGGGCTTTTATACTGACCAAAATGCACACTCATTCCGACACAGGTGGCCAGCCTGTGCTGGAAGAAGTGGCCAGCAGTACCTACAGAGGTCTCCAAGAGCTGATAGAAACCTGGACATACTTATATTTACCAACTTCTAGTACATGAGTATCACAGAGAAACTGTATGGGCTCTCCCTGTCAGCTGCAAGAAAAAATCATAACATATACAGCTTGAGTATAAGAGGATTTTAACGCATACGCGGTCACTGTTTATCAGGCCTCCTTAACTATTTTGAGATCAAGAGCTTCCCACCCTTTAGCCCCCTGCTGTGTAGTAAACACACGATATGCAAAGATGCCCATTGCAGAAAATTCCCCAGTAATGATCAAATATTTGGTTACCCATTGTTACAGCTGAGCGTCTCCAGGGCCAGTAAGTCTGAGCAGACCTACCCGGGAGACGAAGAGTCAGGGTCTGGAAGCAGAGGATATAAATCTGGCTCGGATTCAGGGGATTCGGGGGCTGATCCTGCGCCGAACTCGGGGTCTCCGTTGCTCGCAGCTGTGTCTTTCTTATCAGGTGTATCTCGTTCGGTATGTAGCCATCTGCAGACCTGGCTCCTCCGTGACTGAGTTACAATTTTTTTTTCACTCTAGGGCGTAGTGGGTTGGAGAGGCTCGCGGTTCCTTTAAATCTCCCGCTCGCGCATGATCCCTATTTTCTACTGCGTGCTTCACAGTGGCGCCGCAATCGATCCGGCGCCGAGGCACCGCCCTCTTTCTTTCGGATTTCTCGACATTTATCATGCGTATACCTTCTAATATACTTTCTCTGTCCTTTTCAAAGTCCCTACTTTCGGAACTGGGGTGGTGGGGGAGCAGGGGGTTACACCTCCTCCGCGGCACCTTCTGATGGAGGGGGAGAAAAGGAAGGGGGGGGTGCGGGGTGGGGGGGGTGCGGGGTGGGGGGGTTGGGAAACCCTGTGCTCCCGCGAGTTGGGGGGGGGGGAACGAGTTGTAATCTTCCCCCGGTTTCAACCGACCGGGGACGTCTGTTCCTAGTTTCTCCGTTGCTACCGCGGCAGTTTTCTTTTCTGCCTTGTATCTTTTTATACAGTTCATTACTTCCCTCCGTGGTTTACCGAGTTTCTTTGCCTTTTTATAATCATTAAGCACTGAGTCAAATAGTTCATCACCAAACTTTCGCCACTCACTCTCCTCAAATATTGTATTAGGATCTGCAAAAAAAATCTCTTAGCCTTCCCTAGCCACTAGACCTGCTAGCTGCTTTAGAGTCTCAGGCTCAATTCCCCGCTTTTATAAAAAGCACTGTAAAAAGTTCAGGGCTCAGTTCCCCGCTTTTATAAGAAGCACTGTAATAAGTCCAGGGCTACCTCTCGGTCCATTTTCATGGCCAGCCTTTTCCGGATCGTCTTCTTCTGGGTCGTCCTGTAACCTCGGTCTCCGGATCGGCCTCCCGACGCAGCAGTGTCTGGTACGCCCCAGCGGCGGATTCTTTCGGTTAGTCCAAGCACCCGGGTCCGTCACGCCACCGCAGCAGCATTGCCCGCGCTTCCCGGCCGCTGCCGCCGGCGCCGCTCACTCGCCGTTCCGGGTCCCCGTCGATCGGGGCCCTGTATCCCGGGTCCCCGCTAGTCGGGGCCCTGTATTCCGGGTCCCCGCTAGTCGGGGCCCTGTATCCCGGGTCCCCGTCGACCGGGGCCCTGTATTCCGGGTCCCCGCTAGTCGGGGCCCTGTATCCCGGGTCCCCGTCGGCCGGGGCCCCGTCGACCGGGGCCCTGTATCCCGGGTCCCTGCTAGCCGGGGCCGTGTATCCCGGGTCCCCGTCGGCCGGGGCCCTGTATCCGGGTCCCCGTCGGCCGGGGCCCTGTATCCCGGGTCCCCGTCGGCCGGGGCCCTGTATTCCGGGTCCCCGCTAGTCGGAGCCCTGTAATCCGGGTCCCCAGCGACCAGGGCCCTGTAGTCCGCGTCCCTGTTCGGGCGCCATTTGTAAGCGGCGAGGAGAAGCAGACAGGCCAACCCAATATGGGTGATAAGCAACTTCTACTTTATTTGTGACGCAGTTCACACATATATAGGAGTGGTATTCAGCCACTCCTTCTTGGCATAACAGTATTGGTTAGCCCCCACAGCTTCCTCCACATTCTCCTCCCAGGTCCGGTCTCCGGCCACCTGTGGGGGCCACCCCCTGCCTTGCTTGCACAGTCCTCCAGAACTCTATGGTCCTGCTCTTAGAGTCATTCTGCAACATGTATCCACTAAAATTCCACTTTATTTCCTCTAGTCCCTAGTTTTCATGTAACCAGTGGATCTGCTAGGGTAGATTCCCCAGGTCCCTTGTCAGTCCAGTTGCAATTCAGCTACCGGAGCCACCCCATGACACTCCCCTGCCCAGGGCAGTCTTACTTCCAACGTCCAAAACACCCTACAGCACGCACACACACACATCCGGTCCCATAGGAGAAGAACCCACTCCCCCTCCGCCAGACATCCCTCCACCTCTGCCTCCCCAGCACTCATCCCACGCTCAAACACAGGAGCTGCCCGAGCTTCTCTCCTTTCCCCCTTGGTTTTCCTTAACTTTAAGCATTTTCACCAGTATCACAAAGACCAAAATCAGAACTGTAAGAAGCCACAACATAAGTCAAATACCAGTAAAATCCAAAACCTTTTGTACAAGACGGAACATTGGAACAGGCTGCCCAGGGAGGTTGTGGAGTCTCCATCTTTGGAGACATTCAAAACCCGCCTGGACACATTCCTGTGTAACATTATGTAGGTGTTCCCGCTCCGGAAGCGGGACTGGACGAGATGATCTTTTGAGGTCTCTTCCAATCTCTAGCATACTGTGTGTAAACTAGAACTAATTGCAACAGATAGGTAGCCGCTTAGATTGAAGTCAGTTGTTTTACGTTAATTAAATATAGAGGTCCGTGAATTACACAAACATGCTCTAACCAACATACAGGCAGAGACGAGCAGTGGGGGGGGAAACGAGTTATTATTTATTGGCCCAAGAAAGCAGCCACAACAAGTGCAGGCTGCAGCATGACATCCTCAGCACAGCTGCCTTGGGCCTGGCGCTGGCAGCAGGGCGCTACTCCTCCACACGTGGGGTGAGGCATGAGCAAGTGAAAGCCTTGCGCAGAGCCCTCAGCACTCTCCTGAAGCGGGAGAGTCGTCGCCGTGGGGCCGCTCCTTGGTCTGGAAGAGTGGCAATGCCTGTGGAGGAAGAAGAGCTGTAGGCAAGGGACTTCCTTTGGCAACCCGTTCCAGTGCCTCACCACCCTTACAGTAAAGAACTTCTCCTTAACAGCATCCTCATTGGCCTCCTTCAGATACTGGAAGGTCTGCTAGGAGGTCTCCACGCAGCCTTCGGCCCATGGAGGGGAGGCTGGGACACACCCGAACTCACGCAAACACTGCTGCCGGTCTGGCCTGGGTGCCACCCAACTCGGGCAAGTACCTGGCTGGTTCTCGCTGTCCTGAACTACAGCAGGCGACGTTGACGGTGACTCCACATCCAAGCTTTGTGCCACGTCTGGCTCTTTCACCTGCTGCTGCCTTGTTCCCTGGATGACAGTCACAGCCTTGCCCAGGTGTTTCCTCACAAAGCGTCTGAGCCTACCCTGCAGGGTAGCAAGAGCACAGGCAGGGGATGGGGGCAATGTCAGTGGGATGACACAGGCAGCACCAGAAATAGCCCTGTCACAAAACCTGGGAGCTGCCGTCCAAGGCCTTGGGATCCCCGGTGCCAACCACACGCGCCTCACTCACCTGGCGCCGAGAGTCCCGACACAAGGGAGAAGCTGCTGCATCTCCACTATCATCTGCTCCTGGAGGAATGTGGGATGTTCCAGGCTCTGTTGCAGGGATCTCAGTCAAGAAAGCAGCCACTTCATCCTCAGGCACTGTTGGGGAGGCAGCGGCTGCACTGGCCTCTCCCTGAGGCTCCGAAGCCACAGCAGACTCAACGTGCTCAGGTGCTGCAGGCGTCAGTGCTGCCATTGACACACCCAGGATTTGGGTCATGTCCTGATACTCCACCAGCTGCTGGCTGGCTCCCTGGACAACGGCCAGGCTCATGATCAGGACCTCTTCAGTGACGGTCCTTGCCATTTCTTCTACAACCACCTCACAGGCATCAGGGCTGAGCAGGGCAGGTACCTGCCTCTGTGCCTGTGGTGCTGCCTCCTGCTCGACGCAGGCAGGAGAAACTGGTGCCGGTTCCACCTCCTCCTGTGCCACTGGAGTGAGACGTGCGCGGTGCTCCTCTTCCTCCGCAGATGCAGCTAATGTAGAAGCTGTCGACTCAGTGGCTGTGGGTCCGGCTGGGATAGGAGACGTGTTCTGCAGGTCTCCACCTGCCTCCCCTGTCACTTCAATGTCCATGCTGCTGGGGAAGTCAGACCCCTCCTGGATATCGGCCTGGGGGTCCTGGAAGAGCTCTGGGACCGAGGGGTTGACCCAGAGGTTGCGTATGATGATCTCTTCCACTTGGGACAGCACTTTATCAATGTCCTCTACCCACTCTTTCTCCTCTTTGTCCACTGCCGCATCCAGCATTTGGGTCATGCCCTGAGGTTCCAGCAGCTGCTGGCTGGTTTCCTGATCCACTGCCACAGCCTGGACCAGAGGCTCCCTTGTGCTGAGCAGGGCTGCTCCCTGTGGAACCAACTCACAGGCATCTGGGCTGAGCAGGACAGATGCCTGACTCTCTGCCTCTGGTGCTGCCTCCGGTGCTGCCTCCTCATCACCATTGTGAGAAGAATCTGTTTCCTCTGCCTCCTCCTCGATCATATTCCAGAACTGGGAGCTTGCACCGACACTGGGTGTGACACGCACTTTTGCATCTCTTACTATGATGCTGTCGGAGGCAGGTGCATTGCACTGTGCTTCTGCTGCCAGAGCTTGACTGTCAAAGCCACAAGAGGCTGCGGTCTCTGCCTCCTCCTCAACAGCATCTCTGAAATGGACCTTCCTGAGGATGCTCTTGGGTGTGACCTTCATATCCATGTTGCTTTCTTTGTGGCTGTGCGGGGCAGGTGCCCGGCCCTGTGCTCGTCCTGCTGCAGCCTGCCTGCCGATGGCGGGAGAGGCTGGTGCCTCTATCACCTCGACACCAGCTCTGAAAGGAAGCTTCTTGACGCACCTGGATGGGAAATTCAGATCTGCGTCATTTTCTGCTGAGCTGTTCATGGCAGGTGCCTGGCGCTGGGCTTGTGCTGCAGCAGCCTGCCTGCTAAAGCCACGAGATGCTGGTGCTGGTGCCATGGGAACGAGAGGTGCCTGGTACTCCTCTTCCTCAGGAGCTCTGGCCAAGCGGCTCCTCCTGGCGTGTTGCAAAGCCTCGATGTTGCTGCGCAGGGCGGGCAGAGGCTTTGCAAGAACCTTCTTGTGCAGCCCCAGCAACTTGTCATTGAGGCTGCCCTCTCGCCCCGTCTTCCTGCTCTGGGAAGCAGCAGTGCTCGCACGGGTGTTAGGATGAGGAGCAGGCTGAGTGGCGGTGGCTTTGCTGCCGTTAGGTGCCCTGACAGTGTATCTTCTTGTCATTGCAGCCCTGCTGTATGCTGGGTCCTGGCATGCCACTGCCTGCTGGTAGGGTCCCCGGCTCTCAGCGCTGTTGTTGCGCAGGACCGCGCTCACATTTCTTGTGCCCTGCGCTGTGGCACAGGCTGTGGGCCTGTGTGGGGCAGGCTGCCAGCTCCGTGGCCTCGCAACAGTGCTGCCATGTGCGGGGATGTGGTGCTGCTGGGCAGCGGTTGTGCAAAGCTGCTTTTGGCTGTTGCTTGTCCTGCCGATGGCCATGTCAGTGAATCTGGCTGCAGGGGCAGAGGGTGCCCATGTCGGGCGAGGCAGCCTGCTGGCTTCTCTCACTGGCCGAGGTGGCGGCCGAGGTGTCCTTTCCACCACCACTGGCCGAGGAAGTGTCTGCTCCTCTGTCCTCATGCTGCGGGGCAGCACCGCTCTGCACCTCACGCTGCCCACCTGCAAGAGAAGTCGAGGAGAGAGGCTCTGTGATAGTGTCTCTTGCGCCCGTATCCCAGCTGTTGGGAGCTCATGCAGTTGGGCTCCCCTGCCAGCCCCACGGCAAGGCTCAGGCCCACAGGTGGCTGCTGCCTGCTCCCAGAGCTGGCTGGGGAAAGGGCTGGCCACCCGCCGGCCATGGCCCCAGCCCACAGCAGCCCCGGCATGCCCGTGGTTGGGAAGGTGTTTGGCCCTGTCTCCCTCGGGGTCCCTACCTGTTCCTGCTGGGTCTCGATGGGCTGATACCTTCGTTGGTAGGGCAGCTGTGGTACCGTGATCCCACGCCGCCCTTCCTCAGGCTGTGGCCTGTGGCCCACCTGCGGGCAGGAGGAGGAGGAAGAGGTGTGTGATGGAGGCGGCTGCCTTGGCACAGCAGCCCCCGCAGTGCCGGCAAGCCCGGCCCCGGCCCCGAGGCAGCTCCATGTGGCCCCGTCCCACCACCGGCCTCTCACTCCTGCCCCAGCCCTCACCTGGCGCCTCCTTTGCACTCCTGGCCTGCCCTCGGCAGGCTGGGAGCGGGCGTTCGATCCCTTGTCCACTGGCATCTTCTGTGTCCTCGGATGCAGACTTGCTGTGGATTCACAGGGCAACTGCCACCTCTAGGGTGCGCCAGGGCCTTAAATACCCCACATAAGAGTCGTAACAATGCCCCCGTGGTTTCCACGGAGACGCCGATGCCCTCACCAGTTCCAAAGGGTCCCAGCTCCTCATGGGCAACTCCACAGCAACCACTGAAGCTTTGTGACAGCGGCAGCATCGTGCCCATGGCCACTGGGCAGTCAGGGATGCACTTTTCTCCTCCCTGTTTTTTTCCTTGACAAGAAGAAAAGGGAACGGAGAAAAGAAAGACCGGTAAAAGAAGGAAAAAAACAACAAAAATAATGAAATCATTCTTGTGAGACCTCACCTGGAGTACTGTGTGCAGTTCTGGTTTACTCAACATAAAAAGAACATGAAACCAACACCCCCAAGTCCTTCTCCGCAGGGCTGCTCTGAATCTCTTCTCTGCCCAACCTGTAGCTGTGCCTGGGATTGGTCTGACCCAGCTGTAGGACCTTGCACTTGGCATGCTTAAACTTCATGAGGTTGGCATCAGCCCACCTCACAAGCATGTCGAGGTCCCTCTGCATGGCATTCCTTCCCTCCAGCCTATCAACCGAACCACAGACCTTGGTGTCATCGGCAAACTTGAAGTTTCCTCAGCAGCTCCTGATCCATCCAAGGAGGTCTCCTGGCCCTCCTGCTGCACTTCCTTCTAGCTGGGACGCAACACTCCTGAGCTTGTAGGAGGTGATCCTTGAATATCAACCAAGAGTCTTGAGTCCCCCTGCCCTCTAGGGCTATGTCCCATGGAACCTTACTAAGCAGGCTCCTGAAGAGGGCAAAGTCTGCTCTCTTGAAGTCCAGGGCAGTGAGCTTGCTGCACGCTCTTCTCACTGGCCTGAGGATCTCGAACTCGACCATCTCATGATTGCTATGAGCAAGGCTGCCCTGGAGCGTCACATTTCCTACCAGCCCTTCCCTGTTGGTGAGCACGAGGTCAAGCACGGCACCTCTCCTTGTCAGCTCCTCTATTACTTGCAGAAGGAAGTTGTTTTCCACACAATCGAGGAAGCTCCTGGACTGCTTGTGCCGGGCCGTACCGTCCCTCCAACAGGTATCAGGGTGGTTGAAGTCCCCCGTGAGGACAAGGGCCTGAGAGCTTGAGGCTGTTCCTATCTGTCTACAGAGCACTTCATCTGCAGAGTCCTCTAGATCAGGCGCTCTGTGACAGATCCCCACACTAATGTCTCCCATAGCTATATTCCCTTTAAGCCTGACCCACAAAGTCTCTGTTGACTGCTCACCTTCCCCAGACAGAGTTCCATACTCTCCAGCCTATCCCTAACACAAATAGCAGCTCCTCATCCCCATCTGCCAGGCCTGTCTTTTCTGAAGAGTCTCTAACCTTCCATTCCAACACTCCAGGCATAGGAGCCATCCCACCAGGTTTCTGCGATGCCTATTACATCATATCCCCGTAGACGTGCACACATCCCTAATTCCTCCTCCTAATGTGTGTCCCCCTCAGGCCATCCTTATATGGTCACTGGGCATACATACATATTCATGAGGCTACACCTGAATTACATTATTTCCCAGAGATTTTGCATACAGAAATGTGGTGGTGGTCTTTGAGGGTCATTTACTTTTCCCAACAATCTTCATAACCAGCTTAATTAACATTACAGACATAGCAATCATCCTGTCCTTCTACTTATCAGTTAGTTAAACTGCTCCCATCCTGGCCATCTGCTAGTCCGGGATACTCCCCAGTAGATGTTTACACCAGCTTAATGGCTTTATTAACACCACAGACAGCAATCATCCCGTCCTTCTACTTACCAGTTAGTTTTAACTGTGCCCATCCTGGACATCTGCTAGTCCCAAATACTCCCCATCCCCAGGTCCAGTTTTTCTATTCTGCTTTTCATACACTTTTTGTACTGAGGTCCTAAAACTATGTCAATTACCTTCAAGCACTGTGGTTATTTTCTATTACAAAGCCATCAAAATTAACGTTACTGAGAACTGATTCCATTTTGTGCTTTTCTGCCTCCTTGTCTCATGTGTCCCCAAAACTTGTCCCAAGACCTTTTTACCCCTTTTGGTGCTGTGGAGCTCAGTGGATGAGCACCAGCACAGGATGAGGCTGAGCTCTCTCCTCCGCACCAGGTTGACTTCTGGCGCCACCCCGCCAGCCCTGGCCACCCGGCCGACCTGCGGGTGCCCTTCCGAAGCCTCCAGGCAGTCAAAACCCTCCTGGAGTACAATGGCATGTCCTACAGCATCATGATCCAGGACCTGCAGGTGAGAGCTGCGGTGGGAGCGGGATGAATTCCTGCAGTTCAATCCCAAATGGAAGGTCCAGAAAGTTGGAAACCAGCAGGAGATGGAAGAAGAACCCACTCCCTGCTCCCTGTAGCCTGTTGGATGGCTTTTCTCCTCCTGAACAGAAACTAGTGGATGAGGAGAAGAAAGCCATGGCAAAGCCAAGGAGGACAAAGAAGAGCACCAGCACGTTCAATTTTGCCTCCTACCACACGATAGATGAGGTACTTTGCTCTGTAGAGCATTCACTTCACCTTGGTGGGGACACACTCAGGCCATGCTTGCATCCATGCAGTGATGTTCATGGTGGTAGGTGCCCCCCAGCACATGAAACTCCTCCTTGGACAGAGGTTTTAGTTGAGCCAGGAGGCTGGGAATCCCTCCATGAGCAGTGTGGGCTCTCCTGGCATCTCCCAGCTTGCTGGAAGACAACTTCAATATCGTTTTGGGGTTCAAAGTCTGTGCTTGAAGGAGGTTCAGGTCAGATATAAGGCAGAAGCTCTTCCCTGTGAGGGTGCTGAGGCGCTGGCACAGGGTGCCCAGAGAAGCTGTGGCTGCCCCATCCCTGGCAGTGTTCCCTGGCTGGAGCAACCTGGCCTCTAGGGAAGCACCACATCTTCTCTGCATGTTCCATTTGGTGCTGGATACTCTAAAACCCAAAGGGAAAGCCTGGGTGAGCCTCAGCAGCTCCTCCTTTCAGATCTACGACTGGATGGACATGCTGGTGGCTGATCATCCCAACCTTGTCAGCAAGCTCCAGATCGGGCAGAGCTATGAGAACAGATCCCTGTATGTGCTGAAGGTGGGTACAGGGGGAATCCTCTCCTTGCCCAGTCCTGGGAGAACACAGGGATGAAATCCCTCCCTTTCCATGCAGTTCAGCACCGGGGGATCCAACCGGTCGGCCATCTGGCTGGACACTGGCATCCACTCCCGGGAATGGATCACACAAGCCACTGGTGCCTGGACGGCCAACAAGGTACCCACATGCCCTGGGATATGGGACATCAATCCTCACACCTCCCTGTGGTCACATCCCTTTTGCCCAAGGGACACTGAGGCAGCTCCTGCTCCTCTTCCCATGCAGATCGCTGAGGAGTACGGCCAGGACCCCTCTGTCACTGCCATCCTGGACAGCATGGACATCTTCTTGGAGATCATCACCAACCCGGATGGCTTTGCCTACACCCACAGCTCTGTGAGTACAGGGACTTGTCCTAATGCTTGTCTCCAGCAACCATGGTTGGGCAGGGTTTTTGGGAGGGGAGGAATGTTCCTTCCGTGTGGGATGGTGGATGGGTGGTTTCCTCCTCTCCCTGAAGATCATAGAATCAACCAGGTTGGAAAAGCCCTTTAAGCTCATCCAGCCCAACCATTCCCAGCACTGCCAAAGCCACCACTAACCCATGGCACTGAGGCCTCGTCTCCACACTGTGTGAACACTTGCAGGGACGGTGACTGCAGCCCTGCCCTGGGCAGCCTGTTCCAATGCCTGAGCAGCCTCTGGGGAAGGAATTGTTCCTCAGCTCCATCTAAACTTGCCCTGGTGCAGCTTGAGGCCGTTTCCTCTTGCTGCTCAGGCAGGAGGGTGGCATCTGTCCAAACAAGGAGGTGGGATTCACGTCCCTGCGATGGTCTCACCCCATCTGCTCCTAGAACCGCATGTGGCGCAAGACGAGGTCCATCAATGCTGGCTCCCACTGCATCGGTGTGGATCCAAACCGGAACTGGGACGCTGGGTTTGGAGGTGAGAGCTGGGGCCACCAGGTCCCCACACTGAGCATCACTTGTGCCTCAAAGCTCCCTGCTATAGGGGAGAAACCTGGGGGCTAAAGCCCTTCCCCAGGGGAGCTTCTCTGCATGGTGCCTCCTCCACCATGCCCCAGGCTCTGGCTCCAGCAGCAACCCCTGCTCTGAGACCTACCGTGGTCCTTATGCCCACTCCGAGAGGGAAGTGAAAGCCATTGCAGACTTCATCCTTGGTCATGGGAACGTGAAGTTGGTCATCTCCATCCACAGCTACTCCCAGATGCTGCTTTACCCCTATGGCTACAAGACAGCATCCGCACCCGACCACCAGGAGCTGGTGAGATGGTCCCAACATGTAGACACGGGGCTGTGAGCACCAGCCTTGGTGGAAAAGTCCGGTTGGATCATTCCAGGACCCTGCTCTTCTCGTTAAAGCCGACCTGAAGCCCATCAGTTGGTTCTTGGAATCATAGAATCAACCAGGTTGGAAAAGACCTTTAAGATCATCTATTCCAACCATTGCCCAGCACTGCCAAGGCCACCACTAAAAAAAAGGGAGGGTGATAACAGGATGTACCTCCCATCCATCAAAAAATTAGAGTGTTTTGGGGAAAAGCAGGAGCAGAGGGGTTGGAAAAATGCTGGGATCTAGGCTCTGCTGCCCCAAGGTCTTGCTCCCCCAGGTCTCACCACTTTGGGGGTCTCCCTTGCAGAATGAAGTGGCTAAAAAGGCAGTGAGTGACTTGGCTGCTGTGTATGGGACAAAGTACACCTATGGCAGCATCGTGAACACCATCTGTTAGTGTTCCTTCCCCATCCCACAGTGCTGTGTCCATCAGGAATGCTCGGTGTTGGGATCACACCTCCCCTCCTCTCCCTGCAGACCTGGCCGATGGCACCACCATTGACTGGACCTATGACCACGGGGTGAAATACTCCTTCACATTGGAGCTGAGGGACATGGGGTATTATGGCTTCCTCCTGCCCAGCACCCAGATCATCCCCACTGCTACAGAGACCTGGGCAGCGCTGCTGAACATCATGGTCCATGTCCTGGAGCATCCATACTGAACCCATGTCCCTCATATCAATAAACAGACCTGGATTTAAGGCTGGCACCTTTATGTTTCTGTGCTAGACCCCCCAAAAGGGGTGAAAAAGGACTCTCAGACCTGCAGACAGTTGTTTCCCTCCTCGTGACTTTGGCCATACATGTCCCATCCATTGGAGCCAACAGCCCTGAAGAACCTGGGAGGAGATGAGTGGTTTTGGGGCTGCCAAACCCAAATTTGTGGGGTTTTGGGCAGCACTGCTCCATTATCCTTTCCCTGGGGGCTGCAAGGAGGGACTTTGGGCACCCTCAGCGCCATAGGTGGGGCCAAAGTGCTTTGAGGCACCTGGGATGCCCATCACTCACTCTGATCTCTGTCCTGTGCTGGGCTTCAAACCAATTCTGCTGCTGCCACCACCACAACCATGGTTTAGGCATCGAGGGCACCGAGTCCTCTGCACAAAAACTTGCATTTTGCACTTTCTCAACCCAAATTTACCCTTTTTCACCCTAGTGCCATGTGCTGCAGCCAGTGGGGTGGGATTCTGGCACCTCCCCATCTCTCAACCCTGCCTATGGGTGACTCACCCACTTCACAGAACAGATCTGGCTGGCACTGGGAATGCTGTGGAGGAGGGAACAATGGTGCTGCAGTGCCCGACCTTGTCTGGTGCCAGCCAGAACCTTCCCTGGGAAGGGGAGGTTTCCCTTGCCCTGGGAAAGGGGACAGCTGGTGGGGCCGGGGTGGGGCCACCATTCCCATGGGATTTAAGAGCTCTGTGGTGCTGCTGGGACACGGGAGAGGCTCTTCAGGCTGACAATGAAGGTCCTCGTGCTCCTGGCTGCCCTAGTGGCAGTGGCCACCAGCACTGAGACATTTACTGGGTAGGATCTGGGTGGAGAGGGGAGGCTGGGATGGGGATGGTGGCACCAGTTGGGGCAGAAGGAGCTGGTTCAGCTCCAAAGGGGCACAAATACTCCTGGGAAGAGGCTCAGAGCAAACCCCAGTGTGGTGGGATGGTTGGGAGGTGGTTAGGCTGGACCCATGGCGGTGGCCCACTGATCCCACAGGCACCAAGTGCTGCGCATCATCCCCACCACTGAGGAGGAGCTGCAGAAGGTGCATGAGCTGCAGGATGTGGAGGAGCTGCAGGTATGGGTGCAATGGCAGCGGGGGTCTTAGGGACACCCTTAAGACCCCCAAGTTCCTTGTTTTGCACCCCGAAACCACTCTGTAGAGCAGGGCTGGGGGTGCTGGATGTGGGGTGATGGTGACCAAATGGTGAAAAGTAAGACAGAAGCTGGTGCTTGTGGGGCAGCCCGAGGTGGGATCTGACCCCCCCATCTCTTTCCCTCCCCCTATAGCTGGACTTCTGGCTGGCACCTCGTGGCCCCGGGCACCCCGTGGACATCCGTGTACCCCTGCCCAGTCTCCAGCCTGTCAAAGAGCACCTCGAGGACAACGACATCTCCTACTCTGTCATGATCAAGGACGTACAGGTCAGTGCTGGCGGAGGGGAGGCAAGGAAGATGTGGGTCTTGATGTGGGACAAGGTCTCATCCTGTCCCCTGTCTCCCAGGCACTGGTGGAACACGAGCAGATGGAGATGCTCCATCGCCCCCGCCAACTGATGCTCTCCACTGACAGCTTCAACTTTGCTGCTTACCATACCCTGGATGAGGTGAGAAAGCACAAGATTTGGGGCATTTTGGGGGTAAAAACCCCACATTCTGCGGTTGCTCTTTGCTCCATGTGCAGCAGGTGGGGAGCTGGCTGTGACCCCCACATTGTTCTCCTGCAGATCTATGCCTTCATGGACCTGCTGGTGGCTGAGAACCCCAACCTGGTCAGCAAGCTTGAGATCGGCCGGTCAACAGAGGACCGTCCCCTCTATGTGCTCAGGGTGAGGGCTTGGAGTCCATGGGGTGACCCGAGGGGGCAATGGGGCCAGGGACAAAGCCAACATTCCCCACCCCCCCTTTTCTGCTCTTCCAGTTCAGCAGAGGGGGCACAAACCGCCCAGCCATCTGGATTGACACCGGCATCCACTCCCGGGAGTGGGTGACACAGGCCAGCGGGGTCTGGTTTGCCAAGAAGGTACAGACACCCCCAGGACATGGCTGAGGTCCCCAATGGGCCACAAGGTCCTGCAGCCAACTATGGGTGCCAGAGGGCTAACCCCATAGAGAGGATGGTGCTCTGGGAGCAATGGGGACCATAAACCACCATCCACTCTCTAGATTGTCCAGGATCATGAGAATGATGAGGGTCTGGCCTCCGTCCTGAACCAGTTGGACATCTTCCTGGAGATCGTCACCAACCCCGATGGCTTTGTCTACACCCACACACAGGTACTGCCCTGGCCCCTACAGCCATGCTGGATGGGGCTGCTGCACATCAAAA
This sequence comes from Pezoporus flaviventris, assembly GCF_033815535.1. Classification (NCBI taxonomy): domain Eukaryota; kingdom Metazoa; phylum Chordata; class Aves; order Psittaciformes; family Psittacidae; genus Pezoporus; species Pezoporus flaviventris. The sequence goes on along the minus strand of NW_026892594.1, from coordinate 119,299 downwards.
CCTCCTTGTCCACGTTTCCATGGGATGGAAGGGGACCACCACAACCCATTATCCTCCCCATTCTCTCAGTGCTGGTGGAGCTGCAGCCCCGGCCCCCAGCTGAGATGTCTCTGCCATTCCAGAACCGCATGTGGCGCAAGACCAGGTCCAGGAACTCGGGTTCCCTTTGTGTTGGTGTGGACCCCAACCGCAACTGGAACGCAGGGTTTGGAGGTCAGAGCCCTCCCACTTATTAGGTTCCACCATCAAGGTGGAAGCTTTGAGGCCTTCTCTGGCTCAGAAAGATCCAGAGATGGCCCCTGGAGAAAAGATGTGATTTGGTTTGTGGCAGATGAGAGTTTGGGCTGCACCAGGGTGTTGATGGGGATCACTACTGAAAGTCATCATAGAGTTATCCAGGAGGAGCCCCAGAGTGTTCCTTGCTGGCTGAGGGGTGGGAGAAGCTTGGAAATGGAAAAGACCCTTTGCCCAGCTGCCACTCACTTACCCTGTGCTCCCTGTCCTCTGCTCCACAGAGGCTGGGGCCAGCAGGAACCCCTGCTCAGAGACATACCACGGACCCTACGCCAACTCGGAGCCCGAGGTGAGGGCCATCGTGGACTTTGTGAACAACCACGGGAACATCAAGGCTTTCATCTCCATCCACAGCTACTCCCAGCTCCTGCTCTACCCCTATGGCTACACCAACACCCCAGCGCCTGACCACGAGGAACTGGTAGGGCTGATGTGGGGGGCAGAAGGGGGCTGGGATGATGTGAAGCTGCTCTTTTCCTCCTAGGAGGAACTCACCTATTGAGCTTTGACATCCTTTTTGCCTGTGGCATGAGGAAAAGCCTCTCCTGCAGGTTGTATCCCACACAGTTACCCTTTCTTTGGCTCATCTTTCTCCCTTCTGTGTATTCCTAGCATGAGATATCCGAGAAGGCAGTTGCAGCTCTGTCTTCTCTGTATGGCACTAGCTACAAGTATGGCAGCATCTACACCACCATCTGTAAGTAACGGGGAGGGGACAGCAGTGATTCTCCCATAATAAACCCAAATCATCACTCACACCTCAGCTTAGACAGAAGATCCCATGAAATACCTGTCCAGCAGTGTCCTCCTGTTGTTTCTCCACCCAGATCAAGCCAGTGGATCTACTGTTGACTGGACATACAGCCAGGGCATTAAATACTCCTTCACCTTCGAGCTGCGGGACACAGGGCGCTATGGATTCCTGCTCCCTGCCAGCCAAATCATCCCAACGGCCCAGGAGACGTGGCTGGCACTGAAGGTCATCATGCAGTACACGCTGGATCATCCCTACTAAGCAGGAGCAGGTCCTGAGTGGTGATGGAATGAGCTGGAGGGGGGAAAATGCAATAAATCAATGTAAAGAAGGATGAGCAATGCCTTTCCTTCGTTTCTGTTTTCCCTGATCATGGTAAAAAGCCCTTCTGGAGACCAGCTTGGTGCTAATCAGCCAACATGAGTAGTGTGCTGGCCCAAAAGGGGGATTAAATGGGCATAGAAATGTAGAATGGTTTGGGTTGGAAAGGACCTTAAGATCACTCAGTTCCAACCCCTGCCATAAGCAGGGACGTCACACTAGGCCATGCCCCAAGGCTCTGTCCAACCTGGCCTTAAAGCCTGGCATGGAAACAGTGGGACACAAGAGAAAGGAAGGTGCCCTCTGCTTCTGGAAGGGGAAGATATTCAGTTTGACACTTACTGGGCAAGCAGAGACCTAGGACGTGATGGATTCTGTGTCTTTGTGTGGTTGAACATCAATTTGTGGCAGAAAGGTCCCTCCTCGCCTGCTGTGATCCTTAGGGGAGGGAGAGCCAAGCCCCTGCTGACTCCCAGCTTCCATAGGCACCACTCCAGGCTCTCTGATAGCTCTCAAATTGAAAGAAGCACTCAACCACAAGGTGTTTAATTTAATAAAACCTAAATTACAATTAAAACTCCTAGAGTTTGACTTCATCCTTGTCCTGGGTTCAGCAGTAGCAGTCATGTTTCTCCTCCTTGGTAGCTGGTGCAGTGCAGTGTTTTGACTTTCAGCTCGGGAACAGAGCTGATAGAGATGTTTTGGTTTGGCCAAGGACTTTGTGAGCCTCATGCTTTGCCAGGGAGGAGGGGAAGCTGGGAGGAAGCAGAGACAGGACACCTGACCCAAACTGACCAAAGAGGTATTCCATACCACAGCACGTCATGCCCAGGAGGTAACTGGGAGTTAGCCGGAAGGGCTGGGAGACTGCAGGGTTGGAGGAGGTATCGGTCGGAGCTTGGTCGGGCTTGGGGGGCGAGTTATCGGTCAGCGGGTGGTGAGGTGTTGTATTCTGTTCCCTTGTTATTTCCTTTATCATTATTATCATTGATGGTAGCAGCAGTGATTTGTGTTATACCTTAGTTACTAAACTGTTCTTATCTCAACCCGTGGGAGTTGCATTCTTTTGATTCTCCTCTCCGTCCCTCCGAGAGCAGGGGGAGGGCAAGAAAGGGGGGGAAGTGAGCGAACGAATTACCTGACTGGGTTTAAACCACGACAGTTCTTTTTGGCGCCCAACGTGGGGCACGAAGGGTTGAGATAATGACAGATCTGACCGGATTAATAGTCATTCGTCACAATGCTGATTTATTGGGTATCAGAGTTGTTCTTCTTGATCTCACAGCTTCAGACCGTTGTAACTTACGTAGAGCCGGTATTTGCTGTGTTAGTGTTTATCAAGTGTGGGGCCTGGGCTAAGGTTCTTGTCTCACTGTGCTTTATAGCAATGGCTTGTAATACGGGTGGGCTCCAGCAGCAGGGCGGGACGGACGTGGCCGTGGACTTGTACCTGGCCGTCCGGCTGCTCTTCACCGTCCTGGCCCTCACCCTACTCTCCATCTTCGTGAGGCTGCGGGGAGCTGAGGGGGAGCGGCCCCGGGAGCCGGCGGCTGCTGAAACGGCCCGGGAGAGCGGCCCCGGGGACCAAGCGGCGGCGGGAGCGGGGCCGGAGGCCGCCAGGGGACGGCTGCCGGTGGAGGAGGTCGGGGCGGTCGAGGAGCAGAAGGAAGCGGCTGCCGAGCAGCGGGAGAAGGCGGCGGAGGAGCCGAGCCCCGCGGAGGAGCCGAGCCCCGCGGAGGAGCCGAGCCCCGCGGAGGAGCCGAGCCCCGCGGAGGAGCCGAGCCCCGCGGAGGAGCCGAGCCCCGCGGAGGAGCCGAGCCCCGCGGAGGAGCCCAGCCCCGCGACGGCCGAGAGCATTCCCCGGCAGCCACCCGCCGAGCCCCAGGAGGATGCAGGAGACCACGCAGCATTTCCCAGCAAGGCAGAGGAGGAAGAGCTGGACTCAGGAAAAGAGAAGCCGGTGGTGGGAGAGCCGGCAAGCACAGCAGCTACACCAGCCCCAGTGACAAGTACAGCAGCATCGTGTGAGAGTTCTGGAGGCTCTGAATGGCCTTTGGGTATCCTTGGGACCTGCCTGCTGATTGTGATGGGGATCAGCATGTTGGCACACACACAGGCTGTGTTCTACCCACAACCATTTTGTCTGATCTCAAAAGTTAAGCAGAGTCAGGTTTGGGTCTTGTCTGGGCAGACCAAACTAGCCTGAGGAATTTGAGATTCTCCAGATCCAGAACTGAATGTACTTTCTGGTTGTCTTGATGGGTTTGTATGCTTTGGGGCTTCTTGACTTGATGTTCTTTGGAGGATTGTCGTGGTTTAAACCCAGTCAGGTAATTCGTTCGCTCACTTCCCCCCCTTTCTTGCCCTCCCCCTGCTCTCGGAGGGACGGAGAGGAGAATCAAAAGAATGCAACTCCCACGGGTTGAGATAAGAACAGTTTAGTAACTAAGGTATAACACAAATCACACCTGACCCAAACTGACCAAAGAGGTATTCCATACCACAGCACGTCATGCCCAGGATGTAACTGGGAGTTAGCCGGGAGGGCCGGGAGACTGCAGGGTTGGAGGAGGTATCGGTCGGAGCTTGGTGGGGCTTGGGGGGCGAGTTATCGGTCAGCGGGTGGTGAGGTGTTGTATTCTGTTCCCTTGTTATTTCCTTTATCATTATTATCATTGGTGGTAGCAGTAGTGATTTGTGTTATACCTTAGTTACTAAACTGTTCTTATCTCAACCCGTGGGAGTTGCATTCTTTTGATTCTCCTCTCCGTCCCTCCGAGAGCAGGGGGAGGGCAAGAAAGGGGGGGAAGTGAGCGAACGAATTACCTGACTGGGTTTAAACCACGACAATCCTCCAAAGAACATCAAGTCAAGAAGCCCCAAAGCATACAAACCCATCAAGACAACCAGAAAGTACATTCAGTTCTGGATCTGGAGAATCTCAAATTCCTCAGGCTAGTTTGGTCTGCCCATGGCAGAAGGAGGTTTTCACACAGCCCTGAGCAGTTGTGGGTTTTGGATCAGTCTCCCACAGCAAAATCAGGACTTTACCAGCTCTTGCTTCCAGATTTATTCAGTGGCATAAGACACTGCTGCTTATTTCCATGGCCTGTTCTGGACGCTGTTCCTGCCGAACGAGTGGGCACTGAGGACTCCCCCACTGCCAGCAGTGCTGGGGAGACTGGGGCTGCTCCTCATGGCTGTTGCCTTGAAGCTGCATCCTGAAGAGCCACTGCTAAAATGGCCTGTGGGGAAAAGAAACAACCCAAAGGTCAGGAGCTGAGTGTGGGATGGAGCACAAGGACACACAAATGATGGATGAGCACCTCCCATATGCAGACAGGCTGAGAACATGAGGGCTGTTCAGCCTAGAGAACAGAAGCTGCGTGGAGACCTCAGAGCAGCCTCCAGTGTCTGAAGGGGGCTACAAGGATGCTGGACAGGGACTCTTCATCAGGGACTGGAGTAATAGGACAAGGGGCAACAGGTTCAAACTGAAACAGGGGAAGTTCAGATTGGAGATAAGGAAGAAGTTCTTGCCTGCGAGGGTGCTGAGGCGCTGGCACAGGGTGCCCAGAGAAGCTGGGGCTGCCCCATCCCTGGCAGTGTTCAAGGCCAGGTTGGACACAGGGGCTTGGAGCAAGCTGCTCTAGTGGAAGGTGTCCCTGCCCATGGCAGGGGGTTGGAAGCGAATGATCTTTAAGGTCCCTTCCAACCCAGATCAGGCTGGGATTCTATGATCTGCTGTCCCTTGCTGCCTCTCCAGCTGTCCCTGTAAACATACAGACCCATGGATAATTCAGTGCAGGGTTTGGGCAGAGTTTCTATCTAACTACGGAGGCCTAAGCACCTGAAGACCCTATTAATCACCAGTTAAACCTAAAGACATTTAAATGTAGTGGGTAAAATGGCATATGCCAACCCCCAGCAGTCCCAGAATTTTACCACTGTGTAGCTATGCAAGATTTAAATCCTCTGGGATTGGCATAGCACAGGTTTTAGTGGATCCTCTCAGTCTGTTTAGAAATCAAACTCCTCTCCCAGCTCTCTCATGGGAAGATTATGACAGAGAAAGTGCTGCAGGGCAGGCTCAAGAGCTACAGCAAGGGGCTGCAGCGTTTGTTCCGGACTCTTACTGGTAGTGTCTGAAGGAATGTGCTCCTCTTCAAGGTAGTATTTAATCTTCTGTAGATTATCTTCAGAAAATCTCCATCTATTCTCAGCTGGTGTGAATGGCACCTGCAGAGAGGTCTTCTTCTGGGCAGATCCAGAGGGAGGTGTTATGCGGCAACATGCAGGGAGCGAGCCTGTGATGAGTCCTTCTGGGATCTTCTGTGCTAGGACCTTTAGACCTGCAGATGGACATGTCACATGTTACCAGTGACCACCAGCTAGGATGGGATCAGTGAGTGGACCAGTGCCAAGTAAAACACTTGGCAGAGCTGAATATCCAGCTCTTGCCAAGTTCCAGCTCACACAAAGCCATGCTCTCTGCTCTTGATCCACCCTCCTGAGGTCTCAAGGGGTCCTGCCCATCCCCACTTACCTCCAGATAACAAGAAGACGTTCTCAAAGCCCCTCTCACACATAGATGTTGCGGCCTGGCTGGCTAATCTCTCATCATTGTCATACAGAATTATCATCTTCCCATGGGCATTTTTCTGCTAAGAGTTAAGGATTCATTTGGAAACTTCACATAACTCTTAATACCCTTTTAGAGAAAAAGGAGACAAATGGGACTGGAGACTGAGAGAATCCCCGCTTGATCTGCAAGTATCAGTATTTAAATCAAGTCTTCCCTGCATCTGTGATTTAAATCTGATTTCTGGGTGATGAGGCTTGACAGACACAAAGGACACAGCCTAATCCCCACAGGAGTGCAGCCCCTGCAGCAAGTGTCCACCACTGTTCTAACACTGGTTAGTAACAGGCAAGAGCATGAAGCACCTTCATTTACAACCTCCCCTCTCCCCTGCAGCCCTCTCAAGAGAACAATTATCAGCCTAATCCTGCCTGATAATCCTCTTTCTAACCTCAAAGAAAAGCCAATCCCCATCAATGTGCTGAGAAGAAGCCAAAAGATTTGATGAATGTGGACCAACTGCAGGGGTGGGAGCCCAAGTATGGCTTTGCCTTCCAGCAGCCAAAACCCCATGAAATGCCAAATTCAGGCAGCTCCCACGGGAGTCAAGAGGTGTTACAGCCTTGAGGAACTAGAATCTGGCATCTGATGGTGGCAGCAGAGCCTCACGAAGTAAACACAGTCAGCATAAAGGACCTCCTCTCCCATCTTCCTTTTGAAATCCCTGGATTTTGTTGAGCATTGTCCCAGTGACAGCAACTGCTACAGCCCCAACTGGTCTTGAAAGCCTCCCCCAACATCCCCCCCCCCCCCTTATTTGTTTTAGGTCAGCTCTTCATATGTAAAGGATACATATTCCAGAATACTATTTGAGTATGGATTCATGGCTCTAGACAGCATTGCAATAGGGTAGGAATAAGCTGCAGAAGAGATTAAAAGACAAAGAGAGAAAAATCATACAGCAGCCGAACATCAACCATCACACAACCTGCAGTACAAGTGACAATGACTTGTTGAGGTTCAGCAGACACGGAAATCCACTGAATAAGGGATCAGCATCAGCTCCACACCCTTATCCCTTTCCAGGAAAGATGGGTGTACTGGGTGAGTGCTGAGAGCATTCTGCACTTAAGAATGTCCCATCCTGGGGGTTAAAATGAAGCCAGCCAGGATATGAGATGGAGCAGGATGATCCCAGCTGAGCCTGCTGTGGGATTGTAGTCTCCTCACCTCCAATAATATGACATTGGTTGTATGCGTCGCGGTCTCGTACATCCAAAAGCAGGAAGGGGCAATCAGGATAAGGTGTGTCTTTAGCCTCAGTTTCTTCTTTCTTTGGAGTGTCCTCCTGTATACTCAGTTCACCAATACCACTTATCACACTGCAAGAGGAAAGAGGAGGTTATGATACCAGCTCTCACTCTGAATGCTTCCATACCTCGCCACCAGTCACAGTTCCAATAGTCCATTGCCATCCCAGTACCACCATACACCACATGGAAATGGAGAGGCTCTATTTCACACTTTCCAGGACATCAGAAGAGACTGCTTTTGTCATGATATGAAACAGAGTACAGCCTTGCTATGTGAAATGCCATACTCTTCTGGATCAATCAGTTACTGGTGGTTTACATCATAAAGCGAGGGAGAATGATACTTAAGAAACTGCCAACACCAAGATCATAGAATCACAGAATGGTTTGGGTTGGAAAGGACCTTAAGATCATCCAGTTCCAAGCCCCTGCCATGGGCAGGGATACCTTACACTAGACCCAAGATCTCAGCAAGTCAAACACACTGAATAACTGTCAGGCACCAGTGCTATGCAGAGGTTTCCCATTTCACCACTACACTGGGTACAGGACATGAAGAGAAACCTCCAGATGCCCTTAGTGGTCACTAAATTGACAGCTTGAATACATGATCACTAGGTCTGTCAGGTGAGCATCTCAACTGTTAGCGTTTGCAAGGGAAGAGCCCAGACAAAGCTTCCTCTTACAATGTCTTTCTGGTACCTCTGACCTTGATTAGTGATGTAGTGGGTTTGGAAACTGGCCTTTTATTCTAACCATGGAACTATGTGTTATCGTCAGCAAGGCACATTACTGAGTTTACCAGAGCAGTTTATAACGTGGATTCTTCAACCCAGGGACCTGGATCAAATCCCACAAATACATTTCCTGGTCACCCATTTCAGGTGGCCAGAGGGCTGGGTTACAGCCTCAAACCTAGCTCAGACAGGAAAATCTGCCAAGCCCTCTCTTGCTCACACTTCCAGACCTCCAAACTCAGGCTTTAATGAGAAATACAATATAAAGCTATTTAACAGCAATTAAAAAAACCTAGCTGGATAAAAGGAATTATCTGCTATGACAGGAAGGAAATGGTGTATTATTGTCAGGCACCTCTGCAGTGTGGAGCGATAGGAAACCCCAGCCCCTGCATTGTTTAGGAACAGGACTGGACTGGGTGTCCTATCAGGGCTTCCTTTCCCATTTGTCCCTTCTGTGACTTCAGCATCTGGATGTGGAGCAGCAGAATCACCATCTGGGGAGAGAACAGGGTGCAAAGAGTTAAAATGCTGTAGGAAATAAGCAAGCAGGTTTTAAGCCAGTTCCTAGTCTTAGGAGAAAGTGTGTCTCTCAAAGACAGCCTTATTTCATCCTCTTATAAGGATGTTTTACTAACAGCCTCATATTAATAATAAAGAGCCATAGGATTTTTAAGAGCTGAAGATCTAATTTGAAGAATGAATATGTAGTTCTTGAGGCATGATATCTACTGAGTTACAATAAACTTGGCAGCATGAGGACTTTCTTACTTGCAGCCTTTCTTGTTTAGGAGTGTTGCTGTCCACAAAGTGAAGTGGCTGAAGGCCAAAAGTGAAGTTATTTTTCCCCTGCTGAATAGCTAACTCTGTCTGTCAGGACCCAGCTCACCACATGACAGTGATCTATAGCTCCCTCTCTTTGTGCTTACAACAAATACTGTTACCTTCCAGCTTGGGGATCTCCTCGTTTGTCACTTCTAAGATTTCATCAGATAAAGAGGCAACCTGGATGACCTGCGGGAGACAAAAGAGAGCAACAATACCTTGATACACATGCACTGATGTCACTGCGAGAGAGCAGGGATCAGCTTAAGGAAAAACAATCCTCAAGCCAAGACGCATTTAACTCATTGCAACTTCTACTGGACTTCAAGGTCACACATAGGTGTGTATATGATGCTTGTACAGCAAGTTTGTCCTTTTATTAAGTGGAAGTTGTAGCAAAGAAAACCCCCAGAACACTCAACTTTGGAGGAAAGAAAAGCCACATGTGCCACACAGGTAACATCAAATACCAGAATGCTGTCTAACTTATCAAGTTCAGTCACTAAAACATTTCAGAGCATACACTGCACTGGCTAAAATCACACATGGGATTATTCCACAGAGAAGACCTGGGATGTTCTCATAGTAAATCAGTTCATTGCACCAGTGAGAGGTACAGGACTGGTCTTAATCCAGGGGAACTGAAGATGGGAGTCTGCTAAACCCAGTCCTTTAATATCTGCAACTTTAACATTCTCTCCTTAGAAGAGAGCTTGTATTTTTCTAGTTTTTATTAGGTTTTGTGAACTAACACATAAGCACCACTCAGCTCTTCATTTACAGATCAAATTTACCAGCCTTTAATATTTGGATTCATTTGATTTAAAAACACACAGAAAGCCTTGAAGTCAAGAACATTTCCATCATGTGCAGCAAAACCCCCTGGTAGGGAGGGCTTCAGGCTGTGACATAAAGCTTGAGGAGATCAGATCTGAACCTCCTTTACGTAGCCCTCTTTTCTTATAAGAGGCTTAAAAATCCTCTTAAGTGAAGGGACATAAAAAAAATAGGGAATACATTTCAAAGATAGAGTCACCAAAAACTTGAATTTGAAACTAAAACCATTTCTACTACTCTGAAAATATTGGCCTAAATGGTTTCCTTGTATTAAGGGCAATCTATAAGGGCAGGACAAAGCCAGTACAGGAGTTACTAAGGCCACGTAACTGGGGAGAGAACAGGGTACAGCGAGTTAAAACACTGCAGGAAATAACAACATGAAAGTTTTAGAGAGACAAAAAATGCTGCTCCTAAAAGATGACAACTTTCAGAGGCCACAGAGGGAACCATACATACCAACTGGGCAAAAGTGGTCACTCTCAGCCTTTTAAACAGCTCATCCTTTCTATATCTGTAACCTTCAGAGAGAAAACATAAGAAAAACAAGGTCAGTTTTCAGTTAATTCCCACCTTTTGCTGTACCAGCTCATGGGCTGAGTCCCAGCTATTCTCATAGACTCTCTTCACCAATGCAGCGGGATTTTGGGGCACCAAAACCTGACGACTTTGTGAAAAGTAATACCAGTTATAAAGAGAGATCTTGTCCAGATATGGTTAAAGTGGAGAAGGCAGATTTAGTTGCTTTTAGGGTCAAGTGTGCATCACTGTGTGTTTTCTCTTCTTGCTGGAGAAAGTTTCATGAATTTAGCACCTTTGTCTGCTGTTCTTTGAAGCCCACTATGTCACAAAGCCTCTTAAACCAGATTAAGTTTACTGGAATCATAGAATCCCAGACTGGTTTGGGTTGGAAGGGAGCTTAAAGCTCCTCCAGTTCCAACCCCTAACACAGGCAGGGACACCTTCCACTAGAGCAGCTTGCTCCAAGCCCCTGTGTCCAACCTGGCCTTGAACACTGCCAGGGATGGGGCAGCCACAGCTTCTCTGGGCACCCTGTGCCAGCGCCTCAGCACCCTCACAGGGAAGAGCTTCTACCTAAGAGCTCATCTCAGTCTCCCCTCTGGCAGGTTAAAGCTGATACACGGATTGACTCCACAACTCGTTAGAGTTGTAAAGTAGGTATGCTTTATTCAGCTGAGGCGCATGGGGGCTACTCCTCCAAAAGCATGCACACCCTCCTTTGCCACTCAGTGCATTTACATCACATATAATGATTACCTAAACATGAGATTGCTTCACGCCTAATACATATGCAAAACCTATTCCCGTCTAGTATTATAATTAGTTTTCTGGCATTCGTCCCATTGATGCGCCTGCGCAGGGCCTCCTGGTGGTGGTCATTAGGGGGTCGTGGGGATGAAGGCCTGTAGTTCCTCTTCATCACTGCGAGCAACCTCTTGCTTTCACGCAGACTCAATAGGGTTTCGGCTCCTGTCCAGACTTCAGGTTTGGTACAAGCTGGTTTTATGTATCTTAAAGCAGAAACTTGTCAAGTTTGCCAATTTTGTTACTCTGGTTATCTTTTGTTCCTTTTCTTTCTAAAGATACTATTTGAACAAGAATGTCTTAAACATTAAGCTATGAATCTTACCTACTACAATTCTGCCTAGCAGCTGCAACTCCTACAATTCACCTTTCTAGCAACTTTGACTCCTAAGGTTCTGCTTCACTAAGCACAGCGACTGCTTAAGGAAGCAGGCACAATGTTAACCCTTTATTTCCCGGTATCAAAGCCATTCCTTTGGCCTGTCCATACAGGCCCTGGTCCAAAGCCCCTGTCCAGGTTTCCTGCAGCCCCTTTAGATATTGGATTGAACTTTTACTTTGTGCAAGTTACAGGAGGATCAGAGCACAAGGACATCTTATGTCAGACTCTGTCTTGTCAGGTACTAAGCTAAACATGCATATTTAATCTTCAGATGCTCCAGGTTTTCTTACTTTTAGCTGTCAAATTCCAATCCCTACAATTCCCTGATATGGATATCTAGAGGGAGAGATAAATGAAAGAATTTCTTTCACGCAGAAAGCAGCAGCTCAGTGTGGATACCAGCTCAAAGCTGACACAATTGCTACAGAAAAACTGGACTAATTTAATCTTAAGCCTGAAGACAAAGCTGAGGTAGCAAGGAAAGCCAGACAGCTGCTGGAATGACTGACAGACAACCAGAGCCGAGATTAACAGCCCTAACGAAGCAATGACAAGAGGCAGACTGCAGACAGATACTTGAGATGTGTAAACACAAGGGAGAGAAGAGCCTTCTAATGGGAAACAAAAGGGTTTATGTAGGAGGAAACAGAAGCAAAGACTAGTATCTGTAGGAACATCTTGATATAAAAAAGCCTCCCATGGGAAGTAATAGAAGCCTTGTCCTTTGGGAAATTTACAGCTACAAAGAAGATACGAAAGAAAAGTGAGGGAAAATAAGAAAGGTCAGTACTGCACTGGCAGGGAAAGGCAAAGATGTACAAAATTCCTCCTGTGTCAGGCACTGCAGCTCTAACAGAGCTCTGCATGAAGCTCTTGAAGCCACACTAAGGAATCTAAACTCTCTCTTTTCCTCCTCTTCCTCCCTTATGAAGCTCCAGCTCTGAAGTAAAGAGATTTTTATATTTAATAAAGAAAAATCCTTTGCATGTTTCTAACTGTTGGAGGAGATTGCAAAGTGGTCTCTCTTCAGCTAAGAGAGATAACAGAGAACAGACTTTAACAACAGAGAACAGGACCTTCAGCAAATCCAGCCAGTTAAGCAATTTTAAATCCTCTATAACCATCTGCTGAATGCTCCATTAGCTTAAGCAAGGTGGAGAAAGGGGGAGGAAGGTCTCAAATCCATACACCTGAATCCACTACACCAAAAATTACTGCCAGATTAGCTTAGGGAAATGCTCAAGATGACATGTGTTTAGAGAAGGAGCCACATGAATGCTGGAGGCTGAGATCTCTTCTCAATACAAGTGGTGACAATGCTTGGACAAGATTCCCCCCATACACAACCTAAGGAACCTTATAAGAGCAAAACAGAGACAAAAAAAAAGAGAAATTGCGAGTTTTAATCTCTGGTTTGGTCTTATTCTTATCCCTTCCTTCTTAAATGTGCTTCCTGAAGAGGCAGACCAAGTGCTTTTCAGTGTTCAGACCAAGCAGAGCTCCTAAATTCAACATTTTATGCTATACAATGTTTATCAGGCAGCAAAGCAAGTGCCTACTTGCTACTCAACAGCTTACCTAAGGAAAAGAAGCCCATCCAAAACATCCCTGCGCACTGCAGGGTGCGCTATACATTTCAAACTATGGGGCTGAATCAAGTACAAGACCTATGCATAAACTAGATTTCAGAACATCCATGCACTTCAAAATGAACTTGGCTTCAAGCCTCAGGTTCAGGTTGCTAAAGTCTCACTTTAACAGGAAAATACCAGCAATAATTCAGCCCATTTCCTCTGCTGGACACAAAACCCACATGTAGCCCATGTCCATACGGTTAAACCACCCCAGCCATGGGCAAAAAGAGCCCTTCAGTCATGTGACGAGCAAGAAATCAACTTAACTTACAAGGATAAAGAAAAGCAGAAAGTTTATGAAGAGCTGGATGCCTATGAATACTGACCAAACTATCACAGTGCTCACACAAAACAGCTGCTGGATGCTTTCTGCCCACCTCAAGTGAGGATTATTTATCTCTTTATGACCTAGATCTTACCTTTACCACCCAAAATTATTCCTATCAACAGGAAAACCAGCCCAAAGCTGGTGTTATTACAACAAACTAATTTGACTGCTTTGCATGAACATCCCAGCAGTGATCAGGAAGGTCGCAGGAAGTGCTGCTCCTGCCTGTAGAAGCAACGCAATGTACCCAGTTCTGTCCTGGAAGATCCACTGGAATTTTCTGACATTCTTCCCTTCAGTGAACTGCTTTGGGGCTGGAATTATTGTGGAATCAAGGATGTGCTCCTCAGGGCTTCGGAAAGGAAAAGACTCGGTGCCTCTCCTCAAGTCAATCCTCCAAAAGGAACAAATCATCATGGTTCCAGCTCTCTTCATTTTAATTCCACAGGTTTAAATTCCTCTCTCTCACATTACACAAGAGACAGAGAGTTGCCTGTAGTGGGTATTTAAAGTTGTGTCCAAATGGTGTCATCTATTCATGAGAAACCAAGGGGAAGAAGTTTCCAAATTGCCTGGGAACAGAAGGTGTCTATTCAGCCCAAAGAGAATGGGAAAGTTTCTGTTGGGTTCCAGAGCTGTGGTTCAACAAAAGAAGCCCTACATGGAACCAAATCAGACCCAGAGCAGAGATTGAAAACCAACTAGAGCCATACAACAAGATCTGAAGCACAGAGAACAAGTGATGGCAAGCCAGTGCCAAGCACTGAAATCTTAGCCAGGCAACACAGGATTTTGGATAGAAAAGTCATTTCTCCTTTGATTCTCCCCACAGACCTGTGGTGCTTACAGCAAAACAACAAACAAGCCAGCAACAAAGGACCATTCTGCAAAAAGCTGAGCTCTGATATATTCATGTGACAGATTAGTGACCTGCCTTCTAATGCGAACAGCACCAGCTCAGAGGGACAGAATAAATGGGTCCAAGAATTAAACCTGAATGTTCCAAATCAAATTAATCCTCATTAACAGGGATGGGTTTTGTTTTCCACAGAAAGAAATGCAGCTTTCTAGGTTTAAGAGCTTTCTTGGCTCTCTGTGAGAGAATAATCTGGACAATAGTAGTAAAATTTTGCTTTTTAGTAAGAGTTTTTCTTAAAGGCCTGTTTTCAGTGGAAGAAGAGAGTGAAATAAGAATCAGTCAGGTTTTCATCAGCCTAAACAAGCCAGAGGCTTCCAAGCATCAGCCTTTGGCTCTGGTAAAATCAACGAGTTACACAGGAATAAGCAGAACCTTGGAGTATTCTGACAGAAATCCAAGCATGTTAAAACAACAGAGGTAAGAGATCTCAATTTGTTACCCAAAAGCAAACTAAAGCCTCAGGAGCACAGTCTGAGTCTTCCAGATGGATCTAGTCTAGTTTTCTCAGTCCAGAAAACTTCTTCCTATCTGGTTTCCATTCAATAGCAAGACGTTGCACTAAGAAGGATCTGGAAAGACTCCTAGAACTGCCTGCCTGGTTTCTTAAGTTATATCTGTCAAGCAGTAAGAGAGACAGAGAAATAAGGCACAAGACAAAGCAGAAAGCATCCAAAAATCAAGGCAGAAGCATCTTTGTATCGTACTGCTGCATGTTTCTGCTATTCCTTCCTGTAAATGGCTGTGGGAATCAACGGAGTAGAGATTTCCAAGCAAATAGAGGGCCCAGGATTCAATCCCTGCTCCTTGATGCTCTTCCTGTTTGGAACTAACCCACCAGTTACATTCTGCTCCTCTCAGACACTCACTTCTTTTGACTTTTGCCAACTTCTCAGTGTATTTTGTCAAACTGTGCCCTGTAAAAAGAGGGAAATGGGGAAAAATAAAGAGAAAAAGATGAAAAGGGAGGGGGGGAATATGGAGGAAAAGCAGAAGAGGGAAAAAAATAAGGGAAAAAGAAGGACGGGTGGGAAAATGGGGGGAAAAGAAGGGGGGGGGAAGGGATCAGTTTGATTTATTTTATTAGTGCTTTTCTTCAGGGCTTTTAAGTCTTAAATTTGGATTTTTTAAATAAGAAGATCAGCCTATGACAACAGACGTTGCTGCAGATCCTCTTTCACCATGAGAACACAAGGCAGCCATAAACAAGAGCATAATTGTCCTCCTAGAAATTTTCTCTCACAAAGAAAAGCCAAACTAAATAGCAAAGTCAAAGGACCTGCTGAACCCCAGGGAACAGGAGGTGGCCCTTAGGTTAAAGCCCAGGTGAAAGTCACTAGAGATGCTCCACACCAGGAGGAGCTCAAATCTTCTACACATACCTACAGTGCTGCTTCAGTTCTACAGATGTACCTGAGTGCATTTTATAGGATTTCCAGCAAGGGGGGGGCAGAAGTATCATGGAATGGTTTGGGTTGAGAGGGACCTTAAAGCTCCTCCAATTCCAACCCCCTGCCATTGGCAGGGACACCTTCCACCGGAGCAGGTTGCTCCAAGCCCCGTCCAACCTGGCCATTCCCTGAAGACACCCCCCAAACAACCATCTTGACTTACACCATTGTCAAGATATTAACTAATATAAGAATAATAAACTCCAAGGCCAGCAATTTCCATGGGAACTGTCACTGCAGAGCCCAAGTTTCTAAGCTGTAACACATCATAATCAGGATGCGAGTTCTGATATAGCTGGTATGTGGGGTAAAGCAGCTCAGGACAGAGTCAGAAGACAATCAGCATATTTTTCTATGCTCCTACATCCACATTTGGTGTTGTTACACTACAACGTCACTCACTAGCATCAGCTTCACTTACCAGTATTGAGACGGGTTTTTATATGTTGGTATTTGGGATTCTGAGGGATGCGCCTGGTTAAATACTGGTTTACAAAAGAAAATACACAAGGAAGTCAATATACAGCTATTATTTGTTTTAAAGACAAAAAACCTCTCCCATTAACAGGAAAAGCAATCTGAAAAGGTCTAAGAGACAGTAAAAAGAGGAGCAAGACCACAAGCAACCTCTCAGACATCCCCTGCTCTCAGAATCATAGAATCATGGACCGGTTTAGGTTGGAAGAGACCTTAAAGCTCACCCAGCTCCAACCCCTACCTTGGGTAGGGACAACTTCCACTAGCCCATTTCCCTTCCTCTCTCCACCACAGCTCACCCGGCTCTAACCCCATAAACCCCCCCATCCCCACTCACACCTCTGCAAGCTGCCGACACCCCCCCGCCAACCCTCCCGTTACCCCTCACATCCCCTCAGGGCAGGGGCCCGGCCTCCAGCAACCCACCACAGTCCCCGCTGCAAGGGTGCCGGTGAAGGGAAAGCGAGGCTGAAGAGAGGATCCCAGCACCCACCTCAGGATCCCCAACGCTCCTCCTGCTCGACATCGTCCCGCCGGTACCCGCTTACCCAACCGCCCTCCAGATTCTGACGTCCAACCCTTCAACTACGCCCGCTTTGATTGGCCTCGCCTCTCTCCCCGCGGCCAATCAGAAGCCGCAGAAGGGACGCCGAGCGGTTGAGGGGGAGCGGGTTGAGGTAAGCCTCAAGCGTCGCCGGGCAACGGCTTCTAAGCGCTGAGGCGGAGAGATGGGTGGAGCGGCGCATGCGCGGTGCGGGCCGTTGGCCCTGCCCCCGGAGAGCCGTGGCGGCGCGCGCGCGGGGCTCCCCTCACCGCATCGAGGACACGCCCACAGGCGGGCGGGGCCTCCGCGGTGGGCGGGACCTGACACCCCTCCGAGGAGGGGGAGCACGGCAGGGAGGGAGGAGGCGTGGTCTGAGATGAGCACATGACACCTGGGGGGGGGGGGGGGTAGGCTTGTTCGAGGGGCGGGGCCTTGTGGGCTACGGGCGGGGCTTATTCGGGGGCGGGGCTTTGAGCCTTAGACCCTCAAGGGGGCCTCACAGTCCCAGCACCCCAATGGGGTCCGTGTCCCCTTAGACCATCAATGGGGCACGTGTCACCTGTAATAGGGTCCACATTCCCCTCAGACCCTCAATGGGGCCACAGAGCCTCAGCCCTCCCAATGAACCCAACGGGGTCCATGTCCCCCTCAGCCCCTCAATGGGGTGCCTATCCCCTTTTAGACATGCACTGGGGGACCCATGTCCCCCCTCAGGCCCCCTATGCAGCTCCATTCCCCCTCAGACCCCAAATGGGGACCACATCCATCCATTAGACCCCAATTGGGGCCCACACCACCCCTCATACCTTAACCTTGAGACCCTTTGATGTCATGGACCTGTCTCTTGGGGGTTTTGGATTGGGTTATGGGGATACGAGAGTTAATGGGACAGATCCCTATGGAGTGGTGCCTCATTCCCACGGGATGAAGGAGTGGTGGGTGCAGGTGGGGCTGCTGACTATGCCCCTCCTCACCGTGTACCTTCACATCCCGCCCCCTGGGCTATCCCCAGCTCTCCTCTCCTGGAGGTCCTCTGGAGGGTACTTCACATACCGGGACCAGAACATCTTCTATAGAGGTGATGGGGCTGCACCAATACCAGGGACACGTCGTCCATCACAGTGGGGAGAGGGGTGGTGGTTCTGGTACCCTCGGTGCACCCAGGGATGTCCCCAAGGCAAAGTGATGGCAAATGCCTCCCAGACCACAATGGCTTTAAGGGGAGCTGCTGTGTGGATCCAGCTGTGCTGTGGGTCTTCATTATCAGAGCACATAATGGGGTGATCGTGGAATCAACCAGGTTGGAAAAGAGCTTCAAGATCATGAAGCCTGTTCCAATGCCTGAGCACCCTCTGGGGAAGGAATTGTTCCTCAGCTCCATCTAAACCTGCCCTGGTGCAGCTTGAGGCTGTTTCCTCTTGTCCCACCCCTTGTTCCTTGGGAGCAGAGCCCAACCCCTCCTGGCTCCATCCTCCTCTCAGGCAGTTGTAGGGAGCAATAAGGTCCCCCCTGAGCCTTTTCTTCTCCAGACTGAACCCCCCAGGTCCCTCAGCCGTTCCCCATCACACTTGTGCTCCAGGCCCTGCACAAGCTCTGTTCCCAGTGGGAAGGATCCCAAGAGCCTCTGATGGTCACAGCAAGGAAAGGCCTTTTTGCTGGAGCAGTTGTGACCGGTTGTAGCATCTTAGAGGCAGCTGCAGTTGATTTGTGCTAAGTAAATCCCTGTTTGCATCAAGCAGTTGGTACCAGTGGTTCCTCATCTGGTTGGGTTTCCGAAGCTGTGGTGCAAGTCAAACC
Source organism: Pezoporus flaviventris (assembly GCF_033815535.1). Classification (NCBI taxonomy): domain Eukaryota; kingdom Metazoa; phylum Chordata; class Aves; order Psittaciformes; family Psittacidae; genus Pezoporus; species Pezoporus flaviventris. Next base: position 100,781 of record NW_026892594.1, on the reverse strand, counting down.
CACCTTGGTTTTTAAAGGAGCAGTGGGAAAGACAACATCATGATGCTGGTTCGGGTTCTAGTGAATCAAACAGCAAAGTGTGTCTCCTATAGGAGGAAATCGGGGGAAGCTGATGCTGAGGTGCCCCATTCCCTTCCCAGCTCTGACATCATTGTGCTCCTGCATGGATTCCTGACCTCCAGGTACGACTGGTACAAGGTGAGGGCAGCGAGGGCATGTGGGTTGGATGCTGACAGCAACCCCCATGGCTTCTCCCTCCATGGGGATGAGGAGACAGCCTGGGGTGGGTGATGCTGCAGAGGAGGTACCACCGTGCTCCAGGATATCAGCCTTGTTCCTCTCCAATATCTTACACAGGAGCCAAGCTCTATTTGCATCATCCTTTCCCTTTCTCCAGCCCAAAGTGGGAGAAAGGGACTCACAACTGTTTATGGTTGGGGATGATCTTGCTGTTTATTGGGATATTTCAAGCTCCTGCAGTTTTCCTGAAGCTGGAAGGTGCTTTCTGTGACAGTGGAAGGGACCGTGGCCATCCATAGCTGAGCATCACCACAGACGTCCCCTCTTTCTGCTCTCACTGCCAGGGATGGGGCAGCCACAGCTTCTCTGGGCACCCTGTGCCAGTGCCTCAGCACCCTCACAGGGAAGAGCTTCTGCCTAAGAGCTCATCTCAGTCTCCCCTCTGGCAGGTTAAAGCCATTCCCTTTGTTCTGTCCTGTCGTGGTTTAAAACCAGTCAGGCAGCTCATTCACTCCCCCCCCCCCCCTTCTTTCCGTCCTTCTTTCCTTCCCCCCACCCCTCCCCGCTCCCGGGGCGATGGGGAGGAGAATCGAGAGAATGTAACTCCCAGGGGTTGAGATAAGAACAGTCCAGTAACTAAGGTATAACGCAAATCACTGCTGCTACCACCAATGATAATAATGATAAGAGAAAATAACAAGGGAAGAGAATACGATACCACCCGCCGAAACAAGTTCGACCCCAAAAGAGAGTCCCGTGCCCTTCCCGGTAACTCCCAGTTACCTCCCTGGGCATGACGTGCTGTGGTATGGAATACCTCTTTGGCCAGCTTGGGTCAGGTGTCCTGTCTCTGCTTCCTCCCGGCCTCCCCTCCTCCCTGGCAGAGCATGAGGCTCACAAAGTCCTTGGTCAGAGTAAACATGACTTAGCAACAACTAAAACCATCGGTGTTATCAGCTCTATTCCCAGGCTGAAAGTCAAAACACAGCGCTGCACCAGCTAGTAAGAAGGAGAAAAAAACTGACTGCTACTGCTGAACCCAGGACATGTATGTCCCTACAGGCCCTTGTCCAAAGCCCCTCTCCAGCTTTCCTGCAGCCCCTTTAGGCACTGGAGCTGCTCTAAGGTCTCCCCTTCAGGAGCCTTCTCTTCTCCAGGCTGAACCAGCCCAGTTCTCTCAGCTTATGGGGAACTGGGAGGAAAGCCCCCTAAGGTAGCAGGATTTGCCCATCTTCATGATACTGAGCAGCACTGTCTCCTTTTTCCCTTGTGCCCAAGATCCTCAAGGATGGGGGGCTGCTGTCCCCCATCATCACGTGCCTGATGAACTTCTTTGTCTTCTCCAGAGGGTGAGTTGGTCACAGCCCATACAGGGGGTATGAGCAACATGGGGAGGGGGCCACATAGGAATTGGAGTAGTGGGTGTTTGGCACATGAGCAGATCCCCCAGTGCTGTCCCAGGAGGAATTTGCCCCTGGATTTAAGTGACTTTGATCCTGCAGGCCATTCTCTCTCCAGGTTGGCACCTATTAATGACACAGATTTCACGGTATGCTGAAATCCTCTGTCCTCTGGGTACTGAGCTTGTGCACATTCCAGAGGCCATGAAATCCCAAACCACAGCACATACAGTGCCCAATCCCTCTATATTTTTATCAGATGTTTCAAACCACCTTTCCCCCCCCCAAAAAAAAAAGCCTGCAAAATCCAACTCTGGGTGCATTCGGGGGTCCATTTGCATTGCTGTACTTCCCCGTTTTCCCCAGTGGATGTATTCAGGTTTTCAGGGCTAGTTCTTGATCCATACACTAACAGATCTACTGCTTTGCTGCTCTGAACTCCCTCTTGTCCAGGCTCGGGGCAGTCTTTGGGCCCTACACACAGCCTTCACAGGCAGAGTACTGGGATATGTGGATGGCTGTGCAGACCAACAACGGGAATGTCCTCGTTGACAGCTACATCCCCATTACTTCCTGCATAAGCTTTGGTTTATGCCTCTGGTGTCCCTCTGTCTGCAGGCAGAGCCATGGGAGTGGCCTGGAAGGTAACCAGAATGCAGCCCAGTCCCTGGATCCTGGCTCTCCAGAGCTTCCAGCTGCTTCTGTTGGGATCTGGGATCATCCCCGCACCCCAAAAGAGCGTTGGGGTGTGATGTAGGAGCAGGGATTCCTGCCAGGGTGATGCAAGGCAGGTGCCTAAGTTTGGAGTCAGGAGGATCTGAGCATGGTGTGAGAAGGACAATGCTGGAGATGTACAACATGGGGTTTAGTTTGCTTCTTTGGAGCTCAGCGGCTTCAATTTATAGGCTTTTGTTAACAACTGGAGCTAAACCTGGTTCTCTCCAGTTCAGGGCCTCTGGAAGGATTTTGGGCTGGTGGGTGTGAGCTGAGTATCCGCATCTGGTGGGGTTTGTAAGCATCCTTCTCCCCCAGCGTGGAAACTCCTCTCTGCTCCCAGTGGGAACAACCTCCAGGCAAAGCACACCACAGAGCTCAGCCTCTCCAGTGGGTGCTCAACTGTCAGACCAGACAGACAGTATTTGGGAGCCTGTGTCAGCAGAGCTGCTCCACCAACACAGCCAAGACCTGAGATCCTGCTTTTCCTCACCTTCAACTTGCAGATGGAAGCAAGTTACTCCCCCCAGGGAGCCAGGAGGATCCACACTGCCTCCCCCTCTTAGGAACAACCCTTCCCATGGCAGCAGATCCAGGAGGGCACGGGCAAGCCCTTAGAGGACCCACTGGCTGCAGAGAAGTTTTCTCAGGTCACACTTTCAAGGTCTCCAATAAGAATTTAATTCAACAACCCAGTTACTGCATAGTAAATCCCCTGCGTACTAGGTACATGTCTTGATTGCTGCTAAACCTCAGCAAACGACTCTTAATCATCCATTGGCAATGAATTATCAAACTATTTTCACAGCTAAATTGAGGAAGTGTGGTCTGGATGATCAGGTAGTGAGGTGGACTGTGAACTGGCTGAAGGAGAGAAGCCAGAGAGTTGTAGTCTATGGGGCAGAGTCTAGTTGGAGGCCTGTAACTAGTGGAGTGCCTCAAGGGTCAGTACTGGGACCAGTATTATTTAATATATTCATCAACGATTTAGATGAGGGAATTGAGTGTACTATTACCTAGTTTGCTGATGACGCTAAGCTGGGAGGAGTGGCTGATACGCCAGAAGGCTGTGCTGCCATCCAGCGAGACCTGGATAGGCTGGAGAGTTGGGCAGGGAATAACTTGATGAAATATAACAAGGGAAAGTGTAGAGTCCTGCATCTGGGCAGGAACAACCCCAGGTTCCAGTACAGGTTGGGAAACGACCTGTTAGAGAGCAGTGTAGGGGAGAGGGACCTGGGGGTCCTAGTGGACGACAGGATGACCATGAGCCAACACTGTGCCCTTGTGGCCAAGAAGGCCAGTGGCATCCTGGGGTGTATTAGAAGGGGGGTGGTTAGTAGGTCGAGAGAGGTCCTCCTTCCCCTCTACTCTGCCCTGGTGAGACCCCATCTGGAATATTGTGTCCAGTTCTGGGCCCCTCAGTTCAAGAAGGACAGGGACCTGCTGGAGAGAGTCCAGCGAAGGGCAACGAAGATGATTAAGGGAGTGGAGCATCTCCCTTATGAGGAAAGACTGAGGGAGCTGGGTCTCTATAGTTTGGAGGAGACTGAGGGGTGACCTTATTAGTGTATATAACTATATAAAGGGGGAGTGTCACGAGCATGAAGCCAGGCTCTACTCGGTGGCAAACAGTGATAGGACAAGGGGTAATGGGTACAAACTGGAACACAAGAGGTTCCACTTAAACTTGAGAAGAAACTTCTTCTCAGTGAGGGTGACGGAACATTGGAACAGGCTGCCCAGATGGGAGGTTGTGGAGTCTCCATCTTTGGAGACATTCAAAACCCGCCTGGACACATTCCTGTGTAACATTATGTAGGTGTTCCTGCTCCGGAAGCGGGACTGGACGAGATGATCTTTTGAGGTCTCTTCCAATCTCTAGCATACTGTGTGTAAACTAGAACTAATTGCAACAGATAGGTAGCCGCTTAGATTGAAGTCAGTTGTTTTACGTTAATTAAATATAGAGGTCCGTGAATTACACAAACATGCTCTAACCAACATACAGGCAGAGACGAGCAGTGGGGGGGGAAACGAGTTATTATTTATTGGCCCAAGAAAGCAGCCACAACAAGTGCAGGCTGCAGCATGACATCCTCAGCACAGCTCCCTTGGGCCTGGCGCTGGCAGCAGGGCGCTACTCCTCCACACGTGGAGTGAGGCATGAGCAAGTGAAAGCCTTGCGCAGAGCCCTCAGCACTCTCCTGAAGCGGGAGAGTCGTCGCCGTGGGGCCGCTCCTTGGTCTGGAAGAGTGGCAATGCCTGTGGAGGAAGAAGAGCTGTAGGCAAGGGACTTCCTTTGGCAACCCGTTCCAGTGCCTCACCACCCTTACAGTAAAGAACTTATCCTTAACAGCATCCTCATTGGCCTCCTTCAGATACTGGAAGGTCTGCTAGGAGGTCTCCACGCAGCCTTCGGCCCATGGAGGGGAGGCTGGGACACACCCGAACTCACGCAAACACTGCTGACGGTCTGGCCTGGGTGCCACCCAACTCGGGCAAGTACCTGGCTGGTTCTCGCTGTCCTGAACTACAGCAGGCGACGTTGACGGTGACTCCACATCCAAGCTTTGTGCCACATCTGGCTCTTTCACCTGCTGCTGCCTTGTTCCCTGGATGACAGTCACAGCCTTGCCCAGGCTGAGCAGGGCAGGTACCTGCCTCTGTGCCTGTGGTGCTGCCTCCTGCTCGACGCAGGCAGGAGAAACTGGTGCCGGTTCCACCTCCTCCTGTGCCACTGGAGTGAGACGTGCGCGGTGCTCCTCTTCCTCCGCAGATGCAGCTAATGTAGAAGCTGTCGACTCAGTGGCTGTGGGTCCGGCTGGGATAGGAGACGTGTTCTGCAGGTCTCCACCTGCCTCCCCTGTCACTTCAATGTCCATGCTGCTGGGGAAGTCAGACCCCTCCTGGATATCGGCCTGGGGGTCCTGGAAGAGCTCTGGGACCGAGGGGTTGACCCAGAGGTTGCGTATGATGATCTCTTCCACTTGGGACAGCACTTTATCAATGTCCTCTACCCACTCTTTCTCCTCTTTGTCCACTGCCGCATCCAGCATTTGGGTCATGCCCTGAGGTTCCAGCAGCTGCTGGCTGGTTTCCTGATCCACTGCCACAGCCTGGACCAGAGGCTCCCTTGTGCTGAGCAGGGCTGCTCCCTGTGGAACCAACTCACAGGCATCTGGGCTGAGCAGGACAGATGCCTGACTCTCTGCCTCTGGTGCTGCCTCCGGTGCTGCCTCCTCATCACCATTGTGAGAAGAATCTGTTTCCTCTGCCTCCTCCTCGATCATATTCCAGAACTGGGAGCTTGCACCGACACTGGGTGTGACACGCACTTTTGCATCTCTTACTATGATGCTGTCGGAGGCAGGTGCATTGCACTGTGCTTCTGCTGCCAGAGCTTGACTGTCAAAGCCACAAGAGGCTGCGGTCTCTGCCTCCTCCTCAACAGCATCTCTGAAATGGACCTTCCTGAGGATGCTCTTGGGTGTGACCTTCATATCCATGTTGCTTTCTTTGTGGCTGTGCGGGGCAGGTGCCCGGCCCTGTGCTCGTCCTGCTGCAGCCTGCCTGCCGATGGCGGGAGAGGCTGGTGCCTCTATCACCTCGACACCAGCTCTGAAAGGAAGCTTCTTGACGCACCTGGATGGGAAATTCAGATCTGCGTCATTTTCTGCTGAGCTGTTCATGGCAGGTGCCTGGCGCTGGGCTTGTGCTGCAGCAGCCTGCCTGCTAAAGCCACGAGATGCTGGTGCTGGTGCCATGGGAACGAGAGGTGCCTGGTACTCCTCTTCCTCAGGAGCTCTGGCCAAGCGGCTCCTCCTGGCGTGTTGCAAAGCCTCGATGTTGCTGCGCAGGGCGGGCAGAGGCTTTGCAAGAACCTTCTTGTGCAGCCCCAGCAACTTGTCATTGAGGCTGCCCTCTCGCCCCGTCTTCCTGCTCTGGGAAGCAGCAGTGCTCGCACGGGTGTTAGGATCAGGAGCAGGCTGAGTGGCGGTGGCTTTGCTGCCGTTAGGTGCCCTGACAGTGTATCTTCTTGTCATTGCAGCCCTGCTGTATGCTGGGTCCTGGCATGCCACTGCCTGCTGGTAGGGTCCCCGGCTCTCAGCGCTGTTGTTGCGCAGGACCACGCTCACATTTCTTGTGCCCTGCGCTGTGGCACAGGCTGTGGCACAGGCTGTGTGGGGCAGGCTGCCAGCTCCGTGGCCTCGCAACAGTGCTGCCATGTGCGGGGATGTGGTGCTGCTGGGCAGCGGTTGTGAAAAGCTGCTTTTGGCTGTTGCTTGTCCTGCCGATGGCCATGTCAGTGAATCTGGCTGCAGGGGCAGAGGGTGCCCATGTCGGGCGAGGCAGCCTGCTGGCTTCTCTCACTGGCCGAGGTGGCGGCCGAGGTGTCCTTTCCACCACCACTGGCCGAGGAAGTGTCTGCTCCTCTGTCCTCATGCTGCGGGGCAGCACCGCTCTGCACCTCACGCTGCCCACCTGCAAGAGAAGTCGAGGAGAGAGGCTCTGTGATAGTCTCTTGTGCCACGTTCTGTACGTGGGACTGTAGTGGGGGAGGGGGTGTATTTGTGCCCTCCTGCCTACAGGTCCATGGTGACTGCCTGCAAAGTTTGTCAAGCCTTGCCATGAGCTGGACAGACGAATGGATAAACCTGATGCCTCAGCTACAGGAGCTGACCGTGAATACCCCAAGCAGACTGAGATAAACGGTTATCAGTTCTTCAGAAGCAGACAGGTCAAAGTTAAATGTAACATCATTACTCTCTCTCTCTCCCCCCCTCTCTTTTTTTTTTTTTTTTTTAGTCCCTGCAAAAGCCATCATTACTCCCACTACAGTCCCACGTACAGAACGTGGCACAAGGACCCTGTGGAGACTAACAGCAAACCAGCTCCGAGAAGCATCACTGCAGTGCGAGGTGGCAGGCTCAACCTTAGCGGGCATCCCCGCAGAGGCTCTGCCTCCCCCACATCGCATGAGGCTTGGGCTTTTATACTGACCAAAATGCACACTCATTCCGACACAGGTGGCCAGCCTGTGCTGGAAGAAGTGGCCAGCAGTACCTACAGAGGTCTCCAAGAGCTGATAGAAACCTGGACATACTTATATTTACCAACTTCTAGTACATGAGTATCACAGAGAAACTGTATGGGCTCTCCCTGTCAGCTGCAAGAAAAAATCATAACATATACAGCTTGAGTATAAGAGGATTTTAACGCATACGCGGTCACTGTTTATCAGGCCTCCTTAACTATTTTGAGATCAAGAGCTTCCCACCCTTTAGCCCCCTGCTGTGTAGTAAACACACGATATGCAAAGATGCCCATTGCAGAAAATTCCCCAGTAATGATCAAATATTTGGTTACCCATTGTTACAGCTGAGCGTCTCCAGGGCCAGTAAGTCTGAGCAGACCTACCCGGGAGACGAAGAGTCAGGGTCTGGAAGCAGAGGATATAAATCTGGCTCGGATTCAGGGGATTCGGGGGCTGATCCTGCGCCGAACTCGGGGTCTCCGTTGCTCGCAGCTGTGTCTTTCTTATCAGGTGTATCTCGTTCGGTATGTAGCCATCTGCAGACCTGGCTCCTCCGTGACTGAGTTACAATTTTTTTTTCACTCTAGGGCGTAGTGGGTTGGAGAGGCTCGCGGTTCCTTTAAATCTCCCGCTCGCGCATGATCCCTATTTTCTACTGCGTGCTTCACAGTGGCGCCGCAATCGATCCGGCGCCGAGGCACCGCCCTCTTTCTTTCGGATTTCTCGACATTTATCATGCGTATACCTTCTAATATACTTTCTCTGTCCTTTTCAAAGTCCCTACTTTCGGAACTGGGGTGGTGGGGGAGCAGGGGGTTACACCTCCTCCGCGGCACCTTCTGATGGAGGGGGAGAAAAGGAAGGGGGGGGTGCGGGGTGGGGGGGGTGCGGGGTGGGGGGGTTGGGAAACCCTGTGCTCCCGCGAGTTGGGGGGGGGGGGAACGAGTTGTAATCTTCCCCCGGTTTCAACCGACCGGGGACGTCTGTTCCTAGTTTCTCCGTTGCTACCGCGGCAGTTTTCTTTTCTGCCTTGTATCTTTTTATACAGTTCATTACTTCCCTCCGTGGTTTACCGAGTTTCTTTGCCTTTTTATAATCATTAAGCACTGAGTCAAATAGTTCATCACCAAACTTTCGCCACTCACTCTCCTCAAATATTGTATTAGGATCTGCAAAAAAAATCTCTTAGCCTTCCCTAGCCACTAGACCTGCTAGCTGCTTTAGAGTCTCAGGCTCAATTCCCCGCTTTTATAAAAAGCACTGTAAAAAGTTCAGGGCTCAGTTCCCCGCTTTTATAAGAAGCACTGTAATAAGTCCAGGGCTACCTCTCGGTCCATTTTCATGGCCAGCCTTTTCCGGATCGTCTTCTTCTGGGTCGTCCTGTAACCTCGGTCTCCGGATCGGCCTCCCGACGCAGCAGTGTCTGGTACGCCCCAGCGGCGGATTCTTTCGGTTAGTCCAAGCACCCGGGTCCGTCACGCCACCGCAGCAGCATTGCCCGCGCTTCCCGGCCGCTGCCGCCGGCGCCGCTCACTCGCCGTTCCGGGTCCCCGTCGATCGGGGCCCTGTATCCCGGGTCCCCGCTAGTCGGGGCCCTGTATTCCGGGTCCCCGCTAGTCGGGGCCCTGTATCCCGGGTCCCCGTCGACCGGGGCCCTGTATTCCGGGTCCCCGCTAGTCGGGGCCCTCTATCCCGGGTCCCCGTCGGCCGGGGCCCCGTCGACCGGGGCCCTGTATCCCGGGTCCCTGCTAGCCGGGGCCGTGTATCCCGGGTCCCCGTCGGCCGGGGCCCTGTATCCGGGTCCCCGTCGGCCGGGGCCCTGTATCCCGGGTCCCCGTCGGCCGGGGCCCTGTATTCCGGGTCCCCGCTAGTCGGAGCCCTGTAATCCGGGTCCCCAGCGACCAGGGCCCTGTAGTCCGCGTCCCTGTTCGGGCGCCATTTGTAAGCGGCGAGGAGAAGCAGACAGGCCAACCCAATATGGGTGATAAGCAACTTCTACTTTATTTGTGACGCAGCTCACACATATATAGGAGTGGTATTCAGCCACTCCTTCTTGGCATAACAGTATTGGTTAGCCCCCACAGCTTCCTCCACATTCTCCTCCCAGGTCCGGTCTCCGGCCACCTGTGGGGGCCACCCCCTGCCTTGCTTGCACAGTCCTCCAGAACTCTATGGTCCTGCTCTATCTAACCCCCTAGTGCCATCTGCTGGCAATGGAACCCCCCCCACCTCCCCAGTTTGCTGCCAAAACCCATCAACTGTCCCCTCAAACAGTCTTCACAGCACCCACAGGTACTTCCAGCCCCTCCTATGTGCCTTCTGCTGGCAAAATAGCCAGGACCGGGTGTTAAAGCTGGGTCAAGATCATTTTTAGGGCATTTGGAGCCCTTTTAGGAGTCAGCAAGTTTAAAGCTGGGTTTAAACAGTTCAAGATCATTTTTAGGGCATTTGGAGCCCTTTTAGGAGTCAGCAACATTTCCCCTCCCCAAAGAGCCCAGGGCGGTCGCTGGCACTGGAAATGTGGTAAATTTAATACTGATACAGGAGAGTTTTCCTTTACACAGCAAAAAAAGGCACCCATGGAGGTCACTGGGATAGAGGGAACACCAGGAGCCTACTGGGGTTTGATAAAGATGATTTGGGGGGTAATGGACAAATAGAAAACACCAGCAGGGACTGGAGCCCTCCTACCTCAGCACTTGTCTGGGTTTAGTGTAAACTGGGGGAGGTTTAGTTAAAAACATAAAAAAAAGCTTTGCTCAGGGGGTGGGTGCACCCCGAGAGCACCTGGTTTGGGTCCTGGTTTAGGCATCATGGCTCAGGGAGCACCCCAAAGTGACTCCCCACCTCCCCTGGTCAGGGCCCACCAGCCCACCAACCCTGTGGTATAGGTCTGGTGCAGCTCTCTGGGGAGCTGGAAGGCACTTTTGGACCCCTGAAGGAATGAGGGGTGTACCCAGAGAAACGGGCGCACCCCAGGGTGCTGCTACACCCCGTGAGCAGGGATCAGCTCATCCCACTCAGCTGCAGCACCATGGCTTGGTGTATTACAAAACTATTGGCACACGTGTGTGGAAGCTCTACGTACCATCTACTCACAGTGGGGGAGAGAGTGAGGGGTGGCAGCAGGTCCCAGCACCCCAAGGTGTGGCATGCAGCTCCCCAAAATCCACCCTGAGCTGCGCTCACCCGCTGCCTGGTACCACTGTCCTGGGGGGCAAAGGCAGTGTCCCCCTTCTCCATATATCCCTGCAGGACCTGGACGGGGTTTGTTCCACCAACATGCAGTTTCTCTTCTCACAGTGATGCCGTGGGGATACCCCAAAACCTTACTTTTGGCATCTCGCTGGGCTGGGATGTGAATTGAGTCTGCCTGGGGAGTGACACAGTCCTCCAAGGGTGGAAATCAGCAGTGGCCAGGCTGGAGGGATGCTCAGGACCGAGCTCAGTGGGTCAGGATGGGCTTCCAAGTCTCCTCACAAGCTGCTGGCACTGGATGAGGCTTCAGGGCCACCCCCATCTGCTCACAACATCCCACCAAGCTCAAAAGTCCGAATCAGCATCCAGCAGCTCTGCATCCACCAGGTTGGTCCGGGAGTGGATGGGGCCCAAGGCGGCCCGACGGCCCTGAGTCCTCATCCCCCCAGCACGGGGGTCTGGCCTGGGGAGCCACAGCGGAGCCCCGTTGTGCTGCTGGTGCCCGGTGCTGGGGCTGGGCCTCTCCTCCTCCGGGGAGCCGCCCTCGGGGCAGAAGGGGTTGCTGATGAGGTGCAGGACCTTGGCTCTGCAGCGGTTGTCCCATGGTCGCCCGGCGAAGGTGGCTTCAGGTGGGAGCCCCGGAAGCATGTCGGGGGCAAAAGTGACCAGGCAGGGCTGGGGTGGCAGCCGGGGCAGGTGGGGGACGGTGCTGGGTGCTAAGGGGGCTGCGGAACCCCCTAGGCAGCGCTCGGGGTCTGGGCTCACCCCCTTCTTCTTCTTCTTCCTCCTCTTCTTCCTGCGGCCACTGCGCTTCTGCAGCTCGGGGGAGACGTCGGCTTCAACCACCCAGAGGTTGGCTCTCTCCTCTGGTGGCACTGTGGGATGTGGAATGGGGTGAGAGTGGCCACATGCTGCCCTGTGTCCCCCCAGCACCTCCCAGCCCTCCTCATCCCTCCCCCCCAACATGGTCCCCAAGGACTTGCCAGGTGTTGCCACGGGTGTCACGGAGATGTCCTGGGGCAGGATGGCTCCCCTCCTGGCCACCATCTTGGTGACGTGCTGGGCCCACGCTGAGGACACGTCACCTGATGGCTCGTTGATGTCAAATGCTAAACCGGCTGCAAGGACAACAGAGAGCCTGGTCAATGGGGGATAACGGGGCCACCAGGGAGCTGCTGAGATGTGCCCCTCCCACACAGAATTGTGGAATAGTTTGGGTTGGGAGGGACCTTAAAGCTCCTCCAGTTCCAACCCCTGCCACGGGCAGGGACACCTTCCACTAGAGCAGCTTGCTCCAAGCCCCTATGTCCAACCTGGCCTTGAACACTGCCAGGGATGGGGCAGCCACAGCTTCTCTGGGCACCCTGTGCCAGCGCCTCAGCACCCTCACAGGGAAGAGCTTCTGCCTAAGAGCTCATCTCAATCTCCCCTGTTTCAGTTTGAACCCCTCACCCCTTGTCCTATCACTCCAGTCCCTGATGAAGGGTCCCTCTCCAGCATCCTTGTAGCCCCCTTCAGACACTGGAAGCTGCTCTGAGGTCTCCACGTGGTTTCTCTTCTCCAGGCTGAACAGCCCCAGTGTTCTCAGCCTGTCTCCATATGGGAGCTGCTTCAGCCCCAATCATCCTCGTGGCCTCCTCTGGACTTGCTCCAACAGCTCTGTGTCCTTCTGATGTTGAGGACACCAGAACTGCACACAGTGCTGCAGGTGGGGTCTCGCAGAGCAGAGGGGCAGGATCTCCCCAGACCTGCTCCCAGGACCTCCCTGGACCTTCTGCTTACACTCCTTCTGATGCAGCCCAGCACACATACCCACAGGGCCATCGTGTGTCACGGTGTGCATGCTGAAGGATAGCTCCTGGCCTGGGTCACGCAACAGCTCCTTGCGCTTGGAGAAGGCCTTTGCGATCATCTTGCTCTTCTTGATCCTCTTGGGTTGGTCATCGCTCTGCCCCGTCAGCCTGGGGACACAGCAGGTCACAGCAGAGATATGGGGTGGCCCAGGCACAAGAGACCCTCCCCATCTCCCTCTGGACAGGGACACTAAGTGATAGGACTGAGCTGGATGGGTCCCCTGCAGATGGAGGTGTCCCACAAGGAGGACATGAGATGCCTGCAGAGTGAGAGAGGCCACCCCGTTCCTACACTGCCACCTACTGTGAGCCCACAACTCATTGAGGGACAAAAGCCCGGGGACAAGCTCCAGCGTCTCAGGATGCTGGATGGGGCAGGACGGGCTGACATCCTTGGGGTCCTACCTGCACCATGTGCGCCTCCAGATGAGCAGCGTGGCCTTGGTCCAGACCCATGTGCTCATGGAGATGCCAGTGCCGAACATGGCAAAGAGGTTGATCTTCTCCACCAGCAGGCTCGGCCGGTTCTTGATCTCACAGTCAGGGATGGGCTTGTTGGTCTGCGTGGCGATGGTCACGTTGGCCTCACACCTGCGGGGACAGACGGGGGACGCTGGCCATAAGGAGGGGACACCCAGTGACACACCTCTGCAAAGTGAGATGTGGTGGGAATGCTGGTGGGGGACATGGGACTCCTCCACTTCTCCATGTCCACCACTAAATTCAACGTCCTAGGATCCCACTTGCCCTCCTGTTCCCGTCCACATCCCCATCCCCGTCCTTGTCCCTGTCCCACTCACAGCACATATTCCCGAAAGCTGCGTTCCCACTCCGCCTGGTTGAAGAAGTCATAGAAGTGACAACCAAAAGTGATGAAGACAAAGCCAAAGGCCAAGAAGCCAAAGATGCCTGGAAGAGAAGTGGGACATCCCCAGTTTAGCTGGACCCCAGTGACAACAGGAGCCATGATCCATCACTACAGCTTCATCCCCCACTGCAGGCACCCCCAGGATGTGGGATGGGACCATTGGGGTTTCCAGGGAGCACGATGTCCCCTTTCCCACTCAAATCCCCATGGAAACAGTGCCTGTGGAGCAGCACTCACCCAGGCGCAGCATGGTCTCATTGATCTTGCTGGCTGCCTTCTCGCTGAGCAGCCCAGGGTGGTTGCTCTTGATGGAGAAGAGCGTCATGACCCCTGTGGGGGAGGGATGAGGTGGTCAGGGCTGGGGGACACCCACAGTCATCCCATCCCCATGGCAGGGTGAGCCCAAACCTACCCTGGATGAGGAAGTAGCCACCCACAACAAGGACAAGCCCAATGGGCGCCAGGACAAAGCCGGCCCGGTACCGGTAGTTCTTGTACCCCACAAAGCAGATGCCACTGACAGAGTCACCATCCACCTGGGGAGATGGGGACAAAAGGAGTGAGGTGGCTGTGGCCACCTCTCCCTGTGCATGTCACCACCAGGATACAGGATCGCAGTGCCGGTACCTGTGCCACAGCCAGGATGGCCACGGTGAGGACGAAGGGGATGGACCAGGTGATGAGGTGGAAGTAGGAGGTCTTGCCCACCAGCGGCTGGTAGGTGGTGCCCAGTGCCTTGAAGGAAGTGTGCCAGGCGTAGGTCAGCATGACAAACCAGATGACACCCGACATCAGCGAGTAGTAAACGATGACGAAGATGATGACGCAGGAGAGTGTCTCGTTGGAGCTATGGATGAGGTGAGACAAGAGCATCACCAACTGCACAACAGGACAGGGAGGAGGAAGGAGATCTCCATCCCCTTCCAAGAGGCATGGAGGAGCCAGAGGAGACCTTCTGGAACGTGGCAGTGGTGGGATGGGGTTGGAGGTGACACGTACGTGGGCTCTCCCAGCCGCATGGTGCCATCAGCCCGGCACACGATCTCATCACGGGCCCCATCCATGAACTGCGCCAACCAACCGATGCTGCCCACGAAGAAGCAGGCGTTGATGTAGAAGAGGATGACAGCTGGGTAGCGGTTGGAGTTCCTCCAGTCAGCAACAAATGTGGCCTGGTGAAGGAGGACAAAGGGACAGCTTGGAGCCTGGTCCACTTTTGGGGACCCCACCCTATGTCCCCCCATGTCTCACCAGGGTGAAGAAGGTGCAGAAGATGGTGACGGAGCTGAAGGCAGCGATGTAGACGTGCATCTCACGGTGCTCCTTCTCTGTGAAGAGTGGGTTTTGGCACTGGATGCCACAACCCTCCACGTCCTCATACCAGCTCTTGGGGTTGTCTGTCCTCACCAGCGGTGCCTCACACTGCCCCGAGCTGTTGAACTTGATGTTCTGCACCTCGTTCTGCCGGAGGAGAAGTGAGGCCATGAGGAGGAGGCAGCACCCTCATGGTGAAGGGTGTGGACACCAGTCCCCCATGGAGGGCTGGGAACAGACAGCATTTCCCTGCTCCCTGAGAATCATGGAATCAGCCAGGCTGGAAAAACACTGCCAAGGCCACCACTAACCCATGGCACTGAGGCCTCGTCTCCACGCTGTGTGAACACTTGCAGGGACGGTGACTGCAGCCCTGCCCTGGGCAGCCTGTTCCAATGCCTGAGCACCCTCTGGGGAAGGAATTGTTCCTCAGCTCCATCTAAACCTGCCCTGGTGCAGCTTGAGGCCGTTTCCTCTTGTCCCATCCCTTGTTCCTTGGGAGCAGAGCCCAGCCCCTCCTGGCTCCATCCTCCTCTCAGGCACTTGGAGGGAGCCATCAGGTCCCCCCTGAGTCTTCTCTTCTCCAGACTGAAACCCCCAGGTCCCTCAGCCCTTCCCCATCACACTTGTGCTCCAGGCCCTGCACCAGCTCCGTTGCCCTTCTCTGGCCCCACTCCAGCACCTCAATGTCTCTCTTGCAGTGAAGGGCCCAGAACTGAACACAGGATTCAAGGTGCAGCCTCACCAGTGCCCGGTGCAGGGGCACAGTCACTGCCCTAGCCCTACTGCCACACTGGTGCTGGTACAGGCCAGGATGCTGGTGGCTCCTTGGCCGCCTGAGCACAAGCTCATGTTCAGGTCTGTCACTAAATGGGACATGGAGCCCGTGGTGTCCCCCCGTACCGGGCATCCCTCAGGGAAGCGGTCTGTGGTGCACTTGAGGAAGTCTGGCCATCCACGCTCACGCTCCACGATGGTGCATGGTGCCCGGGTGGCCTGGCACAGGGTCTGGCTGGGCAACTCCACCTGCCCGTCCTCGCACTTGGGCATGTAGACAGCACAGAGCAGGGGCTGGATGACGTCCCAGCAGCGCGGGGCGTTACGCAGGCCTGTGGGGACAACGCTGTCACCACCCTGCGTGGACACGGCTGCTGTGGCCCCACACATGGGGATGGGATGGGGCAGGCCCCACCATGCACCCATCAGCTCAGCACCAGGATCCCTCTATGGTACCTCTGGGGTGCTGCTCCCCTGCCACATGGACTCAGCCGCAGTCCCTGCTCTACTGCTGCCCTCCATACTGTACCCCTCCCCGGCCCATTGCTGTACAGGTATATGTACAGTACCCCTTCATGGTCCCCCATTATACTGCTCCCCTCCATACTGTCCCCATGACTGTGCCCATCCCCAGTCCCCTTACCCTCTATACTGTGCCCACATCTGAGCCTCACCTATACTGTACCCAGTCCTCTGCTATGCTGCTCCTCTATACTGTACCTAGTTCCCTGCTATACTGCTCTCTTATATGCTATACCCCATCCCCTATTCCCCACTATACTACTCCCCTCTGTACTGTACCTATCCACAGTCCCCCGCTGTACTGCTCCTCTCTACACTGTACCCACCCCCAGGCCCATTTTATACAGCTTTCTGTCATACTCATGCCCTGTCCCCTCCTATACTGCTCCTTCTCTATATTGTACCCAGCTCAGACCCCTACTATACTGCCCCTGTCTACACTGTACCCATCTCCATAACCCTGCTATACAGATTTCTATACTGTACCCATCCCAAATCCGCCACTATACAGCTCTTCTCTACACTGTACCCATCTTCTGCCCTTACTATAGTTTCCTATACTGTACTCATCCCCAATCCCCTGCTATACTACTCCCCCCATACTGCACCCATCTTTGTCCCATCTCTGTCCCCTACTAGTTTTCTGTATCATACCCTGCTATACTGCTCCCCTCTACTCTGTACCCAGCTGCAGTCCCTTTCCACACACCTTTCTATACCATACTCATCCCTTATCCCCCATTACACATTGCTCCCTTCCATACTGTCCCATCCCCAACCCCCTGCTATACAGCTATCTGTACTGCACCCATCCCCTGTGCCCTGCTATAGAACTTTCCATACTGTATGTGTCCCCCAGTCCCCTGCTATACTGCTCCCGTTTACACTGTACCATCTCTAGTCCCTTTCTATACACCTTCCTAGACTGTTCCCCACTATACTGCTCCTCTCTACGCTGCACCCATCTCCAGCCCCATCCATACAGCCTCCTGTAAGACACTCGTCCCCTATCTCCCACTATACAGCTCCCCTCTGTACTGTTCCCATCCCCAATTCCCTGCTATACAGCTATCTGTATTGCACCCATCCCATCCCCTGCTATACTGCTCCCTCTGCACACTGCACCCATCTCCAGCCCATTCCATACAGCCTTCTGTAAGATACTCATATCTCATCTCCCACTATACAGCTCCCCTCTGTACTGTCCCCATCCCCAATTCCCTACTATACAGTTATCTCTACTGCACCCATCCCCTGTTCTACTGCTCCCTCTCTATACTATCCCCCATTATACAGCTCCCCTCTACACTGTCCCGATCTCCAGGCCCCCGTTACCGAGTTTCCTATGCTGCACCTATCCCTATCCCAATCCCGCTCTGTACAGCCCCCTCCCCATGGCCCTGCTGTGCTTCCCTGCACCGCATTCCACCCCCTGCGCTCCTCCACAGCGCTCCGGGCTCCCCTTTACCCGCCCGCAGCCCCCGCTCCCCGCCAGCGCCCGGCCCGGCGCGGGCCTCGCCCCGGTGCGTCCCGTACCGGACCAGAGCAGGAGCTTCCCGTGCGCCTCCTCCTGCGAAGCCGAGTCCGTAGCCAACAACGTGGAGGTGGCGGCGTAGGGCAGCGCCGAGCCCAGGCAGGACCCGAACCGCAGCTGCTCGCAGGACGCGGCGCGGCGGCAGCGCTCGGGCACGGCCGAAGCGTTGAGGAGCGGGGCGGCGGGGCAGCGGCGGCCGCCCAGGGCCAGCGCCATGCCCAGCGCCAGCGCCCACCGCCACCCGCCGCCCTGCGCCGCCATCCCGGCCCGCACCGGCGCTACGCGGCCCCGCCGCCCGCCATGCCCCGCCGCCCTTTGTTGAGCTCGCCGGGAGGGGAGCGGAGCGGCCCCGCTCCTCCTCCTCCTCCTCCTCCTCCTTCTTCTTCTTCTTCCCCCTCAGCGTAGCGCGGCCCGGCCCGCCACGGCCCCGCGCCCCCCGCCGGGGCGGGCTGAGGAGAGCGGGGCGGGGACCGGGTGTTTGTGAGGGAAAAAAGTGCCTTTTTGTGAGGAAAAAGTTACTTTTTCTTGCAGCGGACAGGGAAGGGGAGGGGTTTTGGGGAGGAAAGTGGAGTTTGAGGCGGGGGGTCGCGCTCGGGGAGAAGGGAAAGGGGTGGTCTCCTGAGGGGGGAAAGTTGGGGCTTGAGGGATAAAGGATGGGGTTTGTGAGGGGAAAGTGGGGTTTGAGGGGATAAAGGATGGGGTTTGTGAGGGGAAAGTGGGGTTTGAGGGATAAAGGATGGGGTTTGTGAGGGGAAAGTGGGGTTTGAGGGATAAAGGATGGGGTTTGTGAGGGGAAAGTGGGGTTTGGAGGGGGAAATGTGGGGGTTTGTGAGGGAAAGTTGGGGTTTGAGGGGGAAATGTTGGGGTTTGTGAGTGGAAAGTGGAGATCTGTGATGGGGAAGTGGGTTTTTGAGGGGAAATGTTGGGTTTGGGGAGGGGAAATGATGGGGTTTTGGGAGGGGAAAGTGGGGTTCTGAGGGGTAAATATTGGGTTTTGTGAGGGAAAAGCTCGTTTTTGGGGAGGGAGAAGGCGCTTTGGGGAGAGGAAGAGCGGCTTTGGAAGGGGAGGAGTTTGGGATTGGAGGAGAAGGGTTTAGTTTTGAGAGAGGAAAGATTTGGGACAGGGGAGCTGATTTTGAGGGGGAAAATTGCTTTTCTAGGGGGATAAAAGTTGTTTTGGAGACAAAAAAAGTTACTTTTAGGGGGTAAAGTTGCTTTCTGGGGCAGAAAAGTCACTTTTCCAGAGGAGAAAAGTTGTTTTCAAGGGAGAGAAGTCACTTCTAGGGGAGGAAAGTTAGATTTGGGAAGGGGAAGCTCACTTTTTTCAGGGGGAGAGTTGCTTTTGTGGAAGAAAAGGTGGCTTTTTGGAGGAGAAAAAGCACTTTGGGGGTGAAAAGTCAACTTTTGGGGACAAAAGGAGCTTTTGGGGAACAAAAGGTGCTTTATTAGGTGAGAAAAGTTTCTTTTGGGGGCAAAAAGTAACTTTTGGGGGGGGTTGAATGTTACTTTTGGGGAGGAATAGCTGCTGCTTAGAGGACAAAAACTGCATTTGGGATTGGGAAGTTACTTTGGTGGGAGAAAAGCCACTTTTGGGGGACGAAAGTTGCTTTTTAGGGAACAAAAGGTACTTTTTTGGGGTGAGAAAAGTTTCTTTTTATTCAAAAAAGTACCTTTTTGGGAAGAAGGTTCCTTTTGGGGAAGAAAAATCGCTTTTTGGAGTGGAAAAGTTGCGTTTGGGAGGGGAGAAAAGTCAGGTTTAGGGGACAAAAGGTGCTTTATTGGGAGAGAAGACACTCTTGGGTGAGAAAAGTTACTTGGAGGGGAGGAAGCTACTTTTAGGGGAAGAAAAATCACATTTGGGGGGATAAGAGTCACTATTGCAGAGGGAAATGTTGGTTTTGGGGGAGAAAAGTTACTTTTGGGGGACAAAAGGCAGTTTGGGGATGAAAAGTCCCTTTTGAGGGCAGGAAAGTTACTTTTAGGGGATGAAAAGTCACTTTTGAGGCACAAAAGTTGCTTTTTCAGGGAGAAAAGTTACTTGGTTTTGAGGGGGAAGTTACTTTTGGGAGAGGAAAAGTCATTTCGGGGTGAAGAAAAGCCACTTTCAGGAGGAGAGAAGTTGCTTTTGGGGGACAAACATCCTTTTTGGAGGGGGAGCAAAGTTTTGGGGGGAGGGGAAAGTTACCTTGGGAAATAAAAGCCACTTTTGTGGGGGAAAAAAGTTGCGTGTTTGGGAGAGAAGTCCCTTTTAGGGGGAGGAAACTATTTGGGGACGGAGACAAGTTATTTTTGGGGAAGGAAAAGTCACTTTTTTGTTGATAAAAGCAACTTCTGGGGGGAGAAAAGTTCCTTTCTAGTGACAAAAGTCCCTCTTGGGGAGAGCAAAGTTGCTTTTGGGGGAGAAAAGTCCCTTTCTGGAGACAAAAGTAAGTTGGGAGGGGGACTGTTCTTGGAGAGCAGCTACTTTTTGGTGAGAACTCACTGTTTTGGGCAGAAAAGTCACTTTTTGGGGGGAAGAAACCTCCACACTCTTTGGAGGGGTTGTCCTTCAGAGAAGTGATCACTTTTGGGGGTGAAATTGCTCTTTTGGGTGCCAAGTCACATTTGGTACAGGGTGAAGTGGCTTTTGGGTGGGGGGAGAACTGCTTTTTGGGGAGAGAAGTTGCTGGGGGGGGCACCTTTTAGAAGGTGCTCTTTGGGGTGAAAACCCCCTTTTTGGGGGGGAACATCATCCAGGGGCAGAGTTTGGGATGGTTTTCCTGCAGCACCCGGACAGGGGATGGCAGAGGGGATCAGGGACAGGCAGGAGCCAGCACTTGGCAGCTCCCGGCCACATCCCGATATCCCGATTCCCCCCGTGACGGGACCACCCAGCCCGAGGAGGAGGAAAAGAACTAAACAGGCAAACCCTCCTCACACAGTTTGTGACGGCTCCAACGAGCAGCAGAGGGTTCTGACAGCCACTCACCCCAGTGGCCCTGTTTTGGATGGGGGACACCCTCAAAAAGGCTGTGGCACCCCAAAGGGTGCAGAAAGCAACAGGTTTGGGGGGGTGTCTTCCACGGGGGGCACCCATGGGTGACAGCATGAGCATAAGGTACCCCAAAAGCCCTTGTGGGGTGGGGGGACCCAGCCGAGCCAACCCCCGCATAGCCCCAGTGATAAAGAGAGTCATGGGATGGGGGGAATCCTGGGATGGGGGTGTCCCATGGGGTGCAGTAATTGGGACAGCCTTAAGGGTGAGGGTCCCTGGTGAGCCCCCGAGATGGGGGTTCCTGGTGGGTACCTCAGTATGGGGGGCCCCCGGTGACACCCCCCTGGTATGGGGGACCCCGGTGTCACTCACCCAGAAGAGCATGTTGAAGAAGAAGAGCACGAACTTCACTATGGGGCTCACGAAGGAGAAATCCTCCTCGGGGGACACCGTGCCCCCCGCCTCCGGACTCTCCATGGCCGAGCCGAGGGGAGCCGAACCGGGCCGAACGGAACCGAACCGAGCCGAGCCGAACGGAGCCGAACTAGGCCGAACGGAGCGGAGCGAACGGAACCGAATGGAGCCGAAAGGAGCCGAACGGAACCGAACCAGTCCCCTAGCCTACAGACCTCGCAGCGCTAGGGAGCACCAGGGCCCGCCTCCTCCTTCGGCCGCTCCGCTCATTGGTCCGTCCAGCCTATTCTGCTTTCCTATTGGTTCTTCGCACCGTCGCTCAGCCGCCGCCGGGTACTCACACACAGACCCCCGCCGCACCTGTTCACGGGTTAAAGGGCCAGCGCACCTCCGCCTTAAAGGGCCAGCGCACCCTGTTTGTCCATCATTGCTGACTGACAAGCTGAATCCCTCCCGGCTGATCCCGCAGCCCCAAAACTGCCCGAATCATGCTGTCCCTGCCCCGGAGACCCCCGTCCAGGCAGGATGGCTTTGTGACAGCCCTCAGGGGGACACAAGGGGACAGCTGGGGTTCAGGAAATCCTTCAGTCCTGAAACGCACCCAGATGGGGAGATTTGGGAGTTCCCTGAAAGGGCAAAGCCGAGCCTCTGACCCCAGATTTGCAGAAATCACCCCAAACCCAACAGTGCTGATGCTCTGTCCCCAGTGACCTCACAGACGTGGGGGATTTGGAGGCCAAAGCCTGGCACTTCTTCTCCCTACTGCTAAAATCTATGAGCTGAGTTTAAAATGGGAAGTTTTGGTGGTTTTCTTCCCATTTCCCTTAATTTGGTGTGTCTGCTGTGTCACACACCACACACACACACCCGTTGCCCCATCCCCAAGGCACATGGGACGGGTCCTCTTTGCCTAGGGGAGAGTCCCCTCACATTGTTATCTATTATCCTATTTACTATCCTATCTATTACTGTTACTCTTCTCCCCCAGGGTTTATTAGGGCTGGAAATCCCCAAGGAGCAGCCGCTGGTGCCATCATGGCCCTTCCCAGAGGAAGGACAGAGCTTGGGGCAGAGGAACTGAAACCAAAACCCCTCTTCTTGCTCTTAGGGTCACCAAGGCCACCAGTGATGGCATCCACCACATGTCACCAGGGAGCCACTCCCTGGCCCCACCACCCCAGGAGGTGTTTGCTATGGATGCTGACGGAAGAACCCCCCATGGCCCCAGAATGCCATGAGTGATGGCTGTGGGTCTCCAAAGAGCTACCTCGGACAGCCCATGAGGTCCTGGTGGGGCTGAACGTACCCTGGTCCTCACAGCACTGGTTCTGCCCCTGTGAGGAAGATGAAGGTGCCCGTGTTGGCACAAGGAGGCACTGTCCTCTCATCACATCTATCAGTTCATCCATCAGACCTGTACCTCCACATGTGATACCTGTGTACCCCTCAGCAGATCTGTGTGTCTACCCATTGTATTTATGTGTCCGCCCACCAGATCTCTGTGTCCATCCATCAGATCTAGATCTCCGTTCCCAAGGAACAAGGGATGGGACAAGAGGAAACGGCCTCAAGCTGCACCAGGGCAGGTTTAGATGGAGCTGAGGAACAATTCCTTCCCCAGAGGCTGCCCAGGGCAGGGCTGGAGTCACCGTCCCTGCAAGCGTTCACACACCGT
This sequence comes from Pezoporus flaviventris, assembly GCF_033815535.1. Lineage (NCBI taxonomy): Eukaryota > Metazoa > Chordata > Aves > Psittaciformes > Psittacidae > Pezoporus > Pezoporus flaviventris. The sequence continues at coordinate 78,260 of NW_026892594.1, read as the reverse complement.
GGAGACGAGGCCTCAGTGCCATGGGTTAGTGGTGGCCTTGGCAGGGCTGGGAACGGTTGGGCTGGATGAGCTTAAAGGGCTTTTCCCACCTGGCTGATTCTGTGTTTCTATGACTCTGTGTCCACCCGTCAGATCCGTACATCCCCGTGCCCGTGAGGCCGGGAGCTGGCTGGCCGTGGGGCAGGGCGCGCCTGGACACACGTGTGTGCCTGTCCATGCGTGTGCCTGCACACGTGTGTGCCCAGGGGCGGGCGCTGCTGCGCCGCTGAACGGACGGGTCTGTGCACCCCGCTGCGGGAGGGAGGGACCGGCTGCGGGGGTGGGCCGGGACCGGGATAGGGCCGGGACCGAGAGGGGACACGGGGGCTCACGGACAGAAACGCCCCGCTGCCGCCACCGCGCTGCGGGACACGGGCAAGGACGGGGGCGTGGCCAACGCAGAGGGGGCGTGACCAGGGGCCGTGATCACGGATGTGATTGGATGGGGCGGGGACATGGGCGTGGCCATTCCTTCCCGCCGTCGTCAGCGCGCCTCTGCGGGCGCGGGGTTTCGGGGGAGCTTGGGGACACCCCCGTCGACCGGGGCCCCCACATTCCTTCCCAGCATCGAGACCCCCCATGTCCCCCCGGACCCCCGTGTCCCATCCCCACCCCCCGGGACCCTCACAGCCCTTCCCGACCCCAGCTCCCCCTTTCCCCATCCCTGCTCCCGGACCCCTATACCCTGCTGGAATGTGGGGTGCAGGCAGGGGTGCCCCTGTAAGGAGGGGTCATCCCCCTCTCCAGAGCAATGGCTTTATTTGGGGACTGCCCCTCCACACCCCCAGCACCCATCCTGCCCCCCACCCAGGGTCCTTGTCCCCCCAGATCCTATTGAAGGAGCCGGGGCCGCATGCTGTCCTGGGCACACCGGAGCTGCTGGGGCTGGGGTGGCCTCAGACGCTGGAACTTTTCATGTCACCCAGAGCCACCGGTGCTGCTCCTGCTCCTCCTCCTCCTGCTCCTGCTCCGCCCACCCGCGATGGGGGTGATGGTGAGACGGGACCGTGGGACCCCCATGTGCCACTCATGGGTGCCCCACGCAGAGCTGCTCCCACCCACATCCCTGTCCTGTTTCCGTCCCCATCCCAGTTCCCATTCCTAATCCCATCCTGTTCTGACCCTTGTCCCCATTCCCGTCCCTATCAGCATCCCCATCTCATTCCTATCCCAGCTCATCCCCATCCCAATCCCATCTCCACCGAGCCCATCTCCATTCCCATCCTGTCCCCATCCCAATCCCATCCCATTCCCATCCCTATCACAGGTCCATCCCCATGCCAATCTCATCCCCATCCTGTCCCCATCCAAATCCCAGCCTGCTCCCATCCCCATCCCAGTCTCATCAATATCCTAATCCCTTCCCCATCCCTGTCCCCATCTCAGCCTGTCCCCATACCCATCCCTATCCTGTTCCCATTCATATTGCAGCGCATCCCCATCCCAATCTCATCCCCATGCAAATCCCGTCCCCATCTCTGTCCTCATCCCATCCCGCCCCAGTCCCTATTCCAATCCCATCCCTATCCCGACCCTGACCCCATTCTAATCTGTCCCCATTCCATCCCAACCCCATCCCTGTCTCCTCCCCATCCCAGCTCTACCTTCACCAGGCAGCCAGGATCAGACCACTCCCCCTTCCCCAAATCCCACGCCAACCAAAGGGGATGTCCCCAATGGACACACACACACACACCCCGCCGCAGCACCCACCTCGCCTCCCGCAGCACCCGCAGCGGCAGCACATCACCACCCCGATGGCCACCGCCGTGAAGGCAGCCACGAGGACGCACACCACCGTGATCATGTCCGGCTCCGCGCCCCTGGGCACCTCTGCGGAGCATCACAGGGACAGGATGGGACCCCCCAGCCTGTGGTACCCCCAAAGTGCAGATCCCACCCAGCGGCTGCTCCGTGTGCTGCCCCCCCGCCTCCCCAGCACCAGCCCCACTCACCGCCCGCCGTGGGCTGCAGGACCAGGCTGCAGAGGAGCTGCGGGGGGGCAGCACCGGCCACGTAGCAGGAGTAATTCCCGAAGTCGGGATCGCTGAGGTTCCTCAGGAGCAGGGCCAGGCCGGCGCCCTCCGGCCCCCCGGCGCAGAAGGACACCCGGCCCTTAAAGCGGTTGTCGGGCTCCTCTGGTGGGCTCCAGCCCGGCTCCGGTGGGAGCCAGCCCAGGCGGTGCCGGAGGACGGGAATGGGTTGGTGGGTCCCATTGTGGTGGGTGCAGCTGAGGGTGACCCCCCGCAGGTGACCCCAAGGCTGGGTGCTGCAGGGCAGGCAGGCGTCATCCCCAATGGACACGGTGATGGTGACGGGGGACTGGTCTGTGGGGTGGGGGAACACAGTGGGGTCACACATCCCATGATCCAGTCAACCAGGAGCCCTGGGATGGGGATATGGGGTGGGATAGAGCCAGATACCCCATGGGATAGTGAGGTAGAGGTGTCCCTGTTAGATCCTGGGTGCTGACACAGGACTGGAGGGACACAGTGGGATCACCATGCTCCAGGGATGGGCATTTAAGGGTGGGATGTAGCAAGACACCCCATGGGATAGTGGGACACTGGGGACCCTGTTGGATCCTTGGTGCTGGCACAGGGGCAACATTGATGCTGGGTCCTGGCACAGGGTTGGGGGGACACAGTGGGGTCACCCATCCCATGCTCCAGTACCACCAGGAGCCCAGATATGGGGATATAGGGGTGGGATGGAGCTGGACACCCCATAGGATAGCAGGACACATTGGATCCTGGGTCCTGGCACTGGGCTGGGACAGGGGACCCATTAAAGCCAGGTTCTGGCACATAGGGCTGAGCAGCGGCTCCTGCCAAGGCCGAGAGCCCGGGGATGCCAAGAGCCGCCCCATGAGTCACCACCATGCAGGGAACGGCCCCCCTGCCTGCAGCCGCCTCGCCCCTGCCCCTGGGACTCCATCGTGCCCACATATGGGGGTCCTCAGGGAGGGGTGATGGGAAGGCTCTGTCCTGGACCCCCCACCCCACTGCTCGGGGGTACCTGCAGCAGCCAGGGCCCAGAGCACCACGATGGGGACCAGCACCATCCTGCCGGCATCCGGACCCACCACCTGAGAAACCGAATGTGTCACCCCCATCAATGGGACACCCCGAAACCGGATCCCCACGGTGGAGGGGGGACCTGCTGGGGCAGGCAGGGGCAGGGTACGGCTGGGGAAGGCAGGGGAGGTGCTTGTAGAGAAGGGTCTGGGGCAGCTGGAGAACAGGGTCTGGGATAGTTATAGGGCAGGGTCTGGGGTACATATAGGACAGGGACTGGGGCAGCTAATGGGCAGGGGATGAGGTATTTATAGGGGAGGGTCTGGTACACATACAGGGCAGACGCTACAGCAGCTATAGAGAAGGGTCTGAGGTACACAAAGGGCAGGGTCTATGGGGTACATATAGGGGAAGGTCTGTGACAGTCAGATAGCAGGAGCTGGGGCAGCTATAGCGCAGGTCTGGGGCAGGTCTATAGGGGTGGGTCTGGGGCAGGTCTATAGGGGTGGGTCTGGGGTATCTATAGGGCGGTACAGGGCCGAGCAGTGGGCAGCAGCTCCCGCCCCAGGGATGCTCTGGGGTCCGGCAGCTCCCGTCACGGCTGGGGAGCGGAGCGGGGCGGGGGGGGGGGCACACGCGGAACCGCTCCCGCTCCCGCCCCCGCCCCTCACCGTGGTGTCCGGACGCGCCCGCTCTCCGGCGTCGCGCTGAGCCCCCAGAGCCGCGGCGGCGCCACCGTCCGGCCCCGCCCCTTCATGTACAGGACCCGCCCACAGCCACCGCCCGGGCCCGCCCCTCCACGGCCAAGCCCCGCCTCTCGCAAGATTGAACCACGCCCACAGGCGCAGTCCGAACTCCCCGAGGCCACGCCCCATCATTACAAAGCCCCGCCCCTATCGGCATAGGCCACGCCCACATATACGGCCCGGACCCCACCCCGTCCTTGCCCCGCCCACCACGGGTGAGACCCGCCTACTGCTACCCGTGGCAGGGGGTGACCGCTCCAGTGTGTCCGTGACGGGAGAGACACGTCACGTTACGTCACACGACGTCATCACAGTACGTCACATCACCTAATACAACGTAATCGATACGATATGATACGATACGAGATGAGACTAGACTCTGACAGAATAAATGGGACACATAAGAGCAGAACAGAATAAATCACATCTTTATTACAGATAACCCCAAAATGACCTCTAGGAAAGCAAGGAGATACAGATACATGCATAAATATATAGATAAGAAGATATAAATGTGGCCATTTATATCTTATATATATTTAACATTTAATGTAATAAATATTTAGATTTAATTTTAATCTATAAAGATATCTATATTTAATCTATACAGATATAACAAGAATGAAGTAAATATGAATGTATTACAAGTTATTAGGTAATTGCAGCTGGTGATGTAAGTGGATACAACACTTCCAAAAACATACAGCACCAATCTGATTCATATTACATACAACAGCAGAATATTTCCATTTTCATATTGAATACATAATAGAAAATACTTATATTCTTAGGGTATAAAATATATAATATTTATATGCTCTAAAATTAGATCAGAACAGAGCAGAATAGTATCACATCTGTCTACTAAAGTCAGTGCAAAATTACCCCAGGAAAGCAAGTGTGTGTATATAGACATATAGATATAGGTATAGATATATACATACAAATATATATAGAGAGATAAAGATACATGTAGATATATAGATAAAGATGTAGATATAGATACAGATATAGACCTAGAGATAGAGAATAAATATATACATATTGCAAGTTATTAGGTGATTCAAACTGGTGGCATTAATTACAGAACTGTACAGCAACAACCCGTTGCATGGTATATACAAAAAGTATTATATTGATATTTTCACACTGTATGCAAAATAACATATTGAGGATATGATATTACAATGTAAAAGATGCAATATAATGAGATAGAATGTATAATATAATGTAACGTAGCATAATGTAACATTATAATATAATGTAATAATGTATTATAATATATAAAATAATGGTGGAATTCAAATAGAATAGAGTAGAAAATAATAATGTCACATCTCTACTGCAAGTCACTACAAAATTAGCACTAGGAAAGCAAGCGGATACATATATATGTGTATATACAAAACCAAGAATAAAGCAAATATCAGCAGATTATAAGTCACTAGATAATTGCAGCTGGTGATGTAAGTGGATGCAACGCTGCCAAAAATACACGATAATAATTTGTTGTGTGTTTCAGGCAGAAATTAGAATCTTGGTCTTTTTATATTGCATAGAACATACACAGTAGTTGTATTTTTCTTGTATGTTATATATTATATAGTAGATAGTATGTAGTATACACTATATATTTATCCATCACTGCCAGGGATGGAGCATTCACAACTTCCTTGGATAACCTGTGCTGGTGCCTGATGGGTTGATGGCCTGATTGAATCAAGAGAAGGAAGGAGCATGATTGTCATCACTGGATGTGATCTGATCATTATACAACAACGATCACGAGAGGGAAAGGAAATCAAAGGAGTTTTCCCTCAAACTCCTCTCCTTCGGGTGCTCCTGGTGGCACACACATTGGTTTCGGCTCCAGGCTCATTGCCAAGGAGGAGGATGAGGGATAAGGTCAGACCAAGGATCTGGGGGAGACAACCTGAGTAACAGCAGATGGTTTCACTGCCCACTGCTGGGGAAGGAGATGCTCATTTCTCCGACAGCTGCCTACCTCCCGTGTGGAGCTGCAAGGAGGTGTTTGGAAGGAGAATGGTCTTCTTGTGGAGATGAGCCGGGATGGTTCACCCAGCAGGCAACTGGTGATCCTCATTCTTTACTATGGAGCGGTGCTCAGAGAAGCTGTGGCTGCCCCATCCCTGGCAGTGTTCAAGGCCAGGTTGGAGACAGGGGCTTGGAGCAAGCTGCTCTAGTGGAAGGTGTCCCTGCCTGTGGCAGGGGGTTGGAACTGGATGAGCTTTAAGATCCCTTCCAACACAAACAAGGCTGGGATTCGACGATTCTATGATCATTTATACCTGAAGTCCAGGTTCCACCACAGTTGTCATCAAAAGCTGTCCAGATCGGCCAATGAAGACCATCATAGTCTACCAGTTGGCGAAAGCAGTGACCGTACCATCAAGATAACCATCATACAGGTGGTTGAGGTTTGGGGCTCACAGGTCCAAGAGCCAACTCGCAGTTGAGTTTTAAGCAGTCCCTTCAGGAAAACCATTGTGCTGGGGATGATGAGGGATGTTGGAGAGGCACCACATTCCTTGGGCTTCAGCCCATCTCTGTCCATCTTTAGAAACAGGATCCATTTTCTGATGGGGTAGAAACCATGGTCCTAATCCCAAACCTCCCATTTATTGGGAGTCTATGTTACAAATACTTGCCAGGAGGACCACAAGGATCTACCACCCCTCAGGTTGTCCTAAGGTGGGCACAGAGCCGCCTGACCATTGTGCCATTGGAGATGGGGAGGGTGAGTGTGCTCCTCGAGAGACCAACACCAACGCTTTCAAGGTCCTTTGGACAAGGGATCTGCTTGATGGTTCCACCTGGATCCATGATCCATGCCCTAGACTTGCATCATCAGACCAAGCCATCACGTCCTGGGTGTCCTCTTTGACCCATCATGGTGCGCTGTGAGCATCAGCATCTTCTGGATTGTGCTTGGCTGTGTAATTCCCTGGGGAGGAGAAGAATTCCCCCGTCTTTCAAGGATGGAGAACAGGGTCCATAACTTAAGGGTGCATCTCCAGCGGTGGCTCCAGTATCCAGCAGGGAGGAAGCCAGCAGAGCTTCATCCCATGGTGACCACCGCCATGGAGAACATTGCCACCCCAAGGTGCACCCAGACCATATAGAAGTGAACTGGGCTCTATGGGGAGCTCATTGCCACAGTCCCGATGGCATCCTCCTTCCATGACTCCTCCATGTAGTCTGAAGAGGTCTATGTAGAGGACTCAATAGAGGTTGGGTCATGGCTTGATGGATACCCCCTTCCCTTCTGGATGGGCTGGGATGTGGTTACACCTTCTCCAGACCCTACCAGCAGAGTCCATTCCCTTAAATACCACCCGGATGCATTTCCAATGCGATTTGTTGGGATTTGATCAGGATTTGTCACTCAAGTGCCCCATGAACTTCTGCTCTGGGATTTGGTTTATCCTTCATGAATATATTGATATAATAACTGGGATGGATCCCAAAGTTTCTGGATGCAGGAAGCTGCTTGACCGGCCAGTCCCAAACCCTCTTATAGAATCATAGAATAGTTAGGGTTGGAAAGGACCTTAAGATCATCCAGTTCCACCCCCCCTGCCATGGGCAGGGACACCTCACACTAAACCGTCTCCCCCACTCTTCCTGCAGGAAACCCCATAAATGGCTCCATTTTGGGTCTTGTTCCTTCCTTTTTGTGCCAGATTATTTGGTTTTGACAAAGGGGCGCCAGTCCCCCACTGGAGGTGGAATTCGAGTCTGGATCAGCCCCACATCCATGTTTGGAGTTGGAACATGGGCCTGGAGGCAGCTCAGTCCTGGGAACGGGGGATCTGGCTCACTGTGTGTCCCCAGTGGGACATGGGTCTGGATTTGCTCTTTCTCATCATCTGGCTGGACACATTGATGGGAACGAGTCAAACCCAGACCCAAAGATCCCACTGGATGGCGAAGGGCTGGTGACTCCGGTGCTGTGTCCAGTATGGAAACACCACATGGACCCACCATGAGGGGTTTGCTGGGGAGGGGGACATAAGGGAAGCAGGAAAATCAGCATCAGTCCCAATGTGGGGCTTCTGCTCACTCCATATCCCTGGAGTCAAAGCCTCATCCCTTGGGACGAAGCAGAGCCAAAGCCTGGGGTTGCTGCAGCAGCTCCTTCACTCCAAGGGGACCTGGTCTGGACCTACAAGTGCAACCCCATCTTCTTCCCTGGGGTCACATCCCTGCAGATCCTGTTATTCCTCCCCAGTTTTCAGTGCGATGAGGGCTCTGGGGAGGAGATCTCGCAGGTCGGTCCCTTCCCTAAAACAGGGAGAGAAGCACCTGTGGAGCTGAGGTGGCCCTATGGGGCTGGGGGGCTCATGGGAGGCCACTGCAGGAGATAAGGCGACCCCAGGGGCTGGGAATAGAGTTGGGAAGGAGACTGGGATCACCCTGGGCTGGGCTGTTGGGAACAGTGGGAATGGTGGGGGCACAGTGGGCCAGGCTGGGATGGGGGCCTGGGGGTGGTAGGACTCCAGTGGAATGAGGTGACAGGGAGTGTGGGACCCCAGTGGGGTGGGGTGATGGGGCTGGGATGGGTGATGGGACTTGGGGCGGGGGGGGTGGTGTGTGGAGGAACAGGACTGGGGGTAGTGGGGCCCCAATGGGATGGGGTAATGGGACTGGGGGTGTGGGGGCACCCAGTGGGACTGGGAGGAACCTCCCTGGTGGAACCTCCTTGGGCCTGGGGGAGGCATTGGGATGGGGTGACAGGATTGGATGGCAGTGGGTACCTGGTGAGAGGGCGTAACAGGACTGGGGGAGCTGTGGCATTCCAGTGGGACAGGGAGATGGGGCTGCAGTAGGGCATTGGGATGCAGTGATTGAACAGTGAGGGGGGATGTGGGACCCCGATGGGATGGGGTAATGGGACTGGGGTTGTGGGGGCACCCAGTGGGATGGAGAGATGGGATTTGGGGGGTGTGACATGTGACAGGACCCTGGTTGCATGGGCTAACGGGACTGCGGGAAGGTGGGACTCCAATGGGATGGGATGATAGGACTGGGGGCAATGGGGCCCTGGCTGCACATGGTGACAGCATTGGAGGGTGTGGTGGGATGGAGGCACAGGACTGGGGGATACAGAGCCCTTGTGGGAGGCAGTGACAGGACTGGGGGGGCGGTGGTACCCCAGTAGGGCCCCATGGGACGGGTTGATGGGGGGGGGGCGGTGGGACCCCCCCCCATCCCGGTGTATGTGTCCAGGGGTGCCCGGTCCCATAGCACCGTGCCCGGTCTGGTGCTGTGTCTCGGTCCGGAGGGGGGGGTCACAGCTCCGGTAACGGGCCCATCCTGCGCCCGGAGCCCCCCGGTGCCGTCGCCGCAGGTTGGGGAGTGCCCGCGGGCTCCTTCCGCGTGTGGCCGCGCCCGCCCGGACAGCTTTGAGCAACGCACCCGCAGGAGCCCCGCGGGGCCGGTGCGGACGGAGCCGGTGCGGGCGGAACCGGCGGTTAACGGCGAGGGGCGAGCGTGGATGCACTGCTCCGGGTTTGATCGTACCGGTACCGAGCGGTGCCGGGAGTAAGCGGAAAGGACGGGAGGAAGCGGAACGGATCGCAGCGGAACGGAAGGAAGCGGCCGCGTGTTTCCGGGGGGGGGGGTGGGTGGGTGCCGCGCTGCGCGGGTGCACGGTCCCGGCCCGGTACCGGAGCGCGGGGCCCGGACATGGCGGCGGGCGGAGGTTGGCGCTGAGCGGACGCGGCCATGGAGGGCGGCGGGAAGCCGGGGCTGCAGGTCGTGTACCAGGCCGTGCAGGCGCTCTACCACGACCCCGACCCCAGCGGCAAGGAGCGGGCGAGCTGCTGGCTGGGAGAGCTCCAGCGATCGGTGAGGCCCGGCGGGGACCCGGTGATCCCCCCCGCTCCATCCCCGCAGCAGTGCCCGTGAGGCGCGGCCGGGCTCCCTGGGGGCGTTATGGGGGTAATGCGGCTTTGGGGATACCCCCTCCCCCCGTTTACCCCCCCCTCCCCCCCGGACCCTCTTGTGATCGGGGTTTGCTTCCCAACACAACAACGGGAATGACGGGATGAGGGGGTTGGGATGAGCCCTCGCTGTGCATGGGGGGAGGAAATGGTGCCAGGAGGGGTGTGGGGGAGGACAATGTGGATTTATCCTGAGCGTATCCCGCTGTTTGGGGTGAGGGAGATGGGGGGCATCGCCCGCCTGTCCCAGAGGCATTGAGGGGTCAGTGATGGGTCCAAAGCCCCATTCCTGTGCTCTGGAGTCTCCTATGTGACAGATAGCGAGCTGCTTCACCCCAGACCTCACCCTAAAGAGCCTAAACCTGGGAATTAATGTGTCAGTGATGGATCCAAACTCCATTCCTGTGCTCTGGAGTCGGTACGTGGCGTATGTTGAGCTCCTTCACCCCGAACTTCACTCTAAAGCGCGAAACCTGGGAGATAACGTCTGTTTTCTGTCAATGATGGATCCAAAGCCCCATTCCTGATCTCTGGAGTCTCTATGTGATGCATAGTGAGCTCCTTCACTCCAAACTTCACCCCGAAGAGCCTAAATGTGGGTGCTGACGTGTGTTTTGTTTCCTCACGTCATCCTGGTGGAAGCAGATTTGCTCCCTTTGGGTTGTAACCTGGGGGTGGCTTTGCTTCTCCTCTCCAAAGCCCATAGCTCCTCCTAGAGCATCGCTCCCTGTTCCCAGCCTGTGCCACCCTGGAGCAGTTTTCCCCCTCTGCTCTTCCCCACAACCCCTTTTCCTCCCTTTTCTCCCTGCTGGGCTCTTCATCCTATGGGATATTTTCCCTCCATGCTTCCCACACACGCTTCCTGGAACCCCATCATCTCCATCAGCTTCCCATGGGCTGGTGGATCTCTTTTTACACAAACTCCTGGTTTTCCCCCTTTTTTCCTTCCTACTTCACTCCTGTTCCACCCTGAGTTTGCAGCAGGGTTTGTTTCTGCACCTGGAAACCCATCACTTGTGTGTGTCTGTGTGTCTGTGGATTTAAGCAGCTGCTTCCCGTGTGTTATCCTCTTGGGAAGGGGCTTTGTCGTTTGGAAAGCACCTGGGCAGAATTTGGGCCCCATGGAGGGGCTCAGTGGTACGTCCAATCCTATGGTGGTTCTTTGGTGGATCTGAGCACTGCTGGATGTGGTTATACCCATGTATATATTATAAATATACAGATACATACATTAGAAATTATACAGATCTCATTTGGGTTAAAAAAAGAGGGAAATTACTATTTCAGAGCTACTTTTTGTTCCAGAAACCACCCAAATCTGTGCTTGCGGGAGTGAGTGCTCTGCTTGCTGCCTGAGGGCACCCAGAGCACCCTAAGGACTCTGACCTTAGAGCACAAGGGGAGGTATTGACTCTGCAGTTGGAAGGGACCTTAAAGCTCCTCCAGCTCCAACCCCTGCCACGGGCAGGGACATCTTCCACTAGAGCAGCTTGCTCCAAGCCCCTGTGTCCAACCTGGCCTTGAACACTGCCAGGGATGGGGCAGCCACAGCTTCTCTGGGCACCCTGTGCCAGCGCCTCAGCACCCTCACAGGGAAGAGCTTCTGCCTAAGAGCTCATCTCTATCCACACACACTGGGTACAAACACTGGATACATTGGGTACAAAGTGTCCCACCAGGAGCAGAGCTGGGAGTGTTGAGGACTTTTAACCCCCTGAGCACCCATAAGGTCAGGATCTCTCCGTCTGTGGCAAGTGTTGGGGTTGGTTTTGCTCTGTTGTGGTTTCTTTGGCTCTTCTCTGTGTCATCCAGGTTGTTTTTAATGTAAACCATGGGTGCCCTGGAAACCAAAGGGATCCCTTTCCTTTTCAGAGAGGAATACCACTCAAGAGAAATGCTTTCAGGAATCTCTTCCCTCCTTGGACTGACTGTTGTATGTACCAGGGTCGTTTAAACTCAAGCAGTGCCTTAGTTTGACTCCAGATTAACAGCATTTCTGCTTCTCAGTTTTAGTTGTGCTTATTTGGCCTGATCCTTTCAGGATTAGGATTAATCCCAAGTGATTTCCCAGCCTTTTGGGTGCTCTGGGAAATCACCTGATTTCATCCATCACCTCTTCACTGAGTGTATTCCAACTTCCAGGAGCACTTTGATAGCATTAACATCCCGACAGATAACACATGGGACCTGCTCAAGGCCAGAAAAGAAGAGGTGATGCTGGGAGCTCTGTAGTGACCTACCGAAGCAGCTTGAGTTGGTAATTGTTGTGGTGGCACCAGTGGTTTTAACCCTGTGGTAGATGGGAGCTGTGGGGTACAAGGAACCATTGGCTGTGGTAGAACATCCCTCGGAGTCTTACTGATGGGTATAGAGGTGAAATTATGGTGAAGCTGCATCTCAGCAGCATCACCCTGCAGGTCTGGGGTTGTCTGCTCATAGAATCCCACACTGGTTGGGGTTGGAAGGGACCTTAAAGCTGTGGCAGGACATCTGGAAGTCCATTTGGGCACATCCAGAGGCAGCACGGGTCTCAAAGCATCATGAGCTGCTCATATCAAAAGCAATGGGTAGAAAAGGCTGGGGCAGAGAGAATGACGTGTCTTCTGGCCTGGCATTGGAGAACACACGTTTCCTGCCCACCCAGGTAGCCTCCTGTGCTAAGCTGGCTGATGTGGTGGATGGGGAGAGCAATGGATGTCCTTTTCCGTGGTGTTTAGCAAGGCTTCCAACACATTGTCCTGCAGTAACCAGAGAGATGGACCTGGTGGTTGGGCTCAAACAGCAGTGGTCATCGACCTGAAGTCCAGCTGGTGGCCAGTTAAGTGACATTCCTCAAGGATCCATAGTAGTGTAGATACTGGATGACAGGAGAGATCCACCACAGCGAGTTCATGGATGGTGCCATGTTGGAGGAGCAGTTAATGTTCTGGAGGCAGGGCTGCTTGCAAGGGATCTTGGTTGGGTGGAGAAACAGGGACTTCACCATCAAAGGCCAACTCAAAGTCCTTTCTCCTGGATATGAACCTCATGGATCAGCCTTGGGATGACCGGATGGAAATCAATGGGGTTTGGGATTTAGGAGACCAGGTTGCCCCTAAGCTGCATTAAGGTGGATAAACCCTGGCGCAAAGACCAGGTTGAGGAGGTCTCCATCCTTGGAGATCTTCACAGCTGCCCTGAATGGGCTTGACTGAAGTTGCTTCTGCTTTGAGCAGAGATCTCCAGGCTGCTGCTTCCCACCTGATTCTGTGGTTTAGGTTTCTCTGCTGTCTTCTCAGAGTCTTCCTGGCTACAACATAGATCCTCCGTGGTGAAGCTTGCCCATGGAAGCAGTTGAATCCTTCCAGGGAAGAGGAATTTGGGGGGAACAGACAAGTTAAACCAGTTGGTGGAAGTTTAGAAGGAAAAGCTGCCTCTGCAAGAAGGCTTTACCTGCAGCTCCACAGCAAAACTTTCCTTTTCAGGTGGAAGCTCTTGATTCTGACGGCACCTACAACTCACACTTCGTCTTTGTGCTGGTTTGGTGTCCATCTCTTTGTCTGGTGTTCAATAGGCCCATTCTTCCCTTTCCATTTGGAAAAGGAAGGATATTCCAGGGCTCTTTGCTGGAATCTATGACCAGCCCCAGTCATGACCAATCCATGACCAACCCCAGCTTCGTGGTGCCACCACCTCTCCAGCACACAAGCTGCTGTCTGTATTCCTCTATAACAGACCCAAGCCTGGCTGTCAGGCTCTCCCCTGAAAGGTGTCCTCTTGAGTGGCCCTCTCAAGGCATCTTCAGTGTCTTGTTGAGCAGAAGACTTGTCTTGGAAGGCTCCTTCTCTGCCTAAAGCTGGAGCTCAGTGTAGTGATGTCCATTAGAACCGGCCTTCAAAAGCCTCTATGAGACCTGAGGGAGAGGCTGCTCAATAGATGAAGGGTTTGCAGCTGCCTTGGCTTGGGAATTGTGACCTTGGGCATCTTGGAGATGCTGCTTGGCCAAGGAGTGGACACAGAGAGCTCTTTTCTGGAAGAGGAACACTTTGTGGGTACCTCTCAGGTGGGAACCCTCCTATTGAGGGAGGACAGGCTGTGAGGGCAGGTGACAAACAAGTGCTCAAGGCCAGGTTGGACACAGGGGCTTGGAGCAGTCTGCTCTAGGGGAAGGTGTCCATGCCCATGGCAAGGGTTGGAGCTGGATGAGCTTTAAGATCCCTCCCAACCCAAACCAGTCTGGGATACTATGAAAGAAAAGCTTTCTGTATCATGGGCTCTTTGCTGCTGGGGGCCTTTTTGGACTATGCAGCTCCACCCCCTCCCCATTTACTCAAGGATCAATTTAAGAGTTTGATACAAAGATTTACTCACTTTTCCACCAGTGTTTGTACGCAGCCTTTCCAAGAAGCCATCTGCAGGGCAAGGTCTGCTATTGCTAAAGCAAGCTGGAAGGAGAAGAGGGAAATGGGTTCAAAGTGAAATAGGGGAGATTGAGGTTAGATCTTAGGCTCAAGTTCTTGCCTGTGAGGGTGGTGAGGCACTGGCACAGGGTGCCCAGAGAAGCTGTGGCTGCCCCATCCCTGGCAGTGTTCAAGGCCAGGTTGGACAGAGCCTTGGGTGCCATGGTTTAGTGGGAGGTGTCCCTGCCCATGGCAGGGGGGTTGGAACTTGATGATCTTAAGGTTCTTTCCAACCCTAAGGTGCAGATATTCCACCCTTCAATGTGGGGGTTTGGGCTTTATCTGCCTCTGGAAGCTGGGTGCTGGGCAGGGCTCTTTGGGTGATGGTCTTCAGAGCTCAGTGACAAGGCCTTGAGCTGGCTTCTTGCCTTATGTGCCTTCTTTTATTGCTTAATTCTTACATGAAAAGTCAGGCTTGAACCCCAGTGTGGAGCTGGATCAATGGTAAAAATAAATGTTACACTTGTGAGCAAGACTGTGCACATAGATCACATGGGACTGGAGGAAGGTGAGCTTGAAGCCCATGGACTCATCCCTAGAGGTGGGAACAGCAGCTCCTTCCTCCATGAAAGCTTCACTGTGTCTCTTCAGGATCACTTTTGCTTCTGACTGAAGAGCAGCCTCGACTGTAGGTAAAAATCCTTTTGTAAAGTAGTAGTAGCATCACATGTGAGCTGTTCATAACAGGGTTGGTGTTGACCCTCAAGTACAACAGTCTGCAGATGAGCACCTTTACTCTGGAAGGGTCCATGTGGTAGGATGCTGAAGGTGTTGGGCCACCAAACTGAAATGTAATTTGGGTGGAAAGCCAAGGCTGCTTCAGTTTGAACTAGCAGTTACAAGGTCCTTGTGGGTGTCACCGTCTGTGGGTAGGGAAGGGGATGTTGTCACCAGGCTGCTTGGTTCATCTTCATGGAACTCTGGAAATCCAGCTGGAGCCAAGAGTTCATGTGGGAAACAAGGAACAAGCTTTTCCTTTCCAGTCTGCCAAGACAAGGTGGATTGTAGGCTTGCAGAGCAGCCTCTTCCACCCCATGATGTCATATCTTCTCAGTAGGAAGGTGAGTATCACCCATAGGCCTTGAGGTGGTTGGTGAAGATCCTCCTCACACAGCCTGATGGCCACAGGACATCATCTTCCAATGGAGGATGCTCTTAGAATCACAAAATGGTTTGGGTTGGAAAGGACCTTAAGATCACCCAGTTCTAAACCCCCTGCCATGGGCAGGGACACCTCCCACTAAACCATGTCACCCAAGGCTCTGTCCAGCCCGGCCTTGCACACCACCAGGGATGGAGCAGGGCAGCTTCTTGGGCAACCCATTCCAGTGCCTCACCATCCTTACAGTAAAGAACTTCCTCCTTACAAAGTTCTGGAACCTTTTGTCTAAAGGTGCATAAGCCAACACATAAGCGATATGAATGGAATGGTTTGGGTTGGAAGGGACCTTAAGGCTAAACTAATAATAGCTGGAGTTAAAGGAGAAAGCTCATTTGACAGCCCCTGGGCACAGAGGCAGCTGGAAAAGAAGGATCAAAGCCTGGTAGGAGGGAAGGAGCATGTCTGGAAGGAGGCAGCTCTGGAAGGATGCTCTCCTTGACCATCGTGGGCTTCAAAGCTTGGTGAGCACCTATTGAAAGTAGGGACAGAACAAGGGGAATGGCTTTCATCTGCCCAAGGGGAGATTAAGATGAGCTCTTAGGCAGAAGTTCTTCCTTGTGAGGGTGCTGAGGTGCTGGCACAGGGTGCCCAGAGAAGCTGTTGCTGCCCCATCCCTGGCAGTGTTCAAGGCCAGGTTGGACACAAGGGCTTGGAGCAAGCAGCTCTAGTGGAAGGTGTCCTTGCCCGTGGCAGGGGGTTGGAACTGGAGGGGCTTTAAGGTCCCTTCTAACAGTGATTATAGTGATAGCAAACAGTCTGGTAAGTGTTGGACGTGCTCACCATGTTCCTTCTGGGTGCCCATGGCTTGTGTGTAGCAGCTTTTGGGGTGCTGGTCCAAGGAGTTGGCCGAGGCGCTCAGTGTTGGTCACACACATGATGTAGATTGACTATTTCA
Organism: Pezoporus flaviventris; assembly: GCF_033815535.1. Lineage (NCBI taxonomy): Eukaryota > Metazoa > Chordata > Aves > Psittaciformes > Psittacidae > Pezoporus > Pezoporus flaviventris. The sequence continues at coordinate 61,996 of NW_026892594.1, read as the reverse complement.
AGATCAACTATGCAGATTTCAAGTGCTGTGGAAAAATAAAAACTTAATTTTTAAGGAAAAGCTGAATGATGTTTCCAGAGCTGGAATATTGCTGATGTTTGGGAAGGGAAGACAGTTGGATCATCTGAGTCCTCTGAAGCATTCCTCAACAGGAGACCCTTAATCCAAGTGTTTCTTCCCAAGCCATGCTGATGTGCTGCGGCAGTGGTGGGGTTTGGTGACAATTGGTGGCCCAGCCAAGCTTTCCTGGCTTCATTTTCCTACCAAACCCTAGGTAGTGAGTGCTTCAGCAGCTCTAAACAGTGCTTGTGCTGTGATGTGGAGCCCACCCTGGTGAGGTGAGGGTGGCACGGGCTGTGCCTATGGGTCCTGTGGCTCACCCAGTGCTCTCCTTGTAACTTCTGGTGCCTTCAGTCTCACACAGGCCTGGCAGATGCTCATCTCCCTCACTGCTGGCCCTCCTCCAAACTCTTTGGCACATCCATCATGTGCAGCAGCTTCTCCAGTCCCAGCCTGTGCTCTTGGACAGGGCTGGTGGCTTCAGTTTTGCAATTACATGCCGTTATTATGACCCAAAGAGGTTTTTATCCCATCCTTTCCCCATTTCTCCCTTGCTGGGCTCTTTCTGCTTCCATTGCTGTGTAATGGGCTCAAGAATTGTCCAAATTGTCAACCTTAGCCCAAAACCGTCTCTCCATGCTCTTCACTGCAAGGGTGAGCATCAGATCACTCTCTAACCTGCTCTCCTGAAGGGCTTGTGGTAACTGAGGCCATGAGCATCTCAGCTCCATCACTTGAGGTGTGAAGGCAACGCGAATGGACTCTCCTGATGAGAATCAGGGTGGGATTTTGGGGGAGAGGATCCATTTTCATCATCATTCCCAAAGGGAAATTGGGTTTCACTTACTGGCTGTTCTTCCTGCAGGTCCACGCTTGGGAGATCTCTGACCAGCTGCTGCAGATCCATCAGGATGTGGAATCCTGCTACTTCGCGGCACAGACCATGAAGATGAAGATCCAAACTTCCTTCTATGAACTCCCCACGGATTCCCACGCTTCCCTACGGGACTCACTGCTGTCCCACATCCAGAACTTGAAAGACCTGTCACCGGTCATCGTAACCCAGGTGGGTGCTGAGCAGAGGCGTGGAAGAAGCTGCTCTGAATGTCCATGACACAGCGAGGGCTGGTCCTAACTTCCCACTGGGAGCAGGCTGGTACCAGGCTGGTGTCACAGCCCTGCCAGAGCCATTCCAGTGGGGAGCTTGAAGGAGGAAGAATTGATGCTGATGGTGGCCACCTCCACCTCTTGCCATTTTGACTTCTACTGAGGCAAACCCCTTGGTTGCTTTTTCTCCATCATGGACAACTGGGAAGGTTGATGCCTGCAGCCACCTCCATTGAGTTTCCCAGTACATAATTCCTTCATTATTTAGTTCCTTTGGTTAAATCAATCCTTTATCCTCTTCTTTGCTGTTTGGAGAGGCTGAGAGGAGGAATAACTCTTCCTGGTCTGTCCTTTGTGCTCTGCAATGCAGACAGAGCAGTGATCTGCCCAGCAGCGCCCTGGATATCCAGGAGGATTTCCCCCAGGGTGCTGGCATGTCCTTGGAAATCCCTTCATTCTCATTATCCATAAATTCCTGTGGCACAGGGGTGTCCAACACTGCACAGACTGAGGCAGAGTTGCCTGTTCAACCCTTAAATAGCTCCATCAAGTAATACCACCCCACTGGGGCTATGGGTGTTACACAGGATCATGCACAAGGCACGAATAATGTGGATGAATATCCCATGCTGAGCACTGCTCTGATGGTCAGAGAACCCCTTCTCCTGAGCTGTTGGGCAGATTGTATCAGTCCCCACACTTAATGTGCTGTTTTATTTATAGAAACATGGAATCATGGAATGGTTTGGGTTGGAAAGGACCTTAAGATCATCAAGTTCCAACCCCCCTGCAGTGGGCAGGGACACCTCCCACTAAACCATGTCACCCAAGGCTCTGTCCAACCTGGCCTTGAACACTGCCAGGGATGAAGCATTCACAACTTCCGTGGGCAACCCATTCCAGTGCCTCACCACCCTAACAGGAAAGAATTTCCTCCTTATATCCAATCTAAACTTCCCCTGTTTAAGTTTCAACCCGTTACCCCTTCTACCGCTACAATCCCTAATGAAGAGTCCCTCCCCAGCATCCTTGTAACCCCCTTCAAATACTGGAAGGCTGCTCTGAGGTCTCCATGCAGCCTTCTTTTCTCCAGGCTGAACAGCCCCAACTTTCTCAGCCTATCAAAGCTCCTCCAGCTCCAACCCCTGCCACGGGCAGGGACACCTTCCACTCGAGCAGCTTGCTCCAAGCCCCTGTGTCCAACCTGGCCTTGAACACTGCCAGGGATGGGGCAGCCACAGCTTCTCTGGGCACCCTGTGCCAGTGCCTCAGCACCCTCACAGGCAAGAACTTGTGCCTAAGATCTAACCTCAATCTCCCCTATTTCACTTTGAACCCATTTCCCTCTTCTCCTTCCAGCTTGCTTTAGCAATAGCAGACCTTGCCCTGCAGATGGCTTCTTGGAAAGGCTGCGTACAAACACTGGTGGAAAAGTGAGTAAATCTTTGTATCAAACTCTTAAATTGATCCTTGAGTAAATGGGGAGGGGGTGGAGCTGCATAGTCCAAAAAGGCCCCCAGTAGCAAAGAGCCCATGATACAGAAAGTTTCTCTTTCATAGTATCCCAGACTGGTTTGGGTTGGGAGGGATCTTAAAGCTCATCCAGCTCCAACCCTTGCCATGGGCATGGACACCTTCCCCTAGAGCAGATTGCTCCAAGCCCCTGTGTCCAACCTAGCTTTGAGCACTTGTTTGTCACCTGCCCTCACAGCCCGTCCTCCCTCCCCATTGCTCCAGGTACAGCAATGATGTCACATCACTCCCCTTCCTGCTGGAGATCCTCACGGTGCTGCCGGAGGAGGTGCACAGCCGGTCCCTGCGCATCGGAGCCAACCGCCGCACCGAGATCATAGAGGATCTGGCCTATTACTCCAGCACGGTCGTCTCTCTGCTGGTAAGGAGACCAGAGAGTGACCAGGCAGTGGTCAGCTGCTGGGGAGCTTCATCCAGCTTCTTGGAACCAGATCATCAAGTCCAGCTGTTCCCCAGCACTGCCAAGGCCACCACTAACCCATAGCACTGAGGGCCTCGTCTACATGGCTTTTGTAGATGAGGCTCCATCATTCTTCTCCCCCTCCACATCACTGGTCCAGGCTATTCCAGGTTGGATGTATGAAACAAGATGGTTTTATATATTTCAGTTCCAAGAAGAACAAAATCAGAGTCAGGTTCTTGTTGTCAGCACTGGTTTGATAACAGAGCTAGTTCTGGGAACTCAGCTGTCTCATCCTCTCAACCAGACTGTCCTTGGGCACTGCGTTGATTTCATTGGTGGTACCAAGTATGGAGGCTTCTCTTCCAGCATTCTGTGCTGTAAGTTCAGGAAGAGCTCTTTAGTTTCCTAGATTTTAGGTCCAGTCATTGGCTAAGCTGGGATTCCTGTGCAGGCTGCACTAGTTTTGTGTTGTTTGAGGGCTAAGCCAGAAATTACTTCAGCCCATTATGGGTGTGTGTATGTAGCTCTCTAGGTCATCATCTTGAGATCTCCACATCTTCACAGTATGTTAGAGATTGGAAGAGACCTCAAAAGATCATCTAGTCCAATCCCCCTGCCGGAGCAGGAACACCTAGATAATGTTACACAGGAATGTGTCCAGGCGGGTTTTGAATGTCTCCAGGGAAGGAGACTCCACAACCTCCCTGGGCAGCCTGTTCCAGTGTTCCGTCACCCTCACTGAGAAGAAGTTTCTTCTCAAGTTTAAGTGGAACCTCTTGTGTTCCAGTTTGTACCCATTACCCCTTGTCCTATCATTGTTTGCCACTGAGTAGAGCCTGGCTCCATCCTCGTGACACTCCCCCTTTATATATTTATAGACACTAATAAGGTCACCCCTCAGTCTCCTCTTCTCTAAACTATAGAGACCCAGCTCCCTCAGTCTTTCCTCATAAGGGAGATGTTCCACTCCCTTAATCATCTTCGTTGCCCTGCTCTGGACTCTCTCCAGCAGGTCCCTGTCCTTCTTGAACTGAGGGGCCCAGAACTGGACACAATACTCCAGATGCGGTCTCACCAGGGCAGAGTAGAGGGGAAGGAGGACCTCTCTCGACCTACTAACCACCCCCCTTCTAATACACCCCAGGATGCCATTGGCCTTCTTAGCCACAAGGGCACCGTGTTGGCTCATGGTCATCCTGTCATCCACTAGGACCCCCAGGTCCCTCTCCCCTACACTGCTCTCTAACAGGTCGTTTCCCAACCTGTACTGGAACCTGGGGTTGTTCCTGCCCAGATGCAGGACTCTACACTTTCCCTTGTTATATTTCATCAAGTTACTCCCTGCCCAACTCTCCAGCCTGTCCAGGTCTCGCTGGATGGCAGCACAGCCTTCTGGCGTGTCAGCCACTCCTCCCAGCTTAGCGTCATCAGCAAACTTGCTGATAGTACACTCAATTCCCTCATCTAAATCATTGATGAATATATTAAATAATACTGGTCCCAGTACTGACCCTTGAGGCACTCCACTGGTTATAGGCCTCCAACTAGACTCCGCCCCGAAGACATCTTGTGTCTTGATATATCACAGAATCCCAGACTGGTTTGTGTTAGAAGGGACCTTAAAGCTCCTCCAGCTCCAACCCCTGCCACAGGCAGGGACACCTTCCACTAGAGCAGCTTGCTCCAAGCCCCTGTGTCCAGCCTGGCCTTGAACACTGCCAGGGATGGGGCAGCCACAGCTTCTCTGGGCACCCTGTGCCAGCGCCTCAGCACCCTCACAGGGAAGAGCTTCTGCCTAAGAGCTCATCTCAGTCTCCCCTCTGGCAGGTTAAAGCCATTCCCCTTGTCCTATCCCTACAGGCCCTTGTCCAAAGCCCCTCTCCAGGTTTCTTGTAGCTCCTTGGCCTTGTTGAACTTCAAGTATCTTAGAAGCAAGGCATTCAGATACTAAAACCCTGGGTTTTCTCTGTCTTCTCACTTTCAGACCTGAGAACATGCCCAGTTTCTGACCATGCCGTGGTAAACTGAGGTTATACATTTGCTGCAGGTCACGCTTGGTGTTTGGCAAACAGGACACTGTAGCTGAATCTCCTGGTGGTTCTCCAAAGGTTTCTCCATTCAGGGACTATTCCTGCTCTCAAAGAACAAGACTATTGTGGACCCCAAAAGAAAGCAAGTTTGGGGAGCAGAGAATAAGCGTTGAGATAAATCTCTTTGTGGACTGAAAAGAAATGCTCCTTGCCAGCTCCTGCCTTGCCAGGGAAGCTTCTCGTGTTCTTTGGCGTTGTTTGAGCTCCATAAAAGAGCATCCAACCCCATAAAAGAGCAGCCAACCCTGTCTCAGGCTTCAGATGGAGCATGTGCCATAGTCCCTAGAGCTTCCCATCAATGTCTACTCTTTCATGCTGCTTATCTAAAGAAAGAAAGATGACATCCCCTCAGCAGCATGTCACAAGCCTGTGATTCCACTGAGCTACTTGTGAATGACACCAGGCTCCAGATGGACTCAGGGTTTGGGGTGTTCCATTGCAGCACCTCATCAGCAGCCGTTCCTCTGCTCTGCAGCCCGATCTTCCTGTGCTTGGCTGCCCTGCACTCATGGGTCTGTGGTCACCCGTTTTTCTTCCAGCCACATTCCCATCCTCCTGGTCAGTGTTCCCTGAGTTGTAGCTGATGTAGATAGAAGGAACTGTGCTCTTGAGGATTACAGAATCCCAGCCTTGTTTGTGTTGGATGGGAGCTTAAAGCTCCTCCAGTTCCAAACCCTGCCACGGGCAGGGACACCTTCCACTAGAGCAGCTTGCTCCAAGCCCCTGTGTCCAACCTGGCCTTGAACACTGCCAGGGATGGGGCAGCCACAGCTTCTCTGGGCACCCTGTGCCAGCGCCTCAGCACCCTCACAGGGAAGAGCTTCTGCCTAAGAGCTCATCTCAGTCTCCCCTCTGGCAGGTTAAAGCCATTCCCCTTGGCCTGTCCCTACAGGCCCTTGTCCCAAGCCCCTCTCCAGCTTTCCTGCAGCCCCTTTAGGCACTGGAGCTGCTCTAAGGTCTCCCCTTCAGGAGCCTTCTCTTCTCCAGGCTGACCCAGCCCAGCTCTCTCAGCCTGGCTCCAGAGCAGAGCTGCTCCAGCCCTCGCAGCATCTCCATGGCCTCCTGTGGCCGTGCTTTCAGTGAAGACATTTTTCCCCATATCCAGTCTCCACTTCCCTTGGCACAACTTGGGGCCATTTCCTCTCATCCTCCACATGCAGTCACACAGTTGAGCTGTTCCCTCTGCTCCACAGCAGCTCAGACCTTCTTGAGAAGACTCTTCCGCCTGTATTTTCCCCAGCAGAGCTCCATGCCATGACCAGCACAGCCACTGGGGGAGCCCCGTGTCACCTTTTCCTTAGGCTTGAGTTTGCACGAATCCTTTCTCACTCTTGAAACCCTTTTCACCTTCCTGCAGTCCCTGCACCATCCCTCCTGCAGTCCTGCCATCTCTCCCAGCAATTTCCAGCCCTTCCCTAGGACATGTGGGAGAAGCCTGGCTGTCACATCAATGAGACAGGCAGTGTCACCTTGCACTGGCTGCTCCCAGCCTCACCAGCACGATGTGAGGGTCACCAAGGGACATAGTGCTGTCATAAGAGTTTCTGTTCAGATTTCCTCTGCTTCTACCAGGAGCTTTTATAGTAAATCCCAAAATTAATTCTTCTCCATAGGATTTAAATGCTAAATTCTCTTTCTTGAGTGACAAAAAGGGGATCTACGAAAGGATACTGTGATGAAGTGCAACATTCTACCTTCAGGCTTGAAGTGTCAAGTGAGGAGGATCTCCTGGTCAGGATTGCTTGGCCAATCCGGGCTCTCTTCTGGGAGAAAGGGAGTCTGGGATCCTTCTCCAGGTCCTTCCTGTCCACCTCTTCTTCCTTTCCCTCAGCCTGGCAAGGGAAGGATGGTTCACAGGTCATCAAGGTGGCCTTTGGGGTGAATCTGACCCTCATGACCCATCTTCTCTTTGGCAATGGTTGTTTTGTGATGAGAAACGTAAAGTGAGATGGGATTGAGTTTAGGGGCTTATCATGTAGGAAACTCATTTGTGTCCATGCTCCACTGGTCTGAGACAGGATCCTGTAGGAAACTGGGAATGAGTGAAAACACTCAAAGTGCTTTTCTTGCTTCCACATGGGTCTAAAAGTGCTGCTTGATAGAACACTCGTAGAATCCCAAAGTGGTTTGGGTTGGAAGGGACCTTAAAACTCCTCCAGTTCCAACCCCTGCCACGGGCAGGGACACCTTCCACTAGAGCAGCTTGCTCCAAGCCCCTGTGTCCAACCTGCCCTTGAACACTGCCAGGGATGGGGCAGCCAAGTCCTCCTCAGGGCTGCTCCATCCATCCTCTTCCCAGCGTGTGTTTGTGCTTGGGATTGCCCCAACTCATGCTGTGTGTGCTCTTGGAGGGGTCTGTCCTGACTGTCCCAGGCTCCCTTTGTCTTGCCAGATTCATGGAGGAGTTCTTCATGCTAACTGTGGACACTCCAGGATGGCTTTCCAAGAACTAGATGTTATTTTGCTTGTGGGGTTACCTGTTGGGTTCCTAACTGGTTCCTCCTTGTCCTGCTGTAGATGACATGTGTGGAGAAAGCAGGCAATGACGAGAAGATGCTCATCAAGATCTTCCGGTGCCTGGGGAGCTGGTTCAACCTGGGCGTCCTGGACAGCACCTTCATGGCAAACAGCAAGTTGCTGTCACTCCTGTTCGAGGTGCTGGTGAGTATTCCTCTTGGCAATGAGGGTTTGATGGGCTTTGAGGACCAGGAGGTGGGGAAGGTGGGTTTCATCCCTCCTCTCTCGAGTAGCAATCCACTGCTTGCTTTTTTACCTCCATCAGCTCCACAAGGCAGGTTGTCCTGCTCTGCTAGCAGGCAGGGAAGAGCAAGCTCCCAAGGGAGAAATGAAAAGTACCCTTAGTAGTTTCCTCTGCCTGTGTACTTGGTCCTTAGTGCAGGAATTTGATGTGGAGACAAAGCTGATGGACCAAAAGTATTCTGCGAGCTTTTGCAGAACATCGCAGAACATCATGTGTGTTTGGCTGTTTGTGTGGAAGGAAGAGGCTCTGCAGCTCCTTTGGTTTTACTCTTTCCTGCCCTTCTTCTGGATTGATCCAGGGAATATGAGCCCAGAGCTGAGAACCATTCCCTGTTCTTGGAAAGACTGTGACATCTCTCCTGAGCAGATGCCCTGACTTGGTTGAACTCAACCACCCAGCTCAGCAGCCCACCCCTATGAGATCATTCCATGCTCCCCTGGGAATCTTGGCTTTTCCTGTGGAGCTGGAAGGACACAAGCAGCTGGGGACAGCAGAGGTCACTGCTGCCTGTAGTGTGTTGGGCCGAGGCAGAGCTGCTGTAGAGAGGGAGGTGTTGGGCTGCAGGAACCTTCCTGCTGTGCTGCCATCAGTGAGCCTTCCACCTCCATGAACTGCACTCAGCAGCAGAGAGTACAAGATCACAGAATCCCAGCCTTGTTTGTGTTGGAAGAGAGCTTAAAGCTCCTCCAGTTCCAACCCCTGCCACAGGCAGGAACACCTTCCACTCGAGCAGCTTGCTCCAAGCCCCTGTGTCCAACCTGGCCTTGAACACTGCCAGGGATGGGGCAGCCACAGCTTCTCTGGGCACCCTGTGCCAGCGCCTCAGCACCCTCACAGGGAAGAGCTTCTGCCTAAGAGCTCATCTCAGTCTCCCCTCTGGCAGGTTAAAGCCATTCCCCTTGGCCTGTCTCTACAGGCCCTTGTCCAAAGCCCCTCTCCAGCTTTCCTGCAGCCCCTTTAGGCACTGGAGCTGCTCTAAGGTCTCCCCTTCACCCCTTCAGGAGCCTTCTCTTCTCCAGGCTGACCCAGCCCAGCTCTCTCAGCCTGGCTCCAGAGCAGAGCTGCTCCAGCCTTCGCAGCATCTCCATGGCCTCCTCTGCACTCACTCCAGCAGCTCCATGTCCCTCTTTTGCTGTTGCTCCAGAGCTGGATTCAGTTGCCTCCCTCTGGATCCCATCCCTTCCCTCCTGCATGACCCCACCACACAGCTCAGTGTCATCAGCAGACTCACTGAGGGTGCTCGATCCTGCTGTCTGTGTCATCAACAAAGATGTTGAATGGGATCAGTCCCAACACAACCCCTGAGGAACAGCACTTGTGTTTTCTTTCCTTCTGAGCTTCCATGGATTTCAGATGGGGTTTTCCCCTCCCTCAAGGAAGACTCAGTGGGATGGGGTCAGTTTGGACCTCAAGCGTCCAGGCTGGTGAAGCAGCACAGGCTTTGCAGGGCTGGTGGGAGTGAGTTGTGGGGAGTTTTGAACCTCTACAATGGATCTTGGGCACAAGAAGAACAAACCCCTGTGTCTCCATCACCATGTCACTCCAGAACACGATCATTGGGCTCTTCTCCTTCCTTCCTTGCAGCAACAAGACAAGACATCATCAAACCTCCACGAAGCCGCTTCGGACTGCGTGTGCTCAGCCCTCTATGCCATCGAGAACGTGGAGACCAACCTGCCCCTGGCCCTGCAGCTCTTCCAGGGGGTCCTCACCCTGGAGAGTGCCTATCACATGGCTGTAGCACGGGAGGACCTGGACAAGTGAGTGAGCTTCCAACCTGGGAAGGGAGGAGAAGCACCAGCATTAACTGTGCTGGCACCTGCATGAAGTTGGTGTTGGTTTCCGTGCAGCACTCTGAAGTCTGCAATGCAAATAAGTGTCTGTGGAGCAAAGACAAGTGTGCAGATGACTTCCTTGGCCTTGGTGCACCGGTTTATGCTCCAGGCATGAGGCTGGGCTCAGGTTTGGACTGTCAGCAGCTCTGGGTGTGGTGTTGGTGTTCCCTGGGGCTGGTTAAGTGCAAGGAAGCGTCCTGAGCTGCAGCTGATGCTTTACCAGCCTTAAAATAGAGTTTAGATGCAACCTGTTGTTCCAGATACCCACACCCAGGTCAGCTGTTCCCACTGGATGTGCCACTGGGTCAAGAGCTCCTCATTCTTGTCTCAAGAGAAACAGAAGCCATCATACTTTGATGGAGCACATTGACCTGCGTGCTCTACGCATGTTGGCAGCCACAAAACCTTACTGCTCTGATGGGCCCCCCCCGACCTTCAGCCCCAGTTGATTCCAGGCCAGTTTGTGCCACAGCTTCTCTGGGCACCCTGTGCCAGCACCTCAGCACCCTCACAGGGAAGAGCTTCTGCCTAAGAGCTCATCTCAGTCTCCCCTTTGGCAGGTTAAAGCCATTCCCCTTTGCCTTCATTACCATGTTCAAGCAGAGTAGGCTCATAGATCATCTCAAACTCCAGCACTGAACTGTTTCTATCAGAAGAGCAGTTCTGCTGCCACCCAGTGCTTGGGCTTCGGGACATTCTGGGTGTACTTTTAAAGCAGGTTTGTACCTTTGCCTTCTGAAACTTGGCACCTTCTTGGGGCTGCCTTTGACCCAAGCTGCTCACGTGTCCCCCTGCCCCATGCTGTGGATTTAGAGAAGTCTTCTCAGCTGCAATGGGTGATGTGAGAATTTCATAACATTTGCTGACTGGAACTGGGTGTTTTCACCTAACTGAGCAAAGCCAAGTTCCCCTTTTTTGTTTCCCAGCTGCTCACTGAAAGCTGAAGCAGAACTTGGTGTTTCTTGGCCTGAGCTGAAGCTCAGGAGCGTGTTACCTGCGCAGCCTCAACCTCTCCGTGCTGGGCTGCGTGATCCCACGTCCATCCCTCTGACTTGCTGCTTTTCCTCCCCAGGGTGCTCAACTACTGCCGTGTGTTCACCGAGCTCTGCGAGACCTTCCTGGATAAGATAGTGTGCACCCCAGGCCAAGGGCTGGGAGACCTGAGGACGCTGGAGCTGCTGCTCATCTGTGCGGGACACCCGCAGTACGAGGTGAGTCAGGGTTCCTGTCCTCACCAGCTCTCACTGCTCCAGAGTTGACTCAGCAGGAAGGAAACCTTCCTCTTCTATGGCCACATTCTTGGGAGGATTCAGTTCCTGTGAGCTGCTGGCTTTGGAGCACCAGCTCTGGGTTTTGAGGCAGGAATCCAGCTCTGCTTCCCTTTCCCAGCCTCTGGATTTGTGGGGCTGTGAGTACAGCACCAAAACCCTCCCTAGTGTTCTCTGCACGTGTGCAAGTGAAGTTCTGTGGGGGTTGCAGTGTGGCTCAGGGAAACTTTGCCCTCTGAGGAAGTGAAAAGACGTTGTGCATCAGAGCTTCCCAAATACCCTGCCTTAAGTACAGAGCTTTATGTGTAAGATGAGCTCCTTAAAACCCCAATTTATTCTTCCAAAGCTTTGCTAAATCCTAGTAGCTGATCCCTGGGTGATTTCATGGGATGGTTTGTGTTGGAAGGGAGCTTAAAGCTCCTCCAGTTCCAACCCTCTGCCACAGGCAGGGACACCTTCCACTAGAGCAGCTTGCTCCAAGCCCCTGTGTGCAACCTGGCCTTGAACACTGCCAGGGATGGGGCAGCCACAGCTTCTCTGGGCACCCTGTGCCAGCGCCTCAGCACCCTCACAGGGAAGAGCTTCTGCCTAAGAGCTCATCTCAGTCTCCCCTCTGGCAGGTTAAAGCCATTCCCCTTGGCCTGTCCCTACAGGCCCTTGTCCAAAGCCCCTCTCCAGCTTTCCTGCAGCCCCTTTAGGCACTGTAAGACTTCAGCAGATGGAGGTTCCTTTGTGGAGGGGCTCAATCCAATGTGGGGAGCAGAGGGGTGCCAACTGGGATTTTTGGGATGCTCGTCCTTCCTTCTGTACTTAAGGGGGGGATGCAGCCCCTCAAGTGATGGATGGGAGGTGGGTCTAGACTGAGCTAATGCCCTGTCCAGAGCAGGCTTTGGAGCAACATCCCATTCCAGCCTGAGCTGCTCTCTTGGAGATGTTTGCTTCTGTATGGTGTTGCCATCTCCCTCATGTTGTTAGCCCAACCCCGTGGTGGCCATCAGGCCATCAGATGCAAGGCTGTGGTTGGTGGGGATCAGCTGTAGGTGGTGAAATCCTTCCGCCAGTGTGGCTCTGGTGGGGAGAGCAAAATGCTCTGTAGCTCATTGGGTCAGGCTAAGTGTTAAACACCTCCTGATGGATGAGCAGAGACAGCAGAAGGGCACAAATCCTGCCAGGATCAGGCAGATTAAAACCTCCTCCCGGCAGGTTTAATGATGTGAAAGGAGGTGATGGCAGGAAGAGATGTTTCTTGTGCTCCAGTGTTAGGTTTGCAGAAGAGCTTCACTGCTCACAGGCTTTCAAGTGCACTCAGCCTGTTTCAGGTCCCTTTTGGAGCTGCTCCTCGTGGTGAAGCACTGATTGGACTTGGTGGTACCCCAGATGCAGAGAGGTTTAGGGAGCATCAGCAGAGCAAAGGGGAGAGAGAATTGTGTTGGTAACAAGTTTTCTCCCCAAATAGGTGGTAGAAATTTCCTTTAACTTCTGGTACAGACTTGGGGAGCACCTCTACAAGACGGATGATGCCATCATCCACAGCATCTTCAAAGCCTACATCCAGCGCCTTCTCCATGCCCTGGCCAGACACTGCCAGCTTGACTCAGACCACGTAAGGCTGCCTTGGTTTTCCTTCCCTCTAGAAGCAGCTGGGATGGTGGGATGTGCCCATCCTCACTGCTGACCTTCCATAGCTGTAGGGCTCAGGAGTTACCGCAGAGAGGGACAATTGGGAGTGATGAGAACTGTTGTGTTAAAGCTCTTCTCATGAAGTCTTGTCCTAACAGAGCTACCTGGTGTCTGGTTCCTGCAGGATGACCCTCTCCTGCTTTTCCCTAGGTTGTTCCCACTTTGGGACTTGCTTCATTCCCTGCTCAGGGGTGTTTTGGTCAGGATAAAGCTTGCATAAGTCACAGCTCTTCCTCCTTGTGGGGTGCTTTATCCTCCTTGAAGCTCCTCATCCCCTTGATTCCCATCGCTTCATCTATGTTTTGGAGCAGGAATACACAGTGTGTGTGCATGGATCTCCTTCAAATACCCTTCAGTAGCTTAATCCAGGGAGAAGAGGGCAGGAATGATGGATCTTCTGTGATCATCTTCTGTGATTGAGTGAGAACCTGGATTCCTCTGAGCTTCACACCCTGTTATTCATCCCTTTAGGAAGGTGTCCCAGAGGAGACAGATGACTTTGGGGAGTTCCGGATGCGGGTGTCGGACCTGGTCAAAGACCTCATCTTCTTGGTGGGCTCAGTGGAGTGCTTTGCTCAGGTGGGTTTGCAGGAGCATCATGAAGCACTGATGGCCTTTGGGATGAGGAGGAGGTCACACACATCTCATGCACAAGGAAGTGAAGTAGGTGGAGGAGACAGTTCCAGGAGGAGCAGGAGGTCTCACACCACATGGGAAAGCTCCTGTGGTCCCAGCATTCCAGGGTTGTGTGTGCATTGTGCAGGTCCACGCCTGGAGCCTGGTGTTTCAGGTGTTTGGGAGGAGGTGAGGAGCACGTGGTGCTCTCACAGGGTGGGATTCACAACCACATATCCCTGAGATGTGTTTGTAGCTTCTTCTGTGACCAGTCGTCTCCCTTGCAGCTCTATGCCACGCTGAAGGATGGGAACCCCCCCTGGGAGGTGACGGAAGCTGTCCTCTTCATCATGGCCTCCATAGCCAAGAGCGTTGACCAGTGAGTGATGACCACACTGCTCGTGTCTGTAGGGGCTGTGGGGTCAGGACCTGCCTCCAAGTGAGTTTTGTGGGGACACCACTAATACGGAATCATAGCATGGCTCTTTCTTGGAGGTTTCAGCTTCCTGGCCAGGAATATGGGTCCAGCATGGAGCTGGGACTGTGTGAAGCAGTTGGGCCTTCTTGGGTCTCTTCTGCATGCACTGGGGACTTGAATAATGGAATCATGGAATGGTTTTGGTTGGAAGGGAACTTAAAGATCATTGAGTCCAACCTCCAGGGACACCTTCCACTAGAGCAGCTTGCTCCAAGCCCCTGTGTCCAACCTGGCCTTGAACACTGCCAGGGATGGGGCAGCCACAGCTTCTCTGGGCACCCTGTGCCAGCGCCTCAGCACCCTCACAGGGAAGAGCTTCTGCCTAAGAGCTCATCTCAGTCTCCCCTCTGGCAGGTTAAAGCCATTCCCCTTGGCCTGTCCCTACAGGCCCTTGTCCAAAGCCCCTCTGCAGCTTTCCTGCAGCCCATTTAGGCACTGGAGCTGCTCTAAGGTCTCCCAGGAGGCTTGTACCCAACCCACATCAACAACACCCACCCCACCACAGTGTTTACCCAGCTGGTTCCAAGCAACCCAGCAGTCAGACCATGTTCATTACAACACCTTCCCCATGGAACTGATCCATGGAGCCCACCTTGGCTGCCTCTTCCCCTGCCCAGGGAGAACAACCCGACGCTGGTGGAGGTGCTGGAGGGAGTGGTTCGCCTCCCTGAGACAGTGCACACGGCCGTGCGCTACACCAGCATCGAGCTGGTGGGCGAGATGAGCGAGGTGGTGGACAGAAACCCTCAGTTCCTGGGTGAGTCTCCTCCTGCCACCCCACCGCGCTGCCCCATGGCCAGGCAGGGGCTCCAGGACCCTCCTCACCTCCCTCCCTCCGCAGATCCCGTGCTGGGGTACCTGATGAAGGGGCTGTGTGACAGGAGGTTGGCTTCAGCGGCGGCCAAGGCCATCCACAACATCTGCTCCGTGTGCCGGGACCACATGGCTCAGCACTTCAATGGGCTGCTGGAGATCGCCCGGTCCCTCGACTCCTTCACGCTCTCCCCAGAGGCTGCTGTGGGGCTCCTCAAGGGTGAGCACATCAAGCTGGGGGTATTTTGTGGGTCAAGCCTGTTTTCACATGGGTTTTCTTCGATGAGAGTGGCTCAGCTTGTCCTGAGGCACCCCATGTGTCCCCTTTAGTCTTCTCTTCGGTTAGGAGGTAGAAAAGACACTTCATGGGTTTATTATCTATCTCCATCCCTGCTCTGAACTTGAAATGTAAGAGGAAAACACTTTGAAATCATAGAATCCTGGCATGGTTTGTGTTGGAAGAGATCTTAAAGCTCATCCACTTCCAACCCCTGCCACGGGCAGGGACACCTTCCACTAGAGCAGCTTGCTCCAAGCCCCTGTGTCCAACCTGGCCTTGAACACTGCCAGGGATGGGGCAGCCACAGCTTCTCTGGGCACCCTGTGCCAGCGCCTCAGCACCCTCACAGGGAAGAGCTCCTGCCTAAGAGCTCATCTCAGTCTCCCCTCTGGCAGGTTAAAGCCATTTCCTCTTGTCCTGTCAAGGATCATTCGAATTCTCCCACATTCCAGCTTCCCTTCCTTC
Source organism: Pezoporus flaviventris (assembly GCF_033815535.1). NCBI lineage: Eukaryota > Metazoa > Chordata > Aves > Psittaciformes > Psittacidae > Pezoporus > Pezoporus flaviventris. The sequence continues at coordinate 46,608 of NW_026892594.1, read as the reverse complement.
TTCTCGCCCTACAGAGGTATTTTGGTGTCTGGTTCCATCCAAGAACAGGCTGCACAGAAGCATGTTTCAGTCTCAGGAAGATTTTCCCTAGAGCTGTTTGAGAACCTCCCTCATGCTGTGTTTCCCCAGCCACATTCCCACATTGCATTCCTGCTCCTTGAGCCTGTCTTGTCTTGCCTTGCAGGGACAGCCTTGGTCCTGGCCAGGCTCCCCTTGGAGAAGATAGCAGAATGCCTCAGTGAACTCTGTGCCGTGCAAGTGATGGCGCTCAAGAAGGTATATCCTGGTTGGAGCTACCTTGACCTGCTCCTTGTCCATCACTGGTTTGGGTGGGATGGATGGAGACCATCAAGTTGCTGTGGTTCCATCTTTGCCTGGTGGCTTGATCTGCTGCAGCAGTTGTGTGTCCTCAAAGTCAGAGGTGTATGAGGAGACCAGAACTGAGACCAAACTTGTCCCTAAGTCTCTTCTGGATGAGAACTATGCAGCTGGAAGAGCATGGGATGGGTTAAATGAGAAGAAAACGGTCCCTAGATGTCAGTTTAGGTGCTAGAAGCCAAAAAGCCTTCCTGAAGCCACCTCGAATGCAGTTGGCAGCTCTTACTTACCCTGCATCTCCAGGATGGACATGGGAATTTGACCCCCCTGTTGCACACATAGTCCCAGAAGGTCACATTCCGCCTGTTGCCAAAACATGGTGGCCCTTAGTGACACTTCCATGCAGATCCACGATAACACAGTAGAAATCTCAGATAATGGCAAGGAAGAGGGAGGGAAGCCTCAAGAAAAGGGATGTGTCCATCCTGTGTCTTTTCAGGGTGACCTGGAGCTGCACAAGAGGGGTTCTGCAGAGCTCCTGCCCGCTCCTAGCAGCTCCCAGGCTTCTCTTCCACCTTGGTTCTTCTCCATGCTCCTTCAGAGACCCCTTTGAATAGGTTCTGAATGGAGAGGAGGCGAAAAGAAGCTGCTCTGAGCTTTCAGAATAACCTCATGCATGTGGCTGAGGCTAGGACCTGCCTGGATAAGGGCTGAGGAGCTGTCTGCTCTGCTCGGGTCCAGAGGAGATGTGAAGGTGCTGCTGGTGGGCTCTGGTGCCAGGCAGTGTTTATTCAGTCTTCATTTGGAATGGGGCTGCCCAAAGTCCCCAGATCCCATCATTTTCCCTTGTTTTCCAGCTGCTCTCTCAGGAGCCAAGCAATGGCCTCTCCTCAGACCCTACTGTGCCCCTGGATCGACTCGCTGTCATATTTAGGTAAGGAACAAGGGGCTGGGACATGAGTTGTGAGTCCAACCTGACCGTCCCAGGACTTAAACCCAGTTAGTGGTGGCTCATTTCCTTCTAGACCCAAAAAGAACGGGGTTCTTCTTCTTATGGCCTTCTTTACCAGGTTGAAGGTTTTCCAGACCCTCTAAGGCAGTTTTTGGTCCTTTTCCAGCAGCCTTGGTGGGTGCTTGGGGCTCCAAACCCATCTTCTGGCCACCAAACCCACGCGTTTGATAAAGATAACATGGAATCTTCACTCCTTTCCACAGACACACTAACCCCATTGTAGAAAATGGACAGATCCATCCGTGCCAAAAAGTCATTCAGGAAGTAAGTGCTGCTGGGGATGGATTTGGGGAAGGAATTTCCGCAGGGGGATGGATGGAAGTCTCCAACATCACCTCTGTATTGGGGAGAGGAGCTGCTGGTGGAGCCCCTTCCCTCCTGGAAGCAGGGATTTGGGTCTTCAAACCCCACCTGGCCCTGGGAGTGTCCCAGGTTCTTTAACGTCCCTTCTCTTGTGAGGTTTGGAGCACTGGAGGTGTTAACCTACTCTTGAGGTTCTTACTCCTCCATAAAGCTGATTTATGTGTCCCAGAACAGAGGTGCCCCTTGGTTTGGGACACGAGTGGCATCTACGTGAGGGTACAGGGATGAGGGTGACGTGATGGGGATACCCCATGTACCAGGTTGAGCTTTAACCCCTCTCCCATGTCTCCACCCCCAGATCTGGCCCGTGCTGTCGGAGACCCTGAACAAGCACAGTGCCGATAACCGCATCGTGGAGCGGTGCTGCCGCTGCCTGCGCTTTGCCGTGCGCTGCGTGGGCAAAGGCTCTGCTGCCCTGCTGCAGCCCCTCGTCACCCAGGTATGGACACCACCTCCTCAGCACCTTCTTCTCCCCCCCAACACCCCTGGCTTGGGGGTTGCATCCAGAAACCTCTTAGAACAACAGAATCCCAGACTGGGTTGTGTTGGAAGGGACCTTAAAGCTCCTCCAATTCCAACCCCCTGCCACGGGCAGGGACACCTTCCACTCGAGCAGCTTGCTCCAAGCCCCTGTGTCCAACCTGGCCTTGAACACTGCCAGGGATGGGGCAGCCACAGCTTCTCTGGGCACCCTGTGCCAGCGCCTCAGCACCCTCACAGGGAAGAGCTTCTGCCTTATCTCCAGCCTGAACTCCCCCTGTTTCAGTTTGAACCCATCACCCCTTGTCCTATCACTCCAGTCCCTGATGAAGAGTCCCTCCCCAGCATCCTCGTAGCCCTGGAAGCTGCTCTGAGGTCTCCACGCAGCTTCTCTTCTCCAGGCTGAACAGCCCCAGTGTTCTCAGCCTGTCTCCATACAGGAGCTGCTCCAGCCCCTGATCATCCTAATGGCCTCCTCTGGACTTGCTCCAACAGCTCCATGTCGTTCTGATGCTGAGGACACCAGCACTGCACACAGTGCTGCAAGTGGGGTCTCACCAGAGCAGAGGGGCAGGATCCCCTCCGTCAACCTGCTGCTCATACTCCTTTTGATGCAGCCCAGCACAAAGGGGACTCTGAGCTCAAGTACTGGCCACATCTCAAGTGTGTCCAGGTCCCTCTAGATCCCATCTCTTCCCTCCAGCACGTTGACCACAGCACACAGCTTGGTGTCATCACAAACTCACTGAGGCTGCTCGATCCCATTGTCCATGTCACGACAAAGATGTTGAACAGGATTAGGCCAACACGAACCCCCTAGGGACATCAGTTGTTACCAGTCTCCAGTTGGTCGTGTGGGCAGCTGGTCACACAGTGGTGCATGGCCAGGCTGTGGTAGATGCTGGTGGTCTTGGGAAGCTCCTACATAAATCCTTGAGGAGCAGAGAGAGCCCTTTAGCTGCAGGAAAGAGCTGAGCTCTGCCTGGAGCTCTGTAGGCTGGAGCCCTGTAGGTGTAGCTGTGATTTGAAAGGTATGTGTGAAACTCCACATGGTGAGGCTCCTTGAAGAGGTGACTCTTCAGTCCAACATTGGGTGTCCTCTTTGTGCTTCCATGGGGCTAAGGAAGGGTGAAAAGCAAGGAGAAGCTGTGTTGGCTTTGGGAGCTGCAGAATGGAGGTGCTCTGAAGGACCAGATTGAGACCAGAGCAAGTACTTCAGACCATCCCATGGGGCTGGGGGAAGGTCTTTCAAGCTGGGATGTTGTCTTGGTGCTCAACAAGAGCTGGATTTTCTTAAGGGAGATGGTGGGAACATCATGGAGATCCTGTTCGAGATGCTGGGAGGTCACCAGACGGCTTCATCCTCCCATGGTTCACCATGGAGTGTCTCCTGTGTCTCCCCACAGATGGTGAATGTCTACAGGGCCCACCAGCACTCCTGTTTCCTCTACCTGGGCAGCATCTTGGTGGATGAGTACGGCATGGAGGAAGGCTGCAGGCAGGGGCTGCTCGACATGCTGCAGGTGGGTTCCCACCTCAACCACCCAGTGGACAGAGTGGAGAAGATCTTTAAGACCATTGAGTCCAACCATTAACCCAGCCCACCACTAAACCATGTCCCCAAGTGCCACATCTACTCGTCTCTTAAACCCCTCCAGGGATGATGACCCCACCACTGCCATGGGCAGCCTCTTTCAATGCTGGACAGCCCTTTGGGTGAAGGAATTCCTAATATCCAATGTAAATGGTGGCTGTTGGGAGAACCCAGGGCCTGATCCACTCTGTTGTGGTCCATGCTGGACATCTCCCTGTCAGAGAGATCAGAGCAGTTTGTTGTGTAATCCCAACTAATGGATTCCCCACAACCCTTGTCCTAGGCTCTGTGCATCCCTACCTTCCAACTCCTAGAGCAACCCAACGGCCTTCAGAACCACCCCGACACCGTGGATGACCTCTTTCGACTAGCAGCCAGGTAACCACGTTCTGCTGCACCGGGACACCCCAACTTTGGTCCTCAAGCACCCATGGGGGCAATCATAGAGTGGGAGAAGGTCCTGCCTTCTCCTGGGGATGGGCAGGGTGGTGGTGACTGTGTGTGCTCTTCCTGGCTAGGTTTATCCAGCGCAGCCCTGTCACCTTGCTACGGAGCCAAGTGATGATCCCCATCCTGCAATGGGCCATTGCTGCCACCACCTTGGATCACCGGGATGCCAACTGCAGCGTTATGAAGTTCCTACGGGATCTCATCCACACCGGGGTGGCCAATGATGTGAGTTGTGTTCCTCAGTGAGGAAGGTCTTCCTCCATGGAGCTGGAATGCCATCCTCATCATCCTTTGCCATTGTCCCCAATGAGTGTTGTCCCACTGCTGTAGCCAAGCCATCAAGCAAGGAGCACCATGTCCCCATCCCCAGGCTCTTCTCACCCCCTTTCTCCTTCCTCCCGCAGCATGAGGAAGACTTTGAAGTGCGAAAGGAGCTCATCAACCAGGTGATGAACCAACTGGGCCAGCAGCTTGTCAACCAGCTCCTGCACACGTGCTGCTTCTGCCTCCCACCCTATACCCTGCCTGACGTCGCCGAGGTGCTCTGGGAGATCATGCAGATCGACCGGCCGGTGAGGGGACAGCATGGGGAGGTGGTGACGGGCATGGATGGATCCCAAAACTTCCCCAAACCAGGATGCAGGAGCTGGCTGTGGCTCCATAGCCTCAGTTATGTCCTGCTTCCTGCAGACCTTCTGTCGCTGGCTGGAGAACTCACTGAAGGGTCTACCAAAGGAAACGACGGGAGGAGCCATCCAGGTTACACACAAACAGCTCACGGACTTCCACAAGCAGGTCACGAGGTGAGAGTCATGGGATGGGCTGGATTGGAAGGGACTTTAAAACATCCAGTTCCAACCCTCTGACGCAGGCAGGGACACCTTCCACTAGAGCAGGTTGCTCCAAGCCCCGTTCCACCTGGCCTTGAACACTCCCAAAGCCTTGCTTTGAGGGGCACAATGTTGCCCTTTCCATCACTGAGCAGGTTTATCTGGTCTTCTGAGCCCTTCAGAGCTGGGTTCGTGTTATGTGTCCCCTCCAGTGATGGTCATGGGGGCTTTTGACCGCAAATCCAACATTTGCCATTGCCCACCATCCCAGTGCCAAACTGCCATGCTCCTGGTCACTATCGTGTACCCTCAAGATGTCCCATGCCGGGTGCAGGACACCATTCCCACTTCCCAAACATCCCCTTAACATCACCCCATGATGTCTCCCTGATGTCCTGCCCGTTGTCTTGCAGCGGTGAGGAATGTAGACAAGTGTGTTGGGCTCTGAGGGACTTCACCCGCCTGTTCCGATAGCTCCGGCATGGCGCCTGTCTCCCAGGTAAGAGCCACCAGTGAGACCACAAGTGGGTGCTGGTCACATCCATGGTGCTGTGCCAACCCAGAAGAGGCAGATGGGAAGAGGGACTTGCCTTTCTCTTCCCAACATGCCTAGGAATGTCTTTGAATTCAAAGACAGGAAACAAAGAAAACCCCAAGAACGTGTCCCACCATCAGCAAAGTTCATCGTGGCCACGGGGCTCTTCCACTGCCTGTAGCTGGCGGGAGGACAGCGCGAGTATCCCGGCGGATTCACTTCCTGAAGGTCGGCTCCCGAAACGAGAAACCAAACAATAGGGAGGGGAGAAGAAAACCCAACCAACCAACCACTCAACCACAGTTCAACCCAACCCAGTCAACCGCTCAACCAATGAACCAGCCCAACTCAACCAACCAATCAACTCAACCCAGCCAACTCAACCACCAAGTCAACCAGTCAACTCAACAAACCCAACCGACTCAACCACACAACCAACAGAGCAACCAACTGAACTCGACGACCAGCTCAACTCAACAACCAGCTCAACCAACCCCTCACCACCAAAACACCAACCAGAGGGAAACGGATTCGCTCGGTAGAAGAGCATGAAGAGGAAGAACTTTGTGCTATGGAGACACACCAAAAAAAAATTGGAAAAGCAGCAAAAAATGACCAAGAAAAGCAAGAATTGAGCATTATTTGAGACAAGGTCAGGGTTTAAAGTAGGTTTAGTGGAAGGCCACGGCTCGGTCCTCCCTGCGCTGCCGCGTCCTGCCTGGTGGTGACCTCCTGGAGAAGACGCAGGCAGGCCAGACTCTTGAAATATATATTCTATTTTGGGTTTTTTTTTTCTTGTTTTGGGGTTTTCTTTGGTTTGATTTGGGGTTCTCTGGGTTTCATGGCGGGGTGGAGCTGCGCGTGGGGCCGGGGCTGGGGCGCATGCTGGGCCCTCCAGGGGTGTTGTAGCCATCTCGAGAACAATAAAAACCACAAAAAACCTGGAACAAAGAGAACTGAAAACCCCAAATCCCGCCCTGGGTCTTCTCTCCAAGCTCATGGGAGCTTCCTCATTGAGGAGCTTGAGCTGGTGGCCACAACTCCAGCTTGAGGGGGTTCCAGGTCCAGCGTGGCCTCATCCCACCTCCACGCTGCACCAAGGAGGTGGTGGCACCCAAGGGATCGGGATGGGTGGCCCCAGCTCCATCGCCCTGGATGGTGCCAGGATGGAGGGTCACCACCCCAAAGGCCTTCATGGTGGTGCTTCCCACCTCCCTGTGTCCCTCCACATCACTGGGGCAGCACCCAGGTACCAGCGGCGGGGCCAGACGCTGGTTGTGCCACCACTGGTGGTGGTGGTGGTGGTGGCAGCCGCTGCTGGCTCTGCCAAAGCTTGTGAAGCTCCTTGAACTGTTCCACCATCTTGTCCTTGAGGTCCGGATGGGAGATGTGGAGCGGGATGCTGTCGGCCGACCAGGATAACTCCCCCGAGAACATCTCCAGCAGCAGCCGCGCCGCCACTGGCACCACCTTGGGAATCACCACCACGGTCAGCACGGTGCGACCCCGGGACCCCCCCCGTGTCCTCCCGGCCCCTCACCTGCACCGTGATCAGCTTCTTCTCCTTGGGCTTCTGGTCCGGCCACTCCTCCCCAAAGCACAGGAAGATCTCAAAGGGAGGGGGGGTGGTGGTTTGGCCCTTCTGGAAGAGGATGAGGCCTGCAGGGATTGGGCACCGTGGTGAGGGGCAGGATGGGACATCCCATCGGTGCGTCCCACCAGCATCTCTGGTGGTGTGCTCCTATCCCAGCCTTGTCCCACCATGTCCCTTTGTGCCGCCTGGTGTTCCCCATTCCAGCCTTGTCCCACCGCATCGCTGTGTGACATGTAGTGGCCCCCAAGCCAACCTGGACCCACCGCATCCCCATGTGCTGCCTGGTGTCCTCCCTCCGAACCTGGTCCCAACACCATCCACACCGGTGTCCTCCATTACAACCTGGTCCCACCATGGCCCCATGTGTTGCCTGATGTCCCCCATCCCAACCCGATCCCACCACGCCTCTGTGTGCCACATGGTGCCCCACCATATTCCCACATGCTGCCTGGTGTCTCCCCATCCCACTGTGGTCCCACCACATCCCTATGTGCCATCTCATGTCCCCCATCCCATACTGGTGTCACCACATCCCTACGTGCTGCCTGGTGTTCCCCATCCCAACCCTATCCCACCACCATCCTCACTGTTGTCCCCCATCTCAACCTTGTCCCACCCCATCCTTATATGCCGTGTGGTGTCCCACCACATCCCCATATCCTGCCTGGTGTCCTCCCATCCCAGTCTGGTCCCACTACATCCTATGGGCCATCTGGTGTCCCACTATACCAACGTGGTCTCACCAAATCCCTGTCTGCCACTTGGTGTCCCCTATTCCAACCTGGTCCCACCATATTCCCATGTTCTGCCTGGTGTGCTCTCATCCCAGTCTGGTCCTACCACATCCCTATGGGCCACCTGGTGTCCCCCATTCCAAGCTGGTCCCACCATGGCCCTATCTCCCCATCACAACCTCATCCCACCACATCCCCATGTGCCACCTCGTGTCCCCCCATCTCCCCCAACATCCTCACGTAGCCCCATTCTCCTCCCACCATTGAGGAACCCCTCGAGGCTGAAGAGCTTGGTCTTCTTCTCCCTCTCGATGGGGTTGGGGCCGGCGCGGTGCGTGGCGCAGGGCCCCGTCCAGAACACCTTGCACTGGCACAGGCGCGTGGCAAAGAGATCCTGGCCCTGCAGCTCCAGGATGAGGCCGCGGTCCAGCGCGTCCAGGAGCTGGTGCGTGTAGAAGCGCTGCTTCTCATTGGGGATGGCGTCGGTGGCCGGGAACCGGACCTGCTCCAGCGCCGGCGGCCCAAAGAGCTCCTCCTGCGCGGCGCTGGGCTCCAGGCTGCCGTGGAACAGGCGGCACCCCTGCGCGTTGCTGACGGTGAGCACGCAGACCTGGCGCCCGCGGTACTGGAACTGCAGCTCCAGGTCTGTCACTGCCGGGGCCACGCAGAGGTGAGGGGTGGGGAGCAAGCCATGGGCACACGCAGCCATGGACTCCGGCTCCAGGCACCCCATGGCAACCTGCCACCCATAGACACCCCACAACAATGGCCATCTCCATCCAACTACGCCATACACGTGGCCACCCCGTGGCTACCACCTCCAGACAAGCCATGGCAACCTTCCACCTATGGCCACCTCCTTCAGCTGCCCCATGGCCACCCACCACCCATGGTCACCTCCACGCAACCACCCCACACCTATGGCCACCTACAACCAGCCACCCTATGGCTATCCCACACTTATAGCCACCTCCATCTATCCACTCCATGGCCACCCCATAGCCACCCCATGCACATGGCCACCTCCATCCAACTACCCCACACCCACAACCATCCACCTCCAAGCACTTCCATGGCCACCTCCAACCAGCCGCCCTATAGCCAGTCCCACCCGTGGCCGACCCATGGTCACCCCATGCCCGTGGCCACCCCCCAGTGCCCCTGTCCTCACGTGGCAGCATGTGGGGGCTGATGAGCAGGTTGGGGATGGGGTCCTCCAGGGGTGGCTCCAGTGGGCAGGCAGGTGGTGGCCCCAGGGGGGGCAGCTTGGGGGTCCCGTAAGCATCCCCCAACTCCACCAGGGTCCCATGCGTGCTCCCCAGCTCCGCAGCCAGGGGGGGTGGCAAGAAGGGTCCCATGGAGCAGCCATTGCTGAAAGGGGGCAGGAGGTCCCCCCCATGATGGGTGTCTAGGGCACAGAGCAGGGGTCAGAGGGTGACCATGGTCCCCTTGATGCTCCCCATGTCCCTCCATTGCCCCCACTCACCATTGATGCTCAGAGCTGTCATCTGCAGCTGCAGGGGGACAACGGGTGGTTATGGGGATTTGGGGTGCAGGGACATCCCCAACGGGTCCCCACTTTGGGGTCCCCCCACCCTGACCCCCCATCACCAGGTACCTGGTTGACATCTTCCTCCTCCTCAGCGTAGTCGTCCTCGGGCCCCCCATCTGCAAGGGGAGATGGATGGGGGGGGGGGCTTAGGGTGCAGGAGGGTTATAGGGTGCTGGGGCATTTTGGGGTGCAGGGGGAGCTGTGGGGTGTTAAGGACTTGTGGAGTGTTGAGGCTCCACAGGGTGCTGGGGGCTTGTAGGGTGCTGGGACCTCATGGGGTGCCAGGGACTTGCGGTTTGCTGGAGCTTCATAGGGTTATGCTGCCTCCCTGGGGTGCAGGGGCTTTGAGGGGTCCTGGGTCCCTATGGGGTGCTAGGGCACCGCAGGATGTGGTGTCCTTGTGGGGTGCTGAAGCTTTTTGGGGTGCTGAAGCCTCTTGGGGTGTAGGGGATTCATGGGGTGTCAGGTCACTATGGGGCACCTGAAGCATCCTGGGGTGCTGGGGTACTGTAGGGTGCTGGGTCTTTATGGGATGTGGGGGACTCATGGGGTGCTGGATCTTTATGGGGTGTGAGGAACTCATGGGGTGCTGCATCCTTATGGGGTGCTGGAGCTTCAGAGGGTGCTGCCTCCTTGTGTGGTGCTGCCCCCCCCCCCCCCCCCCGGGATGCCCCAAAACCCCCAGTTCCCCCTGTCCCCCGTTACCGGTGCCACGGGGGGGCCGGTCACAGAGCTCATAGACTTTGTAGGGCCGCAGCGGCACCGCTTTGGTGCCATCGAAGAGGAGGCGGAAGTCACGGCTCTTGTTGAGTGCGCAGCGCAGGTTTGCCTTCCACTTGGCGGGGTCTGGCTCGTCCTGCCCCTCCCGGAACCGCCCTGTCTCCTGTGCCCACGCCTGCGGAGCCCCACGGTCACCCCATAGCGCCTGCACCCACATGCCGGGTCCCCACGGTCACCCCATAGCGCCTGCACCCACATGCCGGGTCCCCACGGTCACCCCATAGCACCTGCACCCCCGGCCCGAGTTCCCTTCTCATCCCATCACCCCCATCTCCCACCTCTTCCTCATCACCCCCTCGCTGTCATCCCACATCCCCCTGGTCATCCCATCACCCCCGTTCTGTGTCCCTCTTGCCACCCCATCAACTCCATCTTGTGTCCCCCACGTCCCCCTTGTCACCCCATCTTCCCTGTCACCCAATCCTGGGTTCCCACTATCACCCCTATTCCCTGTTTCCCATGTCACCCCATCATCTCCTCATCTACCATGTCCTCCTTATCACCCCATTCTCCATGTCACCCCATCATTCCTAGCCTATGTCATCATGTCACCTCCGTCTTGTACCCCACGTCCCAATTGTCCCTCCACTACCCCCAGCCCACGTCCCCCATGTCCCTCTTGTCACCCCTATCCCCCATCCCCACTGTCACCCTATGTCCCCTTCTCACCCCATCGCCTCCCTCACGTACCCGCCCATGTCCCCATCCCGTGTCCCCGCTGTCACCCCCGTGCCCCCGCCGCTCACCTTGAAGATGCTGTGCTGGTCGGGGGGCTCCGGGGGGCCGCGGGTCGCGTGTCTCCAGGGGATGGCGAAGCGGCGGCGCCCGGGGTCGAGCCAGCGCAGGCCGGGGAAGCGCCGGCTGCTGACCTGCGCCTCCAGCCAGGGCCGCAGCCGCACGCGGCGCGGAGGGGCGCTCATCCCGTGGGGTAACGGGGGCTGAGGGACAGGGGTAACATGGGCTGAGGGACATGGGATAATGTGGGATAAGGGACATGGGATAATGTGGGATAAGGGACATGGGATAACACAGGCTAAGGGACATGGGATAACACGAGCTAAGGGACATGGGATAACATGGGCTGAGGGACACAGGTTAACATGAGCTAAGGGACATGGGATAATGTGGGATAAGGGACATGGGATAACACAGGCTAAGGGACATGGGATAACACGAGCTAAGGGACATGGGATAACATGGGCTGAGGGACACAGGTTAACACGAGCTAAGGGACATGGGATAACATGGGCTGAGGGACACAGGTTAACACGAGCTAAGGGACATGGGATAATGTGGGATAAGGGACATGGGATAACATGGGCTGAGGGACACAGGTTAACATGAGCTAAGGGACATGGGATAATGTGGGATAAGGGACATGGGATAACATGGGCTGAGGGGGACAGGTTAACACAGGCTAAGGGACATGGGATAATGTGGGATAAGGGACATGGGATAACATGGGCTGAGGGACACGGGATAATGTGGAATAAGGGACATGGGATAACATGGGCTGAGGGGGACAGGTTAACACAGGCTAAGGGACATGGGATAACATGGGCTGAGGGGGACAGGTTAACACAGGCTAAGGGACATGGGATAATGTGGGATAAGGGACATGGGATAACATGGGCTGAGGGACATGGGATAACACGAGCTAAGGGACATGGGATAACATGGGCTGAGGGACATGGGATAACACAGGCTAAGGGACACAGGTTAACACGAGCTAAGGGACATGGGATAACATGGGCTGAGGGACACAGGATAATGTGGGATAAGGGACACAGGTTAACATGAGCTAAGGGACATAGGATAATGTGGGATAATGGACATGGGATAACATGGGCTGAGGGACATGGGTTAACATGAGCTAAGGGACATGGGATAACATGGGCTGAGGGACACAGGTTAACATGAGCTAAGGGACATGGGATAACATGGGCTGAGGGACACAGGACATGGGCTAACTGATACAGGATAACAGGCTAAGGGACACAGGACATGGGATAACACAGGCTAAGGGACACAGGACATGGGATAACACGGGCTAAGGGACACAGGGCAGGGGATAACATGGACTAAGGGACACAGGATAACACGAGCTAAGGGACACAGGACACAGGATAACATGGGCTAATGGATACAGGATAACAGGCTAAGGGGCACAGGACATGGGATAACACAGGCTAAGGGACACAGGACACAGGATAACATGGGCTAAGGGACACAGGACATGGGATAACACGGGCTAACGGATACAGGATAACAGGCTAAGGGACACAGGACACAGCTGTGGGACATGGGTGAGGGTCTGAGACCTGGATAACTTGTGACAGGTGCAAATGAGGGGCTGAGGCTCTGCCAGGTCATGACATGTGTGTGTGTGTGCAATGTGTGTGTGCACGAGCGGCTGAGCCCACGTGGCTCATGACACGTGTGAGGGGCTGAAGCCTGGCTGGGTTGTGAGGTATGTGTGCAGGGGTACGAGGTGCTGAGGCCCATCTGCCCTGTGACACGTGTGTGAGGGCTGAGGCCTGGGCAGCTCATGGCATGGGTGGGGGCACGCGCGTGAGCCAGCACCCGAAAGCAGAACCTGCAGCTGCTGCAGAGAAACGAAACTGATGGGGGACAAGGGGGTGTGGGGCTACATGGGCATGGGACATGAGGACACGGGCATGGAATATGGGATGTGCGTATGGGGAAATGAACGTGGGACATGGTAATGGGGACATGGACATGAGATATGGGACATGGGGATATGGGGACATGAGGATATGGGAATATGGGACTGGGACACAGGGCATGGACACAGACACTCGGTCACACGCGGGCACACACATGATCACAAACGGTCACACAGATGGTCACAGACACACGGATACACACGGTTACACGGTCACACATGGACACACAGTTACACGGTCACACATGGACACACACGGTTACACGGACACACGGTCACACACATGATCACAGACGGTCACACATGGACACACACAGACACAAACGGTCACACACGGTCACACACATGATCACAGACGGTCACACATGGACACACACAGACACAAACGGTCACACACGGTCACACACATGATCACAGACGGTCACACACGGACACACACACGGACACAAACGGTCACACACGGTCACACACATGATCACAGACGGTCACACACGGACACACATGGACACACGGTCACACACACACACGGTCACACACGGTCCCACCCGTCGGAACCGGCTCCGGGACTCACCGCGCTCCTGCCCGCGCTCGCTGCCGCTGCTCGGCGCTTCCGGGTGGGCGCGGCGCGGGGGCGAGGGCGGGGCCTCTCCCTCTGCTCTCATTGGCTGCTCTCGCTGTCACGCACCCGTGGGCGTGCCTGTACCCCTTAGCCCCGCCCATCAGCGGGGCTGTTGCCTGGCAACCTGATGGGCGTGGCTTGGGGGGTGGGTTATGATGCTCTTCCAAGTGGTAGGCGTGGTTTAATGCGCATAATGGGCGTGGCCTCGCCGTGTGGGCGTGGCTTATCCAGTGGCGCGCCCCCCCCTCATGGCTCATGGCGCGCCACGCCGCCGTCGGCGTCAGCCCGATGCTGCTGGGGACCACGGCGGTTCCCCCCGGCCCGGCCCCTGGAGCAGACCCCAAGACCGGTACCGGGGGTGTCCCGGGGAGGGGGGCGCTGGGGGTGACGTGGTGCGGGGCCGGGCGCGCTTCCCCTTCTGGGGAGAACCGCGGTTTTAACTTGCAAATTTGGGGCTTTTCCACGTATTTTTAGGTGCTTCCGGGCAGAGGGTTGGGGAAAGGGGAAGGAAACGGGACGGGCGGGGGGTTTCCCCCTCCCCACCCCCGTTCCCACCCGCTCCGTGCTCCGGGAAGTGCAGAGAGTTCACTTTCCTTTTCATTTTCTTATTTTTGGGGAAAAAAAAAAAAAGGTATTTTGGGGTTATCCGCATGAAATCCCAGAGGAAACGCTTCCCCCTTCGCTCCATCCACCGGGAACGGAAACCGTCCCCAAGAGCGTGTTCTGCTCCCGACCCGGCACCGGTTCCCCCTTCCCAGCGTTTTCCAGCTCTGTTTGTATTCATGGCAAGGGAAATCTCGGTTCAGTCTCTCCCGGCGGCCGTGAGAGGGAGCGCGCGGCATTCCCACCTCCGGGAATGCGGCGGGTGCCTCAGGGCACGGGGTTACTGAATCATCAGTTAATTAAAGGGCGGTAAGACACCCCCTTTGGCTCCTTCTCATCCCGGATTTGATGGCCTCCTTCCACTAAGCCCCGTCCAACCTGGCCCCTTTAGGCACTGGAGCTGCTCTAAGGTCTCCCCTTCAGGAGCCTTCTCTTCTCCAGGCTGACCCAGCCCAGCTCTCTCAGCCTGGCTCCAGAGCAGAGCTGCTCCAGCCCTCGCAGCATCTCCACGGCCTCCTCTGCACTCGCTCCAACAGGTCCACATCCCTCTTGTGCTGCTGCCCCAGAGCTGGATCAGGATGAGAAACACCTCTCTTCCAGGGGGTTTTCCAGGCATCCCATCATTATCCAGGTCCCGCAGCACTGGGGATGGTGCCTCCAGGATGGTTCAAAACCAGCTTGGGTGGGAGATGCTCCAGTGTGCACTGGTGAGACAACAGGGTGCCCAGAGAAGCTGTGGCTGCCCCATCCCTGGCAGTGTTCAAGGCCAGGCTGGACACAGGGGCTTGGAGCAAGCTGCTCTAGTGGAAGGTGTCCCTGCCCGTGGCAGGGGGTTGGAGCTGGAGGAGCTTTAAGGTCCCTTCCAACACAAACCATTCCAGGCTTCTGTGACATCCAAATGCTCCTCAAGACCGCTGCTGTCCTGGGCTCCATTCATTCCATGGGTTCACATCTCCTTCTCTCCATGACAGCTCCAAGCAGATGCTTCAGCACAAGCTGAGGGAATGCTTCGCCATCCCACGGCTTCTGGTCAATGGTTTCGCTGCCTTCTTGCTCGAGCTGGTTCGGTTCCTTGGTGAATCCGTGGTCCAGGTGAGAACTTGGTCCCTCCAGCCTCAAATGGAGGCTCCTCCATCTTATTGAATCTCTGTTGAGTTTTATCCATCAGTCCCCTTTGCCTTGATGATCTGCGGCTTGTTGAAGCTCAGGCTCAGCGTGGAGGTGTTTATGGGCTTGTTCTCTAAAGAAACTCAAAGCCCCAAGGCCAGAAAGACAAAATGGTTGATGGTGGAATCATGGAACCATGGAATGGTTTTGGATGGAAGAGACCTTGAAGCTCCTCCAGTTCCAACCCCTGCCACAGGCAGGGACACCTTCCACTAGAGCAGCTTGCTCCAAGCCCCTGTGTCCAGCCTGGCCTTGAGCAGGTTGGGTGCAACGGGAACCGTGTTTGAGGCTGACCCAGAAGGTTTCCTCTCCAACCCCCCCCGGTGACATCACGAATCCAGGAACCATCCCACCATTGATATGCCCGGTCTGGGGTGGCTCAGTGGGGACAAGGCAAAAGGAGGTGATGAGGGGTGGTGACCACCCTGAGGACGAACCTTCTCCTTCCTTTCCTGTGGGTATTTCCATGTCAGAACACTCCAGTTTTGGGAGGAGAAGCTTCATGTTCTTCAGTTACCTCCATCTTCTCCCATAGTGAGATTCTTGCCTCTTGGTCTCGGTTTTAGTGTCTCTCAGAAGACTGGGGAGGTCCTTGCCATTAACTTGCTCCTCACAGTGTCCCCACCACGCCTCAGGCCACCAAAAGCCACCAAATACCCAAGTATTTCAACCCAAACTCCCCTCTCTGCAGGTGCTGCTGGTTGGGCTGGTGACAGCCATCGGTGACCACGTCCTGAAGCCCCTCCTGGTGGCCACATTCAGCAGCCTCCTGCAGCCACTGCTGCTGTTCCTGCTCCAGCTCCTCCGTGGCCTCCGGGACCTGGGGGATCCCCTCATGGACATCCTGGCCCATGCCTGCTCCCAGGTCGCTGTCCTGCTCCGTGCCGTCCGGCTGGTGGAGATCAACCTAAGGGTGGACAGAAGGATGGATCCTGGGGACATCAGAAGTGGTTGAGGGTGTTGTGGGTGGTGAATGAAGGAGAAGAGGAAAGGAAGGATCACAGAATGGTTTGTGTTGGAAGGGACATTAAAGCTCCTCCAGTTCCAAACCCCTGCCACAGGCAGGGACACCTCCCACTAGAGCAGCTTGCTCCAAGCCCCTGTGTCCAACCTGGCCTTGAACACTGCCAGGGATGGGGCAGCCACAGCTTCTCTGGGCACCCTGTGCCAGTGCTCCAGCACCCTCACAGGGAAGAGCTTCTGCCTTATCTCTAACCTGAACTTCCCCTGTGTCACTTTGAACCCATCACCCCTTGTCCTGTCACTACAGTCCCTGATGAAGAGTCCCTCTCCAGATCCTTGGAGCCCCCTTCAGATACTGGAAGCTGCTCTGAGGTCTCCACACAGCTTCTCTTCTCCAGGCTCAACAGCCCCAATGTTCTCACCCTGTCTCCATACAGGAGGTGCTCCAGCCCCTGAGCATCCTCGTGGCCTCCTCTGGATTTGCTCCAGCAGCTCCATGTCCTTTTTATGCTGAGGACACCAGCACTGCACCCAGTGCTGATGACAAGGACAATGAGGAGATCCATGAGGAGAACCTCAGCACCTCGTTTTCCTGTGCAGTAGGTACATGGTCACCGGTGGGATTGGCTTTGTTCTCATGCAAACACCTCCTTACCCAACCCTTTAAGTGTGGATTTGATCTCCCCGGCCATGTCTCCAGCGAGGTGATGTTCGTCTTCCTGCCTGGAACATGTGGCTTTCCAATGGGAATGACTTCCTTTTTTTCCTTCCCCTCATTCAGGCTCCTCCAGTGGGTCCCAATGCTCATTCTGCAGGTGATTTGGTGTCCTGATCCTGGTTTCCTCACCTCATTCCAGGAGGGAATGTCCAGTCGGCTCCCAGGGACCATCAGTTTGGGCTGTGCCCTGACTGGAGCAGCTCTGCCCCAGTGCCATGAGATAGGCAGGAATCTGTGGCCCGCTTGATGAATAGATGGACACCACCACTTCCACAGTCCTAACCCCAGGTCCGGGATGCGTGTTGGGCAGCAGGACCGTGTTCCCGAAGGGTGGAATCACACAAAGTGAAGCTTTGAGCGTGTTTCCCCCTCGGAGGGCAGGGATGAAGCCCCGCTGTGAGGCCGGTGCCAGGTCCCTTCTCCCAGCACCCATCCTTCGGGAGCATTCCCCGCTGCTTGCGTGCGCGGCTCCGTGATTCCAAGCCCAAAGCCCTTTTCTTTTTATGGGCAGGAGCTGCTTGTGTTTAACTCCCGGCGGCTGAATCCATCCCAAGGCCGGATCCCGGCGCTGATTTAAGGGATGAGCTCAGTCAGGAAGCACCAAGAGGGGTCCCCATGTGGCAGGCACCAGCACCAGACCCCATGTGCCACTGGGGTGCTGCTGTCTTCCCTTTGGAGGAATAACATGGAAGCACCACGGCAAAGAGCTCCTTAAGGGTGTTGTGTGCTTGAGAGGCTGAAATGATGCAGAAATATCCCAGTTTTCCAGGAGAGGGAGACTGGATCAGCTTTGCTTTGGCTCCTCATCACCAGAGGTGGAGGAGGGGATCCATGGATTGAGTCCAGGGTATCCTGCAGCATTGGGATGGCCCCTCTGGGGACACACGGTTGGCCTCAGGGGATTCCCATCCCTTGCGTCGGGATGTGGGCACATCCCGGTCGCTGCTCCCTGGTAGTATCCATAAGGAACTGATTAAAACAGGCAACCACCACGGTTACGGGCTGGGATTCATTGGAGGATTTAGCTGGAGATTCACTGGAATGATTTAAATGGCTTTAATTCAATCAATCTGCTCCGGAAACAGGAATTCCCTGTTTTCTCTATTGGTTTTGGCTTAAGATCCCTGATTCAGCAGAGAGCCAGGGGATGGGAAAATCCAACACCCCGGAGCATGGGAAGGCAGCTTCATTCAACAGCATCGGGAAGAGGACGCGTCCCAGTGGAGGGGGCAAGGTCAAGAGCACAGAACTCCTTTATTCCTTAAAAAACCACCCAGGAAAACAAATCCTAATCCAAGTTTCAGGCATTTCACACTCATTCCGTGCTCCCCTCCACTGTGCCTGCAGCAAGCTGTTTGGGATGGGAAGCGGGAGGGATTTGGGGGGTTCAGCACCCTGCTCGCAGTGGGAGCAGGGATGAGCTGGAAGCATCATTCCCACCCTCATCCCCTGTCCGGAGCCCCACTCCGAGTGCCCGGTTACGGCTCCGTGCACGGACAAGGACATTTCTCCCTGTGGAAGCGGCGCTCCCGGGGCTCCAGCAGCGCGTTGGCAGCTCCCTCGCATTGCTGCTCCCTGAGATCACCGGCTCCGAATGCCTTCCCGACGGATCATCCCACTGCCCCGAGCGCCGCGGGAGGGCGGAGGAGCGGCCGGGGACCCGCTCCTCACCCATCCCTATGCGATGTTAGTGCCTGTGGGGTGAGGGCCCGCTCCCCTCCATCCCGGATCCGTGCGGGTTTGGTCCCGGAGCGGCCGGGAAGGAGCGGGTGCCGGGCTGGGAATGCAGCCAGGCGGGACGCGGAGGAATGCCAGGACGCTGTGCAAAGGGCCTCCTTCTGCTCTGCTTCCCTAAATAGCCGTCGGGATTAGCTGGGGCATTCCTATGCCCCCGGGCGCTGACCCTGGGATGTGCTGCTCATGGCTATATTAAAGCCTGCACTCATCCCGGCTCCGGGCAGCGGGATTTTGGCTCCTCCGACACCCCCAGGCTCTGGAACAGAGCAGGGAATGGGTTCGAGCTGAGAGAGGGGAGGTTGAGATGGGAAATCAGAGGCGAGTTATCCCTGTGAGGGTGCCGGGACACTGGGATGGGTGATGGAGAAGCTGCCCCATCCCTGGCAGTGTTCAAGGCCAGGTTGGACACAGGGGCTTGGAGCAAGCTGCTCTAGTGGAAGGTGTCCCTGCCCGTGGCAGGGGTTGGAACTGGAGGAGCTTTAATTTCCCATCATCCCATGCCGTGATCCCATGGGTTGTTCTGTGCCTGTTCCCAGGGCGGGCTTGTGCTTGTCCCCTCTCAGCACCTCCTGGCACGGCTCATGGAGGGTATTTATAACCCCCCACCAGTGCCAGCGTGGTGACGGGGCTGATCCGAGCAAGGATTTATCCACGTGGATCCCAGGAGGAGCCAAGGGCCTGGCTCTGGGTTCAGGCTTTGTCACACAGGCGTCATGGGAAGAAGCCACAGCTTCTCTGGGCACCCTGTGCCAGCGCCTCAGCACCCTCACAGGGAAGAGCTTCTGCCTAAGAGCTCATCTCAGTCTCCCCTCTGGCAGGTTAAAGCCATTCCCCTTGGCCTGGCCCTACAGGCCCTTGTCCAAAGCCCCTCTCCAGCTTTCCTGCAGCCCCTTTAGGCACCGGAGCTGCTCTAAGGTCTCCCCTTCAGGAGCCTTATTCCCAAATAAACCAGGAATGAGCCACTGGAGTGTGTTTGGGCAGTCTTATATGTTGGTTTCTTGTTGGGGTGAACTGAGGCAGTTTAATCCCAGTGATGGGAATGCAACCGCATGGACAACTCATCCATACAACCAAGGGATGGTTGACGTGGTGGCACCCCCTTTGCTCACTGTGTTCTTTGGGACTGAGGTGGTTTAGGGGCAGTGTTTGCTCCATAGACATCGGGAATGAATCAGGTTTGACTTTGGGGATTGGTGAGTGAGGGGCTCAGCGCGCTGGGGCAGCAGCACAAGAGGGATGTGGAGCTGCTGGAGCGAGGCCAGAGGAGGCCATGGAGATGCTGTGAGGGCTGGAGCAGCTCTGCTCTGGAGCCAGGCTGAGAGAGCTGGGCTGAGTCAGCCCGCAGGAGGCTCCTGGTCCCTCTCCATCATGGATTCACCTCCAGAGATGTTTCTCTAGGGGTTCACAAAGATTTTGAGCTGAAACCAGCACCTGAGCCAGGTCCATGGCTTGGTGCTGGGGGGGTGGGGGTGGTGATGGATACGCCAATGGGATGATGGAATTCCCTCTGCTTTGTCCAGGCACCAAGGTCAATGCGTCCAAACCCTCTGCTGCCCAGAGCAGAGGTGAACACGGTGACAAATGAAAAGCCAGTTAATCAGTAACATGTGCTCTTGATTCCATGGTTCTGGAAGAGTCCAATGTGTGATCAATCCTTGGAAAACCAGGATTCTTATACAGAATGGATCTTGGGATGGTTTGGGTTGGGAGGGACCTTAAAGCTCCTCCAGCTCTAGCTTCTGCCACAAGCAGGGACACCTTCCACCAGAGCAGCTTGCTCCAAGCCCCTGTGTCCAACCTGGCCTTGAGCACTGCCAGGGATGGGGCAGCTTCTCCATCATCCCATTCCCCTGTCCCAGGCACCCTCACAGGGTAACTCCTCCCTATATCCAATCTAAACCAGTTTTAACCCATTATCTTCTGATCCCATACCAGGTTCACCACATACCATTAACCCCCAGTGTGGAACAGGGATGTATCCTTACACATCCCATTATCTCCTTGAGATCTTCCGCTATCCAGAGATACCAAAGGAGGATGAAGCGTTGAGTGCTTTAAGGAACTTCCACACTGGCCCTTTGAGCCCATGACCTAATGGTTGGGATGGGATTTAATGTGTCAGCTTGATCCTGGTGGGAATTATCTCAGCGTCCTGCACTATCTGGTATGAGGATCTGCCAGGGATGGTGCGGATCAGCTCCCTCCAGAGAAACTAGCTCTTCTGGGATCATTCCTCTGCCCTAATTTAGGCATTTGCTGCGGGATGAGATGAATCATGCCCTGGAAAGTGCCTATTTCTTCCCAGTGACTCCAAGAGGAGCCAGTGCTGATGTGGACACACGCGTCTCATCGCCTGAACCGCATCCAACGGGATTAAGGCTTGACCTCATCCATGCTGATATTTGGACTGGGAGCCGGGATGTGTCATGGAGTGAAATGGTGATGTGATGCTGCTGGGGGGATGTGCTAGACTGAGACATTCCCTCCTGATGGGGTCACGCAGCAGTGATGGGGCTGTGGCTCCCGGCTCCCGGCATTGGATCCCTGCGCACTCTCCTGAGCTATTTTTGGGATCGATGCAGTCACCACACGCTCGTGATGGGCTCCATGCCATGGACCTGCGCTCTGGGAATGACATGGAGCAGGGCCAGGGAACAGGCTGAAGGCAGACACAAAACATCAGGGAATGGTTTGGGTTGGAAGTGACACCTTCCACTAGAGCAAGTTGCTCCAAGCCCCGTCCAGCCTGGCCTTGAACACTGCCAGGGATGGGACAGCACAGATCCACATTGAACAGGGTTTTAGGGCAGGTACACAGTCAAACTGACCCTGAATTCCAGGGCTTTTCCCAAATAAAACAAAAGAAAGTGCTGGGGTTGAGTTTGTGTTCGGTTCCATCAGGGAAGGGGCTTTGGAGAGGAATGGGGATAGGGAGGGACACGGGAGAGGCAGGAGGATGAAGGAGGTAGTAGGTTCCATGGGTCTGGAGGCTTCTCTGGGCAGGGAATGGGATACAAAGGAGAGCATCCCCATTCCCTAGAGATTCCAAGAGGCAGCCCAGAGTCTGTTGCTTCTATTGCTATGGGACATGGAATGGGATACATACATGCTAGAGACAGAACAGACACAAAGCAGCGTGAGGTGACTCAACTCTATACACAGGATGGGAGAAAACTGCCTCAACCTGCACCAAGGGAGGTTTTAGACTGGAGATTATGGAACATTTCCTCATGGAATGGGAAGTGAAGCACTGGGACAGGCTGTGGTGGGGTCACCACCACTTCAGGGTCTTTAGGGCAGGGATGCGGTGCTTATGGCTACGGTTTGGTGATGGGCTGGTCAGTGTTAATGCCTGGACCCCACAGCCTCCATCGCCATCCACCCGCACAACGTGGCACCTCACCCCCTTTCCCGCCACCGCAGTCCGCGCCCCCGCGCCAACTTTCCCGCGGCGCATGCGCGGTGAGGAGCGCGCCAGAGCTGTGGGCGTGGCCGCCTGCCGGCGCGCGGGTGAGGACGTGGCGCTTTCCAGCCAATCAACGTCCGCGGCTCCCTCCGGGAGGGAGGGGCTACGGCGCGGGGAGGGGTGGCGGTGAACCGGAGCGAAGGGGCGGGGGGAGAGAGGAGCGTGGGCGGGCGGAATAGAGGATGGACAGCTGAACCCACCAATGAGAACGCGGATCGTAGCCGCGGGAGAGGCGGAGCGGCGTTCTGATTGGTCATCGCGCGGTGTCGGGGGGTTCCGTGCGGCGTGGCGCGGCGCCTGCTTCCGGTCGGCGGGAGCGGCTGAGGCAGAGCGGGCGGCGGCGGCTCCGGTCACGGTGAGGGCTGGGCCGGGCGGCGGGAGCGGAGCGGAGCGGAGCGGAGCGGAGCGGGGCCGGGGAGGGCGGGACGCGGCCCTCGGGGGGAAGGCAGCGGCCGGGGCCGCTCTGCGGGGCCGCTGTGTGCGAGCGGTGCCGCGGGACCGGCCGCGCTGGGCCTCGGAGCGCCGCCGGGGCTGGTCGCTATGGGAACAAGGCGGGGGGGGGGCATCGCTGTGTGACCCCCGCACCCCATTTCCAGTGTTGTTCCCATAGGGACTGGGGGCAGAGCAGCCGGCTGCTCCCTCCCGCGGGTCCCTGCAGCATCCCGGGGGAACGACGGGGTCCGTCCTCATCTTGGAACCCCGGCCCAGGTGCCTGATCCCGGTGTCCCCATCCAGCACCGGGATAACGGGCTGCAGAGGGGGTGTGGGGGGCTCGTCCCCCGCCGTCCATCATCCTCAGTGTGACCAACCGGGGCCCGGCCTGTTCCTCTGTGAGCGGTTGTTTTGGGGTGCAAATGGGGTTTCCCCCCTCTCCCTGTTATATTTTAGCGCCTGATAAGCCCCATGGGTGGAGATAAGGCCTCAGTCGGTGCCGCTGGTGACACCACACGCTGCTGATAGCTTATCAAAGGGACTTCCGAAGGAGCTGTGACCGGTGCAGGGCTCTGTGTACCCCCCACCGTGTCTCCCATTGCATCCCCCTGGCCGTTCGGTGCTGTGGCTGGTTGTAACGGGCGCTGCAGAGGTGACCTGGGTTTACCTGGCAGCCCAGACCCTTTCCAAGCCAAAAGAGGGGCTAATTCCCATATTCCAGCCAGTTAGCAGGTGGTCCAGGTTTACCTGGCAGCCCAGACCCTTTCCAAGCCAAAACAGATGCTTGGAATTCCCCAGTTCAGCCCATTGTCTGGTGAGCCAGGTTTACCTGACAGCCTGAACCTCTTCCAAGCCAAACTAGCTTCTAATTGCCAAATTTCAGCCTAATTCTCTCCTCTGTAGGGCTTTATTCCATGAGGTTAGCTGGGCTTCCAGGTTTGGATCCAGGCTTCCAAAGGGGTTTTCACCTGTGAATCCACTTGGAATATCACATCAACCCCAAGCCCAGCATGGAATCCCATTTTCTCCAGCAGCATCTCAGCCAAACCAGCCACAGTCCCCAGTTCCTCGGGAGACCCTGCTCCAAGGGAACACTTCCCACTGCTAATTGCTGCTTCCCACTTCCCTGTGGTTTGCTGCCAAGACCCTTTTATCTGGGAACAGGGGGAAGCGTTGCCACCATATCCCTGGTTTGTGGTTTGCTTCCCTGTGGAGTAACATGTAACACCCCTCAAAGCCTCATTGCTTCCTAAACCACAGAGCTCCAAGGAAAATTTGGGATCTTGGGACTCAATCCCATTGGTGGAGCAGCACAACTGTGAACTGATGATGCATAATGGGCTGATCTGTGGGGGTTTCATCATTCCAAGCACTAAACCTGCATCTTCCACCTGCAGAGATGAGGCTCCTGCCTCCCAGCGCCTGGCACCAGGCCAGGATGTGGCTCTGAGGTCAGGTTGTCCCTTTCAGCAATCTCCAGGCTGCTCCGTGTGGACATTGGAGATAGAAATCAGGCTCTTTCCAGTATTCCAGGTCAGCCCACGCTCCAGGCCGGGCTGCTCTTGGGACGAGCAGGAGGTTTCAGCACTGGGATGTGCTCAGAGCGAGCCAGAGCCTGGGCTGTGTGTAAATACAGATCTGGTGGCATTCCCGAGGTCATGGCCATGCTGAATTGCATCAGAGGTGGATGGGAATTGTGGGTTTTCCATGTGGATTGAGCTTGGATCGCAAAGAGGGTTGTTCCTCATCCCCTTTCCTTTCCAGTCCTTCCGAGCCCCATCCAACCAGGCCTTGGACCCTGCCAGGGATGGGGCAGCCACAGCTTCTCTGTGTCCCACCACCCTAATAGTGAAGATCTTCTCCCTGCTGTCCCATTTAAAGCCATTCACTGTGTCCTGTCCCTACATCCAATGTCATAATTCCCCCTCTGGTTGGCTCCACATATCCTTCCTCATTCTCTTCTTAGCTCTCCACCCTCATCCCATCCCTCTCCCCTCAGCATCCTCACGTTGCTGGATGCCGTCGTGGCAATGAGATTCCTCTTGCTTTTGGGTTCTCCTCCTGGTTTCCAGCTTTCCCAACAGGAAACCTGGCAATGCTCCAGCCTCCTCAGCATTTGGCTTCTCTCCTTCAGTGCCTCAGCCTGTGCAGATAAATGCATCTGGATAAATCCCTGGGGATTCAGTGGACTCCTCCACCTCATCCCAAGCACAGATTAATGGGAATGACTTAAATAAAAGGAATTCCTTTGCCCTCACACCGAGAGTAACCCCTCGTGGCAGGAAACTCCTTTTATTCCATTAGAAACACTTCCCCCCCTCTCCTGCTTCTCCTTTCTGACCTCTGTGAGTGATTTGAGCTGCATGGACACTTAAACTTCTCATTTCCACCGGGGAAAATATCAATTTAGGCAGTTTTGGGGCAGGATCACACCAATGGAATTCTATGTGGAGAATGAGGTGGGATGGGGCACTTCAGAGGGGTTCCATGGGCACCAGGAAGCTCTGAGACCTGTGTTATCTGTAACCAGGCACCAGTAATCTGGATTAATTCATCATTTTCCCCACATAACTGGATTAATTTTATTGTTCTGAGCATATAATATGGATTATTTTATCACTTTGCCTGGATAACCTGGATTCATTCATCACTGTGTCCACATAACTGGATCAATTCACTGTTCTTCCCAGTTAACCTGTGTTAATTCATCACTTTGCCCACATAACCTTAATGAATTCATCACTTTGGCTGGGTAACCTGGATTCATTCAGTGTTTTTTTCCTACATAAGCTGTGTTAGCTCATCACTTTCCCTGGATAATCTGTCCTAACATATCACTTTACCTGGATAATCCCCATTAATTCCTCACTTTGTCCCCATAACCTGACTTAAATAAGCATTTTGCCCAGGTTTCCTCTATTAAATAATCCTTTTCCCATATAATCTGTACATAAATTTACCTGGTAAATCTGTAGGAATTTTGCCCACATGCCCTGGATTAATCCATCATTCTGCCTGGATAACCTGGATTCGTCATTTTGCTGGGATAATCAATATTAATGAATCATTTTGCTCCCATAATCTGGATCTATTCATCATTTCTTCCTAGGTAATCCATAATAATTCCTCATTCTGCTTGCATAAACTGAACTAATTCATCACTTTGCCTGGATAACCTGGATTAATGATTTTTCCCATAGAGTCTCCATTAATCCATCATTTTTTCCCAGATAATCACTGATTTATCACTTTGTCTGGATAATCCATATTAATCATGATTTTGCCTGGATAATCCATATCAATCCATCACTATGCCCACATAACCTGGATTAACTCATTTTACCTAGATAATTATGGACTAATTCCTTTTTTATTTCCCATATAAACTGGATGAAGTCATCATTTTCCCACATAACCCGGATTAATCCATCATTTTCCTGACATATCCCACAGTAACGCCTCACTTTGCGTGCAAAACCTGGATGAACTCTACTTTTCCCACTCATCCTGCACCAACCCCTCATCTCTGCCCATTCTGATGCCAGAATCCCTCCTTTATCCTCCCTTAGTGACCTTCTGGATCTTCCCTGTCCCGCAGGTGCCTCGGAGCCACCATGAGCATCCCTCAGCTCCTGCTGTGCCTGTCTCTGTCCATGCTCTGCATCTCCTCCAAGCCCACGGAGAAGAAGGACCGAGTCCACCACGAGCCCCAGCTCAGCGACAAGGTCCATGACGATGCCCAGAGCTTCGACTATGACCATGATGCCTTCCTGGGCGCTGATGAGGCCAAGACCTTCGACCAGCTCACGCCGGAGGAGAGCAAGGAGAGGCTGGGGTAAGGCCACGTTGGGAAGGAACCGATCCAGCATGGATCACCTGGGCCATGACCCTCACCTTGGCCTTCACCTCTGTCTTTTGCACCTTGAGCTGTCTCAGGTAGACCCATGAAAGCATCATTTTAGCATGCAGGATGCTGAGTTCTCCACTGGAGATGTTGGGCTTGGCCTTCAAGGTCAATTTGAGTCATCCCAACCATTCCCACTTGCTCCTAAGCCCCCAAACCTTAGGAATTCCATGTGATATGAAGCGTCCCCCACTTTGCCGTACTCCACATGACCTCACAGGGCTCCAGTTACCACTGGAAGGCCCATGGGATTCCTGTATGTTGTTATTCCCACTTGGGAAGCAGCTGGAGAGCCACAAGTCAGGGAAGACAGGCAATCCCTTGAAAACTGACTTCTCCTCCAGTGTTTTTTCCCCCCTTCCCACCTGCAGCCATCAGCAGCGGGGGTTATTGGAGACTCCCAGCTCCAGCCCTGGCAAATCCCTGGATCCAGAGCACTACAACCTCCTCCTTTGTGCTCCCGACAGCAGCTGCTCTCCCAGTTGTTCCCAATGGGTTTAGGAAAGCTTAAACCTTTGGAAAAGGCTTGGCTTTGTGGTGTGATGTTCCTCACCATGTCAGGCTGAAGGTCTTGGTTTGTCACCATCCAAACTGCCTGTTAACCCTCCAGTTTTGCCTGGTTTCCCTCTGTTTTCCCTATTTTTTTCCCCACGGTTTGGCTTGTAAGTGGCCTTAGAGCTCATCTAATTCCAGCCCTGGATTTGCCAGGCAAAACCTGAGCGTTCCCATGTGCTTTAACATCCATATGGACCGTCCAGGCTGCTGGCTCATGATAAAGGTGAGGCAAAGCCAATGCCACCTCCTATAAAAGAGGCTTTTCTAGAGGCTGGAATGGGAATTTCCCCCCTACCCTGAGGCTCTAAACTGGGAAAACCCCTTTGGATCCGTCCATATCAGCCACGAAACTTCAAAATTGACAATCCAGGTGTTTTTTTACAAGGAAAACAGCTTGGAAAGAAGCTCTCCCTCCCCCTAAAAGCCGGAGCGGATGCAAAAGGGCAACATGTAGCTCTGGGATATAGGGATACACTGGGAATTCCCCCCCTCCCCGGATTGTTTTCCTGACCCCGAGGCTGTGTTCACTGCTCCACGCTTTGTAATTCCATTGTTCTGCTGAGTTATCTCCTGGAACAAGCTGGCAGCTGGGAGCGGGGCTGCCTCAGACTTTCCACTTGGAATGTTTTGATGGCGCCGTGGCTTTAAGGCTGTGGGAAGGACCTGGTTTTCCAGGCTCCTTTCACTGTGGCTCTTTTCCCTGTTTCGTGAGGTCATCGGGATTTCAGAACAGCGTTCCCCTGCTCTGGTTGTTCCTTAAAAGCTTCAGGATCAAGGCAACGCTCTGGGAATGCTCTGAGTTTCTCAGTGATAGCACAGAGCACACGAATCCTCTTCCTTCCTTCCAGCTGCCTGCCCTGCAGAGCAGCTGCTGCCACCCCCTCCCTCCGTGACCAAAGTGCTAGAGTACGGGATTATTTTGCCTAAAACTCATGGATTTGGTGGCTCCTGCCCTGGGAAACCAGCCTGGGAACTTCGGGCTTGGGCACGAAGCCGCTAGACCAGCTCGAAGGCTGGTTCTGCTCCAATGTAGCCTTGTCCCGGTGCCCAGCAGCCCCTTAGGTTGCAGCTGGGGGCTGTGTTCCATCATTCCTGGCCAGAATTCCCACAAAAAGTGGGTTCATGTGGTATCTGCCCCTGTCCCAGCCTCCTGGTGTAGCCTCTGCTCTGTCACCTCCTGCTGCTGCAACCACTGCGCGCTTTGGTATCACAGAAACCACAATGGCTCTGATTTAACACCGAGAAGCAGCTGGGGGAAATTCCCCAGGGAGTCCAGTCCTCAGAGCCCATTGTGGGATAATCCAGAGAAGGATGATGCCCACCAGTCAGGAATAATGTGTATTAAAGTGGTTCTGGCATCCAAAACACGGTGCATGGTCATCAAACGGGTTAAATTGTGGTCATCAAACTGGTTAAATGGAGTATAAAGACGCTTCTCTAAGCAATGGTTTTATCCCAGTTCTCCACCTTTTGGGAATGCCCTTTGGGCCATCTATGGGCTTTGCTTTCTGTGATAAGAACACTTTGGAGCTCTCATCTCTGGGCCTCAGCACCCAGCACTGTGATGTGTTGTGCTGGCTCCGCACCCTGCAAACCCCACGGCTGCTCCTAGGAGTAAACCATGAGGAATGGTGAGGCTGAAGCAGACCCTCTCCCCCCTCCTGGCCCGTGTGCA
Organism: Pezoporus flaviventris; assembly: GCF_033815535.1. Taxonomy (NCBI): domain Eukaryota; kingdom Metazoa; phylum Chordata; class Aves; order Psittaciformes; family Psittacidae; genus Pezoporus; species Pezoporus flaviventris. The sequence continues at coordinate 17,841 of NW_026892594.1, read as the reverse complement.
TCTGCCTATGGATCCACATTCCTCCCTCACAGCTGCTGCTATAAATAACAGCGGCCCCGTGCCAGCGGCTCCGGTTTCTGCCTCAGGATAAACGGGTGGGATTGGACCTGGATGTGTCCCACCAGTGCCCTGGGAGGGTGTGCTCAGCCCCAGAGACAGCCTTTGTGTTCCTTCCCAGTTTAGACTCGCAGAATGGTTTTGGGTTGGAAGGGACCTTAAAGCTCCTTCAGCTCCACCCCCTGCCACAGGCAGGGACACCTTCCACTAGAGCAGCTTGCTCCAAGCCCCTGTGTCCAACCTGGCCTTGAACACTGCCAGGGATGGGGCAGCCACAGCTTCTCTGGGCACCCTGTGCCAGCGCCTCAGCACCCTCACAGGGAAGAGCTTCTGCCTAAGAGCTCATCTCAGTCTCCCCTCTGGCAGGTTAAAGCCATTCCCCTTGGCCTGTCCTTACAGGCCCTTGTCCAAAGCCCCTCTCCAGCTTTCCTGCAGCCCCTTCAGGCACTGGAGCTGCTCTCAGGTCTCCCCTTCAGGAGCCTTCTCTTCTCCAGGCTGCCCCAGCCCAGCTCTCTCAGCCTGGCTCCAGAGCAGAGCTGCTCCAGCCCTCGCAGCATCTCCGTGGCCTCCTCTGCACTCGCTCCAACAGCTCCACGTCCCTCTTGTGCTGCTGCCCCAGAGCTGGATCAGGACTGCAGGGGGGATCTCCCCAGAGCGCAACAGAGGGGCAGGATCCCCTCCCTGAGCTGCTGCTCATGCTCTGGGGGGTGCAGCACATGATGGATTCTGTTGAGCTTCTCATGCACTAACACCCCGAAGTGTAAACAGATTCATTTCCCAAGGTCTAAGGAGCAAACATTCCTCCCTAAAACACCTCATTCCCAAAGAGCACAACCCCTGATGTGCTCAGCAGTGAGCAAAGGAGGTTCAACCACCTCAGCCACTCCTTACTTGTACAGACAAGTTCTCCATGTGGTCATGGGGATGAACCACCTTGGCCTGTCCATATAGACCCAACCCCTTCATTTCCTTTAACTTGTGCTGGATTTTTCTCTGCGTTCCCCACAGAAAGATTGTAAGTAAGATAGATGAAGACAAGGACGGGTTTGTAACGGTGGAGGAGCTCAAAGCCTGGATTAAGTTTGCCCAAAAACGGTGGATCTACGAGGACGTAGAGCGGCAGTGGAAGGGGCACGACCTCAATGAGGACGGCCTTATTTCATGGGAGGAGTATAAAAATGCCACCTACGGCTACATCTTAGGTAGGTTCCTACTCATGGGATACAACCTGTATGGAGCCGGCGCTTGAAACTTGCTGTTTTGTTTTTGTAGAGTGATTGTAGCTAAAATAGACACGGATAAGGATGGGTTTGTGACCGAGGGGGAGCTCAAAGCCTGGATTAAGAAGGCCCAGAAGAAATACGTGTATGACAGTGTGGAACGGCAGTGGCAGGAGTTTGACATGAACCAAGATGGATTTATCTCCTGGGATGAGTACAGGAACGTGACGTATGGCACGTACCTCGGTAAGGGACGAGGTGGCCCCGGCTGGTGGTGGGCTCGAATCAATAAAGCAGAGGTATGAGGAGCTCCAGCCTCCCCCCTCCCAAAACTCCAAATTGACCTTCTGGTGGCATTAATCAAAGGGAAAACTAAAGATGGGGGAGAAACCATCCCCTGAGTGAAGTTGGGCATCAGCACGTGGCTTTAACTCTGCTTTATTGATGTGCTTCACTATGGAATGGAGCTCAACGCTCAGTTGGGGGCAAGGCCCTTGTGGAGTGCTTCTTGGCATGGAATTATGTAATCAGAGAATGGTTTGTGTTGGAAGGGACCTTAAAACTCCTCCATTTCCAACCCCCTGCCACAGGCAGGGACACCTTCCACTAGAGCAGGTTGCTCTAAGCCCCTGTGTCCAACCTGGCCTTGAACACTGCCAGGGATGGGGCAGCTGGAGTTCAAACCATTCCGTGTCCCACCACCCTCATAGTGAAGAACTCCCTCAGATCCCATCTAAATTCCACCTTCTTCCTTCTGAATTTCAAGCTCCTGGTGGCATTTAGCCCCTGCAGAGAGACACCAACTAACCCCTGGCTGTAGAAGCCTCTTTCTGGGTGTCTCCACCTAAATCGTTGGAAGATCTTTAGCAAAGAGTCTTCTCCTTGTGCACATCTCCCTCCTTCCCCTTATCAAGGGGATATCCCCCTATCCCCCTTATCCACAGAGCTTGTAGGTTTTGCCACCCAAGTCAGGTCAGGAGCCCCCATGAGGACTTAAACCACCCCAAGGAGTGAAGTAAGAAGAAGCTCTTCGGGGGTTAAGACATGAGGAAGCTCTCCCAGCTCCTCTGCCAGTTGTTCCTGCCTCTTGGAACGCTGACATATATGGTGTGATGAGCTCCAGCTTGAGAGCATGAGATAAGGTTTTCATTGACTAAATATTGCCAAAGATGGTCAAATGCTCTGCAGGACCTATGGAGGCTCTTGCCTCATCCATCATCCTTGTTTCTAGGCTCCTTTGGAAGGAACTGGGGGGAAAGTTGAGGTTTGGCTGGAGAAATGAGCCCCCCAAAACCCCACCAGGTCTCACTGAGCTCCTCAGGGCTGGGACAGCTTCTCTTATCCATTAGTTGGGTGTTGAGAAGGTCTGGCCTATCTCCTCCTCTAAATCCAGGCTTCAAGCAGGAGGAAAGGTCCTAGGATGGTTTGATTGTGCTTTTTGGGGTCCATGCAGTGGGTTTTATGAGCTGGGGGTGTACAGTCCTTCATAAACCCCACCTTAATGGGTTAAACCCCCTTAGTGAGGAGAGCCTCGATGAGGAAACCAGTTCTTAAGCTTCAATAGCAAGAGAGGGGAGTGCCTCAGGGCACTCAGGTGCCACCAAGGCCTGGTGTCTGCTGCCAAGTGCCCTTGGCACATGCTCATCAAGCTGCTCCCACGTATTTTACCCATATGGAACACTGGGAGCATCCCAATCTCCCCATTCTCCTGCCTAATGCCACGCTTCCACGCTCCTTGTATCAGCTGGAATCGCTTTTCCACCTCTCCTCTCTGCTGGAGCAGAGCACAAAGCTCTCCCCTCCCTGCTCCCCTCTCCACCCAGAGCAGCGTTGGAAATGCCTCTGGAAATACCTCGGGAGAGTTGAGAGGCGGCCAAGAGGCCTCTGATCCCGGCCTGGAGTGAGCACATCCCAATCCCGGCGCGTGGGAGCCGAGGCACCTCCCTCTCTGCTGCTCTGCTGAGGGTTGCAGGAATGCCGGCCTTTTGTCATCCTGGAGCAATGCTTTTGGGTGGATTTGGGATGGTTTTAGTCACCTGTTGTCGGGATGAAGCAGCTCAGAGCAAGTTGGTGCCAGGTTTCAATCCATTCCCAAGCATCCAAAGATAAAATGTGATGCTGAAGTGAAAAGAGTCCCAAAGCTGCATCTGGGAGTGAAACTCCCTTTAAAACTTCCTGAAAATAGGAACTCTAATAATAATAACACATATTTTTTCCCTCTTTCAGCCCCCCCCAGGCTCTCACTGCTGGCTGCTAAACCCCAAATATCCCTGTTTCTCCTATAAAACTGGAGCTTGTGGAATTGCTCCAGAGTCATTCCCTGGCTCTCAATCCCTCCACCTGCCCTGGAAGACATTTCCCTTGTGCCACCAGGGTCAGAGAGACTAAAATTCCAAGTATTTGGGGGCAGCTTAAGCCCCAAATCCAGTTAAACCAGCATCTTGCTCGCTTCTCAGTTAAAGCTCAATCCAATCCTATGGTTTTCCTTTGCTTTTGGGGTGAAACCTCGGGAATACAATAGGAAACATGAGGTTTAATTGTGCTTTAGAGCAGCTGAATCCCCCCTTTTGTACTGGATGAAAACAGGGAAGGGACTGAGCCTGATCTTAGTCCAGGCCTTGGCTCTTGCTTAACTTCACCTTCGGCTCCAGCCTCTTCCATCCCTCTTTTCCCTATAGGCTTCCCAAACAAAGCTGCTGCCGGTATCCTGCTGTCGCTGTGGCTATATCGGGTGTCCATATGTGCCCAGCTATTCCTGCTGTGGGTGATGGATCCCGGGCTTTGGAGCAATATCCCCTTACACATTCTGCTCCAGAAATAGCCCGGGCTGAGCCGCCGGGCCCGTGACAGCCAAAATAACCCCCCCCCCACCCTGCCATGGCTCCCTGGGTCCAGCAGAGATCTGGGAATGCTGCTCCCGGCAGCTCCTGCTGGGGCTGGTGCAGGAGGGATGTGGTAGCTGCTGGCAGATAAAAGTGAGGCTGCTGTGGACAGGGGTTAGGAGGGTGGGGTTGGGTTGAGGGGGTTGAGGTGGGGATGTTGGGGTTGGAACTGAGTGGAGGATGTTGAGGATGTTGGGGTTGGGTTGAGGTTGAGTTGGAGATGTTGGGGTTGAGGTTGGGGTTCAGAGGAGGACATTGAGGATGCTGGGGTTGGGTTGAGAAGTGTGAGCTGGAGATGTTGGGTTTGAGTTGTGGATGTTGGGGTTGGGGTTAGGCTGAGAAGGTTGGGTTGGAGATGTTGAGGCTGCGGCTCAGTGGAGGACATTGAGGATATTGGGGTTGAGGTTGAATTGAGGATGTTGGAGTTAGGTTGAGAAGGTTGAGTTGGAGATGTTGGGGTTGGGGTTGGATTGAGAAGGTTGACGATGCTGAGGTTGGGGCTCAGTGGAGGACATTGAGGATATTGAGGTTGAGTTGAGGATGTTAAGATAGCGTTGAGGATGTTGGGGTTGGGTTGAGAAGGTTAAGTTGGAGATACTGGGATTGAGGTTGGGGTTGGGTTGAGGCAGTTGAGGATGTTGAGTTTGGGGTTCAGTGGAGGACATTGAGACATCGGGATTGAGTTGAGGTTGAGGGAGTTGAATTGAGGAGCTTGAGGTTGCGTTGAAGAGGTTGAGGTTGGGTTGAGGAGCATTGAGGATGTTGAAGTTGCATTGAGGAGCCTCACGTCACGCTGCTGATATTGTGTTGTGCTTCTCATGCCCATGAGCCACCTCCCCCTGCCCAAGCTGACCCCTGGCTCCTTTCTTCCCCTCAGATGACCCGGACCCTGACGATGGCTTCAACTACAAGCAGATGATGGTGCGGGATGAGCGGCGCTTCAAGCTGGCCGACAAGGATGGGGACCTGACGGCCACCAAGGAAGAGTTCACGGCCTTCCTGCACCCCGAGGAGTACGACTACATGAAGGACATTGTTGTGCAGGTGGGTGGCCTCGTCCTGCTGGTACTGAGCAAGCAGATGGAGAAGGTTGGGTGGGCACCAGGAGCTGGCCTGTGGTAAGATCCTGGATACTGGGGGGTTTTGGACATCCTGTGGCTGGATCAGTGCTGGGAAAGGAGGGGGATTCCATGGGACCCACCATCCTCTCCTTGCAGGAAACCATGGAGGACATAGACAAGAATGGAGATGGTTTCATTGACCTGGAGGAGTACATAGGTGAGATATCACTGTTGTCCCTTCTTTGCTTCATCCAGCCTGAAATTTGCTGCTGGAATGTGCTGTCCCATCCCTTCCCCCCTTGGAATTTTATCTCTCTTGACCTCCTGACTTTAGACCTTGCTTTGACCTCATTCCATGAGGGATTCCTGTGTTATATCCTGGTACTGGGGGCTCAGGGTGGGAAAAGCAGCTCCCAGATCCCAGAGGGGTGGCTATATCTGCCCAAAACTTGGGATTTATCCGTGGTGCGGGGCTGCTAACTCCAAAATACATCAGGAGAAATGCTGCTTTCCTTTCCATGTGGGTTTGGAGAGGGATTTAGGGATATAAAGTGAATACTTGAAGGTGGAAGGGGGCATCTTGTCAACGTGTCCATCAACAGAGGCATCTCAGCGGTGGTTCTTCCCTTGGGAAGAGGTGTTGGGATGGTGTCCAAGCAGATAATTGTGTCCTATAGGTGACATGTACAGCCACGACGGTGATGCCGACGAACCCGAGTGGGTGAAAACGGAGCGGGAGCAGTTTGTGGAATTCCGGGATAAGAACCACGACGGCAGGATGGACAAAGAGGAAACCAAAGACTGGATCCTCCCTTCCGATTACGACCACGCCGAGGCGGAAGCGCGGCACCTTGTCTACGAATCCGACCAGAACAAGGTGGGAATGGCACCGTGGTGTGAGGAGGACGCTTGGGTGTCCCACCAGGGTTGTGCTGAGCATCCATGGAGGGGTTGAGTTGGGTTTGGTAGACCAAAAGAAGGGAGAACCGTGGGAAAATGGGATGCGATGGAGGGCTGAGGATGGGAATATCCCTCTTTCCCTGCAGGATGGCAAATTGACCAAGGAGGAGATCGTGGAGAAGTACGACCTGTTTGTGGGGAGCCAGGCCACGGACTTCGGGGAGGCCTTGGTGAGACACGACGAGTTCTGAGCCTGGAGCCATTCCCACGTAATTTATTGCTTCCAATTCCTGGGATTGATGGTCGGAAACATTTGGGGGCTCCCGAGCCCGGTGGGGTCAGGCACTGAGGTGCAATGTCGCCAACGAAACCCTCTCTTCCCGTCCTCTTTCCATCTCCTCCTTCCTTCCCGAAGGGATGGGGAGATGCCGTTGGGAGACCCAACGCTTCTTAACGGCGCTTTTGGGGTTCAGTTGGGGGTTTTTGGGGGGTGTTTTTTTTAGATTGACTCATTCTCTGGTGGTTTGAGCCACGTTGTCTGGGTTTTATACTAGGAGGGTTCCGTGTGACGTGAAGGAACTTCTCCTCCTCCTCCTCCTCCTCCTCCTCCTCCTCCTCCTCCTCCTCCTCCTCCTCCTCCCAAGAAGCCACCTCCTGGCTTCCCCTTCACCCACCCTCGCTCTTGGCCTTTCCTCCTTGGGGTGGACTCCAACAAATTCAACCAATCAAGATCCAAGTAATTGACTTTACTAAGCCCAAAATCCATTGAACCTGATGGAAACCCAGCACTAAACCAGAGCTGGAGTAGAGCCAGGATTGGGATGGACCCAGCTTGGCCAACCCAACCGCTCTTGTCTTGCTGGAAGAGCTGGAACCACCAAACTCCCTCTCCATTGGCTTCAGTTGGCCACCATCGTGTCCTCCAGTCATTAATGGGCCTGTTAATGAACCATCAATGTGGTGGTGGCTTCTTGTTGCCCATCCAAGTGTTTTCCCTCTTTTCCACCCCGGAATGTTGCTCCAGGTGCCTTTAATCCAGCCAAACACCCCCATTCCGAGGAGAAACGGCCCAGCCAGGGCAGGATGATGATGAATAATGTTAATATTAATATTATCCATAATTCCCTTGTTTTTAAACCATGTGGATCCGGGAATGTCATGATTCCATCCTGGCACCAGCTGGCATCAACATGGATCTGACTCTGGTTGAGAGGTTGGTGCCAGTCACTGGTTGAGGGGATGTATGGAAAATCCACCCGGATTCTGCCCTCAATCCCACTCCAGGGGTTAAACCACCAACCACAGGGATAGGTGCTCTTCCCAGTTGGATTTGGGTAGAGCTCAGTGGTGGATGCAGTGATCCCGGTCTGGGATTTGACTCCAACTTCCTCTTCCCAAATGGATTTGAAACTGGGAGCAGCATTAATGACTCCAAACACTAATTTCCTTCCCAAATTCCCATCCCCTCATCCCACCATGTTTATTCCCTGGGTGTTTGTTGGGATGGGTTCAGTTGTGTCCAACTGTGGCTCAATAAATCCCGGCTCCATCCATCCCACGCTGCCTCCTAATGGAATTCCTTTGGCTTTATCCCAAAGTCAGGCCCTGGAGGGGTGCCCACCCCTTGGCTTGCCTGGAGCGGGATGGGCACCAATGGCATCGCTTCCTTTGGAAGTGGTTACGTGGCTGGAGAGGGTGGATGTGGCTCCAGAATCGCTTCCCACCCCCGCCATGAGTTGGGATGGGGGGGTCCCGAGACCATGAGGGAATGTGTGGGGATGGGGGGGTCTTGCCCACTGGTTCCCAGCCCTGTGGATGGGATCCAGTCCTGCTCCAGCCCCATGGATGAGCTCCCAGCACCACCCCAGCCCCATGGATGCAGTTCAACCCCACACCAGCCCTATGGATGGGGTCCAGTCTTGCCCCAGCTCCATGGCTGTGGGGCTCAGAACCGCCCCAGCCCCATGGATATGGGGCTCAGAACCACCACAGCCCCATGGATGAGGCCCCAGCTTCACCCCAACCCTATGGATGGGATCCATCCTTGCCTCAATCTCATGCTGGGATCCAGCCCAGCCCCATGTGTGGGGGTCTCAGGACCACCCCAGCCTCATAGATGAGATCCAGAAGCACTCCAGCCCCATGGATGAGGGGTCCAGAACCACCTCAGCCCCACAGATGAGCAGCTCAGCCGCATGGATGGATGGTGGACACCATCCCACATCCCTGCCTGTGTGTCCTGGGCAGGCCAATGGTGCAAAGCCCCACAGTGACACCTCCATGGCACACAGCACTGTGGGGCTGAGCCCCACACATAGTCCCCCCATCCCCACCCCATTGTGGGGCCACAGAAGCTCCTCACTGAATTGGGACCAGGGTGGTGCTTTATTGTTCCACCAGCACCTACATCCTGGGGTGGCCCCAGCCCCATGGCAGGGGGGGCTGTGGCTGGCGGCTCCTCAGCTGGGGCTGACCTGGCTGGAGGACACAGAGGAGACCTCTGTCCTCTGGGCAGAGCTGGACACATCCGAGTCATCCGTCATGGGCTTCCCACAGACCATCTCCATGATGCAGCCACGGAACTGCGGGGGGAATGGAGGGGATCAGCCCCATGGTCCCCATCCCTGGCACCATCTTCTACCCCTTTGGTGGCACCTTGGTAGCATCTCCTGGCTCAGAGGATGTGGAGATGGCCTGGGCATGCCCAAGTGTCCCTCATGCCCATCCCAAGGTGTTCATGGTTCCCGCTCCATGGGCATCCCTGAGTCATCCTTGTCCCCATGGGCAACCCAGGGTGTCCCCGGTGTCTGGGTGCTCCTTCATGTCCTCAGTCCCTGTGTGTCCCTGGTCTCCATAGGCATCCCTGGGTGATCCTGGTCCAAAAACGTCCCCAACATTCCTGGTCCATGGATGTCTTTGGGTACCCCAGTGTGTCCCCGTTGCCCTGGTGTCCTGGGATGTCCCCATCATCCATGTGTCCTGTGGTGCCTCCGTTGCCCTGGTGTCTTTGGATATACTTGGGCAGCCAGGGGTGTCCCCATCATCGTTATGTCCCATGGTGCCTCTGGTCCCCAGATAATTCTTGAGCTATTGGATGTCTCCATCAAACCCATGGTGTCCCCATTGCTGGTGTGCCTTGTGGTGTCCCCATTCCCCTGGTGTCCTGGGGTGGCCCCCTCCCCAGATGTCCTTGAGCACCCCAATGTGTCCCCATTGCCCTGATGTCTGGATGTGCCCACTGTCTGTGTGTCCCTGGGTGTCCCCATCACCCAGGTTTCTTTGCATGTCCCTATCATCCTTATGTCCCCCGATGTTCTTGAACCCCTGGGTGTCCCCACTGTCCTTGTGTCCCATGATGTCCCCATCATCCACATGTCCCAGGTCCCCAGATGTCCTTGAGCACCTCGGGGTGTTCCCATTGTCGTGATGGCCCCAACATCCAGGTTTCCTTGGGTGTCCCCATCACGCTTGTGTCCCACAATGCTCCATTGCCCATGTGTCCAGGAATGTCCCTGGTCTCCAGATGTTCCCCAACCCCTGGATGTCCCCATTGTCCATGTGTCCCTGGATGTGCCCACTGCCTGTGTCCTGTGGTGTCCCCATAGCCCAACCTTGCTTAGATGTTCCCATCATCCTTATATCCCATGATGTCCCTGGTCCCCACATATTCTCGAGCAGATGTCCCCATCGTCCGTGTACCCCATGGTGTCCCCATTATCCAGGTGTCTCACGACAGGACATTGTCCAGGTGTCACCATCATCTGTGTATCCCATGATGTTCCCATTATCTGGGTGTCCTGGGGTGTCTCTGCTCACCAGATGTCCTTGGATGCCCCGGGGTGTCCCCGTTGCCCTTGTGTCCCATGGTGTCCCCATTTTCCATGTGTCTTGTGCTGTCCCCACCACCCGGCTTTCCCTGTGTGTCCCTGGACGTCCCTGCCGTGCCCCGTGGTGTCCGTGTCCCCGGGTGTCACCTGTTTGTTCATGAAGCAGTAGATGATGGGGTTGTAGATGCAGGAGCTCTTGGAGAAGAAGGCGGGGATGGTGACGAGGCGGAGGTCGATGCCGTGCTCGCGGTTGTTCACCATGTACATGGCCAGGGCCGCGTAGGGCACGTAGCAGACGCAGAAGGACCCCACCATCACCACCACCATGCGCGACACTTCCCGCTCCGCCTTCTGCGTCGTGGCCGACTCCTGCTGCTGTGCAGCCACCTGCGCCAGGCACGGGGACCAACCCCATCCTGCATCCATCCATCCTGTACCCATCCCACACCCATCCATCCTGTACCCATCCCGCATCCATCCATCCATACTGTACCCATCCCACATCCATCCATCCCGTACCCATCCTGCATCCATCCATCCTGTACCCATCCCACACCCATCCATCCCGTACCCATCCCGCATCCATCCATCCATCCATACTGTACCCATCCCACATCCATCCATCCCGTACCCATCCTGCATCCATCCATCCTGTACCCATCCCACATCCATCCATCCCGTACCCATCCTGCATCCATCCGTCCTGTACCCATCCCACACCCATCCATCCCGTACCCATCCCGCATCCATCCATCCATACTGTACCCATCCCACATCCATCCATCCCGTACCCATCCTGCATCCATCCATCCTGTACCCATCCCACATCCATCCATCCATCCCGTACCCATCCGGCATCCATCCGTCCTGTACCCATCCCACACCCATCCATCCCGTACCCATCCCGCATCCATCCATCCATACATACTGTACCCATCCCGCATCCATCCATCCCGTACCCATCCTGCATCCATCCGTCCTGTACCCATCCCACATCCATCCATCCATCCCGTACCCATCCCGCATCCATCCATCCTGTACCCATCCCGCATCCATCCATCCATACCGTACCCATCCCGCATCCATCCATCCCGTACCCATCCCACATCCATCCATCCTGTACCCATCCCGCATCCATCCATCCATACCGTACCCATCCCGCATCCATCCATCCCGTACCCATCCCACATCCATCCATCCTGTACCCATCCCGCATCCATCCATCCATACCGTACCCATCCCGCATCCATCCATCCCGTACCCATCCCACATCCATCCATCCCATACTGTACCCATCCCGCATCCATCCATCCCATACTGTACCCATCCCGCATCCATCCATCCTGTACCCGTCCCGTGTCCATCCATCCCATACCCGTCCTGCATCCATCCATCCCATACCCATCCCACATCCATCCATCCCACATCCATCCATCCACATCCTTCCATCCCACATCCATCTGTCCCGTACCCATCCCACATCCATCCATCCATCCCGTACCCATCCTGCATCTATCCATCCATCCAGTATCCATCCATCCTGTATTCATCCATCCCATCTGCACCTGGGCACTGACACCCATGGGAACCACCCTCATTCATCCCATATCCACCCTGCATCCATCCTACCTCTGTTCATCCTGTATCCATCCATCCCATATCCATCCATCCTGCATCTATCCCACCTCCATCCATCCACCTGCAACCTGGCACCAACACCTGTGTCTATCCTGCATCCATCCATCCCATATCTGTCCCATATCCACCCATCCCGTATTCATCTCGTATCCATCCATTCCACTTGTAACCAGGCACCGACACCTGCATCCATCCCACATCCATCCATCCACCCTGTATTTATTCATCTGACCTACATTCATCCTACCTCCACCCAGGCACGGACACCCATGGGCACCTGCATCCATCCCACATCCATTCTGCCTCCTTCCTGCCCCATCCTGCCTCCATCTCTCCTTCCCCACATCTCCATCTTCATCCCACCTCCCTTCCTCCCTCTGTCTCTCTCCCTACATCTACATCCCTACATCTCTGCTGCTTCCCATCCCTCTTTCGCTCCCTCCCTCCCTTCCTTTGGCCATCTCTCCTTCCTCCTTCCTTCCCTTCATCTCTCCATCGCTCCATCTATCTTTCCATCTCTCCTTCCCTCCATCTCCATCTCCATTTCTCCATCACTCCTTCCCTCCCTCCTACCCAGCAGCACTCTCTCTCCTCCTTTGGCCATCCCTACTTTCCTTCATTCCACCATCTCCACCTCCATCCCCATCCCTCAGTCTCCATCCCTCCAGGTCCATCCCTCCCTCCCGTCCTGTCCCATCCCGGTGCAGCACTCACGGCACGCAGGGCGCTGAGCAGCTGTGAGTAGGAGAAGATGATGAGGGACAGGGGCACGATGAAGCAGAAGATGAAGAGGAACCATGTGTAGTACTCGCTGCGGTACTTGGTGCCCACCGTGTACCAGTCGGGGCCGCAGGAGCACTGCAGCCCCTCGGGCACGTACCTGTGGGCACCGCACTCAGCACCGCACCTGACACCCCACAGCACCCCGTGGTACCCCTATGGCATCCCCATGGCACCCTATGGTATCCCTATGGCATCCCAGTGGTATCCCATGGTACCCTATGGCACCCCTATGGGATTCCCATGGTACCCTATGGCATTCCCATGGAACCCTATGGCACCCCTGTGGCACTCCATGGCATATCTGTGTCACTCTAATGTCACCTTATGACTCTCCTGTGTCACTCCCATGTCACCCTAGTGCTACCCATTTCACCCCGTGCCACCTCACGTCACCTCATACCCCTCCATGTCACCCCATGTCACCCTCTGTCATCCTGTGTCACCTCCATGCTACCTCAGTGGCACTCCATGGCACCCTTATGTCATCCTATGGCACCCTAATGTCACCCCATACCCCTCTCTATCCCCCAGTGCCCCCCCTGTCCCCCCATGTTATCACCCCCATGTCCCACCTGCTCCACCCGAAGAATGGAGGGATGGCGACGCCGATGCCGATGACCCACGTGGCCACCACGACCACGAGTGCGTGCTTGGAGGTGAAGCGGAAGTTGCCCAGGGGCTTGCAGATGACGATGTAGCGCTCGAAAGCCAGGAAGGCCAAGGACCAGCCCGTGACCAGCCCTGGGGACACCGCGGAGGGGGCTCGGACCAGCATCGCAGCCAGCACCACCTCACCCGGCTCGGGCAGCCCCACCAGACCATGGGGTTCAAACTAACTCCTATGGGTCCAGTAGACCCTGGTGGTCAACCTTGCCTTGATCCCAGTCAGACCAACCCAACGCCTCTGAGCCCCATCAGATGATGGTGGTCACCCCTGCCTACCGGCATGATCAACTACCCACCATGATCAACTACCCACCAGCTGATCATGGTCACTTCAACTCCTACAGGTCCAGCAGACCCCAGTGGTCAACCCTACCTTGAGCCCAATCAGACCGTGGTGGTCACCTCAACTCCTATAGGTCCAGTAGACCATGGTGGTCAACCTGACCTCAAGCCCAATCAGACCATGGTGGTCACCTCAACTCCTCCAGCCCTACCAGATTATAGTGGTCACCCCAACTCCTATAGGTCCAGAAGAGCATGATGGACACCCCAGCTCCTACAGCCCCAGCACACGATGGTGGTCACCCCTACCTACAGCTGCACCAGTCTATCATGGTCACTCCAACTCCTACAGGTGTAGAAAGGCACAGTGATCACCCCAGGTCCACCAGATTGCAGTGGTCACCTCAACCCCCAGAACTCCAGCAGTCACCCTACTTCCAGCACTACCAGATGATGGGGGTCACCCCAACTCCTAAACCCCAGCAGACCATGGTGGTCACCCCTGCCTACAACCCCACCAGGTCATAGTGATCACCCCAACTCCAACAGGTCTGCAAGACCGTGGAGATCAACCCTACCTCAACCGCCTACCTCAGACCATGGTGGTCACTCCAACTCCTCCAGCCCCACCAGATTATAGTGGTTACCTCAACACCTATAGTTCCAGCAGACCACGGTGGTCAAGCCCCATTAGGCCATGGTGGTCACCGCAACTCCTCCAACCCACCCAGACCACCGTCAACCCTACCGTGAGCCCCACCAGACCATGACAGTCACCCCAACTCCTATAGCCCTACAAGATGATGGTGTCTACCCCAAGTCTTCCACCCCCATCAGTCCATCGTGGTCACCCCAACTCCTCCAACCCTACTAGATGATGGTGGTCACCCTGTCTTCCAGCCCCCCCAGACCCTGGTGGTCACCCCAACTCCTCCAACCCTACAAGTTGATGGTGTCCAACCCAACTCTTCCAGCCCTCAGTGGTCACCCCCACCTCCAGCTCCCCTGTATGACCATGGCCACCCCCCCGGCCACCTACCTGCAGTGGCCCCCATGAAGCCCTCAAAGGCACAGACGTGCTTGCCGAAGACGAAATAGCCCTGCGAGCTGGAGACGAAGACGGTGAAGATGCAGAAGATGCAGGCGAGGAACCCGCAGAAGGAGATGTTCACCAGGATGTAGTTGAGCGGCTGCCTCAGCTTCTTGTACTTGATGGTGACCACCAGCACGATGGCGTTCAGGGGGGTGCCCACCAGGAACACGAAGCCCATGAAGGCTGTCTGCAGGTAGAAGGCCCATGGCGGGGCGATGTGGTACTGGGGACCGTCCCAGGGGCCACCGACGGACCCGTTCTTGAACAGGTAGAACTCCTCCTCACCCGACATCGTGCTCGGGGCTGCTGAAGGGGGGGGGGCTTGGGGGTCCCAGCCCTCCCCTTCTCATATACCCTTGTCCCAAAGCCGCTTATGGGCTGAGGAGGGATCAGGGCTTCAGCCAGGGGCAAACTTGGGGATTAGGAGGGGCTAAGCCCGGCTCAGGTCCTAATCCTGCTCCTTAACCCGGGCTGAGGCGATTGTGGGGCTCCCGAGGGATTTTGGGGGGTAAAGGCGGAGTAAAAAAGGGTTTGGGGGGGGTAAAGGGGATTTGGGGAGTACAGGAGGAGTCTGGGGCACTCACACCCCAGGGACACAGCAGGGACCCCAAGGTGGGTGATGTTGGTCAGGGGTGGCTTGGGGGGAGAAGGGGTGATGGGGTGCCCCCAATGGGACCATGGGCAACCTCAGGGTGGTCCTAGAGCTCCAAGGGGATGGATAGAGGTGGAGAGGACCCTGGGGGAGGGATTAATGAGGGGGCACTTTGGGGGTGCATAGTTGGGGGTTACTTTGGGGGTGCACTGCAGGGGAGCATTCACTTTGGGGGTGCACTTCTAGGGGGTGCATTGCTGAAGAGCTCATGGCTGGGGATCACTTTGGGGGTGCACTGCTGGGTGTGCACGATTGGGGGTGCATTTCAGGGGGCATCACTTTGGGGTGCAGGGCCGAGGATGCATGGCTGTTTGTTCACTTTGGGGGTGCAGTGCTGAGGAGTGCACTATCGGGGATGCATTACGGGGGGGATGCATTGATGGGGGGGTGACTTTGGGGTGCACTTTTTTGGGGGGGTCACTTTAGGGCTGCACTGCCGTGTCTGTGTGTTCATTTTGGGGTGCCCTTTTAGGGGTCACTTTGGGGTTCCCTGCAGGGGTGTGTGCTCATTTGGGGTTCATTGGGGGTTCATTTGGGATTCACGTTCAGGGGTGTCCCCGCGGTGCGGGTGTTTCTCGTTCCCCCCCCGCAGCACGCAGCCGCGCCGCACTCCCACATAGCGGCTCGTTGGTCTAGGGGTATGATTCTCGCTTAGGGTGCGAGAGGTCCCGGGTTCAAATCCCGGACGAGCCCACTTCTTTTTCTTCTCCCCCCTCCCCCCCTTCATGCACCCCACTTCCTGCCCCTCCCTCGCCGTGGGGCCTCAGTGGGGCAGGAAGCATGAGCACAAGCCTCTTAGCGGGGGGATTAAGGGCGTTTGGGCTCCCCCCCCCCCCCCCCCCGGGCTTGGGGGTTCATATAAAGCCTGGTGCAGAGAAGTGGGGTGGTGGCTGTGCTGCACCGTACCAAACCATACTGTATTATGCTCTACTGGGCTGTACTGGAGTCTACTGGGATGCACCATGTTGTACTGGAGTGTACTGGACTGTACCATACTGGACCAGGCTATACTGGACCATACTGGGCTGTACTGGGACAGTGCTGGTTGTACTGTACCAAACCATGCTGTGCTGGGTTGTACTGGGCTGTACCATACTGTACTGGTCTGACTGGGCTGGACTGGGTCATACTGTGCTGTACTGTTCTGCACCATACTGTACTAGGTTGGACTGGTTCACAGCGGGCTGTACTGGGTCAGGTCTGGTTGTATTGTACTGTACCAAACCATACTGTACAGAGCTGTACTAGAGAATACCAGGCTTTACTGGGCTTTACTGGGACATACTGGGCTGTCCCAGGCTGTACTGGTCTGTACTGGGTCAGGTCTGGTTGTACTGTACCAAAACACACTGTACTGGGCTGTACTTGGTTATACAGGACTGGACTGCACCGGGTTGTACCATATTGCGTTGGGTTGGACTGGGCTATACTAGGTTGGAGTGGGTCATACGGGTTGTACTGGGTCATATAGGGCTGTAATGAGTCATACTGGGCTGTACTGGGCTGTACTGGGTCAGTCCCCCATGACTTAGGAGCACCCGGTCTGCAGGCGGGGGGGGGGGGCATGGAGCTTAAAGAGTCCCCGTCCATGGGCAGTAAGTGCTGCAGTGGGACCCCCACCCGGGGAGGGCACCCCCAAATGGGTACCCCATAAAACGGGCACCCATGGGAGCGGGCATCCTAAGCAGGAGCACCCAATAAGGATGAGCACCTCAATGATGGGCACCCCAAAGAAGGGCACCCATAGGTATTGGCAGCCTCAGGGTAAAGGTCACCCCAGGACTGGTCTCCCCAAGGCTGGTCACCCTAAACAGGGGCACCCATAAGGAGGGGCACCCCAAAGAGAGGTACTCCCAGGTACTGGCACCCCCAGGGTGAGGGACATCCCATAAGGATGAGCATCAATACTTGGGACACCCATAAGGAAGGCTACAGCATAAGAAGTGGAACACCAAAGAAGGGCACCCATAGGTATTGACACCCCTAGGCCTGGCACCCCAAAGATGGGCACCCATTGATACCAGCACCTCAGGGATAAGCACCCTAAAGTGGGGCACCCATTACTATTGGCACCCCATAAGGACGGCACATCAACAATGGTCACCTCATTGCTGGTCACCCAAGGGGTGGTCACCCCAAGGAGGGACACCCCAAAGAGGGTCGCCCATAAGTATTGGCATCCTTTATGGATAGACACCTCAATGATGGGCACCCCAAAGAGGGGTACCCATAGGTATTGGCAACCTCAGGGTAAAAGTCACCCCAGGACTGGTCTCCCCAAGGCTGGTCACCCTAAACAGGGGCACCCACAGGGCTGGTGATGGTGACCCTGTTGGTGATGCTGTGCTCAGCAGACCTGCAGGTGCTGCGGGTACCCCACAGGGTTGGTCCCCCCCGAGGATGTCCCCGTGGGTGGGTGCTGGTCCCCATGTCCATGCCCTGTTGATGACGCTGTTCCCAGTGGGACTGTAGGCGCTGTGGGGCACCCCAGGGTTGGTCACCCAAAGGAGGGGCACCCATAGGCTGGTATCATGCTGGTGCCAGGGCCAGGGCCACTGAGTTCAGCAGGTCTATGGGTGCTGCAGGTACCCGAGGTGGGTGCCATGCAGAGCTATGCGGCGTCACTAGCAGTGCTCCCAGAGAGCCTGCAGGCACTGCGGGACTGGATCTCAGCCCCGCGCGAGGAGCAATGGGGGGCACGGTGGGTGTGAAGGTTGCCACAGCGGATGGATGGTGGGCATGGCGTGGTGGGATGGTGGCCATGGTGAGAACGTGGTCAA